>NC_069099.1:2746232-3346232 GCF_947172395.1 Bicyclus anynana
ATTAATTATTAATAATTATCGACGTTACCGATATCGATGGAGCAGTTGCTTTTCGGTTTACAACATCTGGTTAAGACAGTATAAAATTTTATAATATGTCTCATGATTGACAGATGTTTCTGCCGATAACCTACCCTACCCTATCGGATTATATATATGATGATTTAGCTTCCGGCCTTCCTACGATGTCATATACCAACAATTCTTTCAAGTCTTCTTTCGTTCGTTCTTTCAATTTCTAGTGGTAAAAGTATTTTTATATAGGTTCTGTAGATCGAGAGATTACCTTCATTTATTATTTGTGTATAGATTGCCTATATACCTGTTTATAATATAAATTAATTAATTTAGAATAGTCACTTAATTATCAGGTAAGATTGCAGTCATATATAAATTAGTTTAATTGGTCAAAGACAATAAAAAACTTATACCTAAGTTACAGGAAAATACTTGTCTTTGGTCATACAAACTACGACCCTGACTGCTTCTCTATTCAACTACAATGTCCGTTCCCCTTTATTAATCGTTTTCAATTATCTTTTTTAGTATTGTGGAGGCTAACCCTAACACTAACCTTCCAAATTAATACGTAACACTATTTTGTAAAATATCGATATTTATTAAGTTGACAGCCCTACACATAAAGAACTCTATTACATTCATAATAATAGTTTGTTAGAAACATTGCACCACTATTTTAATATCCGTGATCAATTTAACTAGCCGCATACAATACACGTGTCTTACAAAACCAGCAATGTATTGCTTCCATAGTAAAAGTTTCATAAGCAATGGTATAATCAGTCGTGACTAAATGCGCTCCTATTGCATATCAAGTGATGTGACACAGTTATATCGGTAAAAAATTACGTAAATAATAAATTGCCTATATTATGTTTTGTATTGAATTCTATTAAGATAGATACTCTGACTGCATAGCAATTTTAAATAACATGGTTCTGTTTGAAAAAAAAACCGTACTTGGAAAATAAATTACATAGATTGTGAAGAACGAAAAGCGTATTGTACAAGCCAATAACGCCTGTTACGTAGAAATAGCAATAAATTAAGACATACAATTCAGTAACTACTCATGCAAAATATTAAAGACTAGCGGACGCCCGCGACTTCGTCCTCGTGGAAATCAATGTAAACATTTAAACCCTATTTCACCACTTTAGGGGTTGAATTAATAAAAAAATTATTATGTATTTTTTTGTGATTTATGAACAAATTTTTAAAACTGTAACTCTAAAAATGAAAGACTTTCCATACAAACTTTCAACCCCTATTTCACCCTTTCTTAATTTATTTTTGCAATTCTCCGAAATAAGGTCTTAAGCCATGCCAAGTTTTAGTCTCCCCAACTGCAAACCTCACCTGCTCGTCGCTCTGGCGACCGACGAAAGGCGGCAATATTAATTATTAATGCTAAAAACTGTGTTCTTAGTATATTTTCAATCCATATACCTACTATTGTTTGGAAGGTCGGTTTAAGTTTAATAAAGTGCTTGTGAAATAAATCTGTATGAAACTACCAGTTTGTGTTCGTTATATTTGTAAACAAGCATCCCGATTGTTAAAAGTTCACCCATTAATCACGAACGAGGTTCAGAAGGGTACGGAAGTTCTAATAAAATCACGAAATATCTCCATGGGAAGGGGGTAAAGTGATACATCACGTGTTTGAAAACGCGCGATGGTTAAAAACTTGATAAAACATCATGCAAACTACCCCTAAGCGACGTGCAAAGGCTATGATTCTTTTTTTTATTTTATTTTTAAAGAATATTTGCCTTATGTATTAAATATGACTAATATTCCCATTCCCCTCCAACTAGTCGGGAAAGACTGTGTTAGGAGTGAGTACGACAATAGACCAACGGGGCGGGGATCAAACCACCACCCTCGGTGATGAGTCCGACCGCTCTTACCGTCGAGCGGTCGAGATTGAGAGTATAGAATACTATAAATACCATAAAAACGGGAGATAAGGGTGCCCGCACACAGTCAGCACAATATTAAACTTTAAGGAAATAATACTGTCATATTTTCGGGGTACGACTTTAAGCAACCTTGCTCTACATATTGTCAATATTATTGACTATAAATATTGACGGGTAGGTTAGATATCGATTACAACAAAGCTGTATTATAAAATGTCACCCATCAGTCATACTCAATGATCCGGTAAACAGCGAATTACAAATATTTACACCCGATTGAACAAACCACCACAAGAAGTTTATTATATCTTACTTTTAGTTGTATTGAATCGGTATAAATCGTAATCATAAAAAATCTTTTAGTTTATCGTCAGAACCTAGCAGGTGAGATATTAAGTACAACACTAGTAAATTAAAATTTGGGTTGCCAAAAAAATTTTTCATCTATTTATTTTGTCTATTACGATATATCTCATCTGCATCATCATTATCGAGGGCAAATAGTAATGAATACAATGTCATTCATAATGTAACTCTTGATATATTTTAAACATCTATCAACATAAGCTCGTTCGCGGCGCGGTTTGAATGTTAACGAGTGGAGTACATTCACCGCGCGAGCACTGCGCTGAGCTTACGAGAACGTAGTCGTACTGTCATGTACAAAAGTGTTAACTATTAAACATTAATACATTACGCCCTTAGCAGATGTGTTTTATATATGCTGACCATGTGAACATAATTATGATGGCTAGACTTTAGGTATTTTCTAAAAAAAGTATGTGCCCATGCACCTACTGTACGTAACTACCGACATCTATGGATTTTTTTCAAATAAATATACTTACTCAATACACAATTACACACATCACTATTTAGCCCCAAAGTAAGAGTGCCTGTGCTATGGATGTATCAGAATCTAACAGTAGCAAAGGTGTATGTCTAATTTTTATACCCAAGGATAAATACAGAATTGTTGTTTTGTTGATTGGCAGTCAGTCAGTGAGTCGATCAAATATACATAAAGTTACACAAATTGAGATTTTTCTATTAATTATTTAATTTTAACACGATAGTGTCAATTTGGCTACAGGGACTTGTAACTTGTACTTGTTGCAATGTTGTGTGTGAGAGCTAAGTGAATCAACAACAAACACACTGTCAATATTATTAACACTAGTGTACGGTTGCCTAAATTCGTTCTATGAAGTAAGTCATACCCCGACATTACCTCCGACAATACCCCTATTATCTAAACTTATATTATCAAGAGGTGAGATTTGAATTTTGTTTAATTGTTTGCTTAATTGAAATCAAAAAGTACTCGACTAAATTAAAAATTACCATTAGAAAGCTTCACCGGATGACATCCCCAAATCCTCACGGAAACTAAAATTAAACGGGTAAAACCGCCGGGCGTCTGCTAGTCAATCGTATTTTCACGGACTGTGAGCCTTTTACGTAGAAAGAAACTGTCACTCAATTTCTAGAAACTCTCCTTGTGTAACTTAGCCTTGAAGTTTTTGTTTATGGAAGGAATTAGATAATAATGATCGTAGCAACTGTACCACAATAAGCACACTAATCACGTACGGTTGGTACACAGGTCTTGTACACTCGCCCTTTAAGCCTCGCCCTCGCTGTCGCAACGATGCAGCCAAGGCCTTAGAAAACTTTAGCTACATTGACTTTAGAAAACATTAAGCGCCTGCGACCTTAGAAATCTTTTAGCAACGTTGACTTTAGAAGCCTTAAAGTTATATTTAACAACATTTTGAATCTTACGAATTTTTAAGCTTAATTGACTTTACCATAGTTACAAACGTGCGTTTCTTTGTTAACGAAAAAGAAAGGTGTCGTTCTGACTCCCTACGTTCCTGCCCTGGGCTCTGGCAGGGTTTTTGCCCAAAGCCACAGTGTTGCCATCTCATAAGGGGTCTATTGACATATATCACCGTATCGAAAAAGCAAGTATTTTTCCTTTCGAGCATTTAAAACGTCATCGTCAGTTATCGCAATGTTATTCCAGAAAGGAAATCCACTATACCAGAGTATCCGTCAGATATCCAGGTCTATTAATCATCATTATCATTAACAGCCGATGGACTACCACTGCTGGACATAGGCCTCTTGTAAAGACTTCCAAATAAAACGGTCTCGGGCCGCGAGCATCCAGCGACTCTATGCAACCGCTTGATGTTTTGGGTACCTATTGTAACCTCGCAATTCTCTAGGATCACCTAAGAATTCACCGGTGGCTTCCGTGTGCAATACCTAATAACACCTTGGAGAGTATACTCTCCTAGTAGCTTTTTTTGGCAAATCCTAGGTCCAACAACAAAGACAAAAGATCCTAGGATCCAAATATAAATAAAGCCAAGCAATCTCCACAGATACAGCAAACACACACGTTTAGCTTCTGTCGCGGATTCTATGTCCAACAGCCGAGCGAAAGCCTCCGCACAGATCTTATTATATCATTAAAGCGGGTGAACTATTTAGAGCGGAGAGAATCGAGCGATCATTGTTATCGTGGTGTTATGGTGGCCGTACTCACAAATGAGTTTTTCTACGCTTTCGTGTCTGACGTAATCGCTTCTGTTAAGCTCTGATAGCTTTCCATTGTTACAAGCTTCTATTTAACTTGCCCTATATGGCAAAGCTTGGAAGCTAATTTTGAACAACTAGTTGACGTTGGACAGTTGGGAAGTTGATGTTACACCCCGAGGTTATCAGAGCACGTTAAGTCATCGTTCCCGGTCACTATCATTAACATCTGATAGTAATCATTACTGGGTTAAACGGATGTGGTGGATCTAAGCACCGATTATTTTCCTCTTCTATTAGAAGATCTGATCCTGTGGGTCGTTTAAATATATATATATATATATATTTTTAATATCCCGACCCAGGACATTATGATCCGAAGCTACAGTAACCACTAGACAAAAGATGCAGCTCAAAAATATAGGAAAAAAGGAAACAACTCAATATTTAAAAAAATAAAAAATCCCTACTATCTAACCTGCTCGCACCTAGTCATTCGCCTCGCGTATTTGTGATTGTAGGTTTTTTAATATGGCCATAATATACTATTTTGAAATCCTCTTGATGAGCCCTTGAATTTGATATCCAATCAAGACAATATTAAAACGCGAAATACATAATCCTTCGTCGGGTAAAAAAGGAAAAAACCGCGAATGCCCTAGGTATTGTCCGTCACTAGGTGACCCAATACTGATTGCAGTGGAAGATCAAATTGCTTCACGCGCTGTCGACCGCAAATTACATTCTTAACTTTTCACTTTTGTTTAATATAATAAGAGTTTAACTTATTCAGCGAAAGTGGAAAGAATTCGGCCGTTATGTTAAGTAATGTTAATATGCACTACATTAATACTATAATACTTATATGATGAACTTTCTTCAATTAGGTATAAGTAATCATTCTTACTACTTAGTACTTAAGAAATTAAATATCACGTGTCACAAACGGTGAAGGATAAACATCGTGAGGAAACCTGCATACCTGAGAATTATCTTAATTTTCTGCATGTGTGAGTCTGCCAATCCGCATTGGGCCAGCGTGGTGGACTATTGGCCTAACCCCTCTCATTCTGAGAGGAGACTCGAGCTCAGCAGTGAGCGGAATATGGGTTGTTAGAAAGAGCCATTCTTACGGCCTAAGGCTTGTGATATACAGGACATTGTAAAAGTTAAAAGTTTGTCAGCCCTTGCTCCTTTTACGAGTAACGTAGCTACCGTTGGTAATTGCTCGTCCAATATTTGCTTGGAGTACATGCAGATCATTGTGCCAAATATGACAGTACTGAATGAAGCTGAGACTAGACTGCTTTTAGTTTTTGACCCAAGTGGTCAGGGTTGGGTATACAATAGTGCTAAGGTGTTAAGTGTGGCACAATATTAGAAAAAAACGTTATTTTTCTTTCTTTCTATAGCTATGGAGTATGGCTTCAGAAGGTAGCAAGATTCAACCATCCAAGTATAAAATGTGTTTTTTAGATTTTTCTCGACCAGTGCCGGCTCAAGGAACCTTGATGCCCTGAGCAATCTTCCCCTGTATGCCTCCTAAGTGAACTACGAAGAATTATTAAAAAAATGTTACTATTTAATTAACTTCGTATGATAAAAAACTATAAAAAACACAATCGACTTCAAAACCTTAAAACGTACCTACTAAACTAAAAAGCGAAAAATAACATACTTAATATTACTATGATCTACCTGCTAATCAGTTTGAAGGCGGTGCTAAACTGGTGTTAAGTTAAGCCGTTTCTGAAACAACCAGAAGAAAGAGCTCTGGCCTGGCTGGTAAGGTTCTCCTTTTTGAAGTCGGTTTGAAATATACAAAATAACTAAGTTACCAAATGACTATTCTGAGTACAAAATGATAATAGTAATAGTAATCATGAACCTGTGCCAACACCAAGTGACGTATCTGCCAATGGCCAGAGACCAGATGTTGTAACCCGATCGTCAGACGCCTACAGAATAATTATCGGAATAAACTGTGACTGTACCAATTTAACTGATTCGTTGATGTAATTAGCCTGTTGTGACGTGTTCTGTAATTAGTATAAGTAAGTTCGAGTCATAAACAACACAAAATAAATTATTGAGATTTTAGAAATTTTAGTAGTAGAGAGCTTTTTGTGACAAGTACTACCGCTATACCTACTTGCTACTTTCAGTTCTTATATTATGAAGAAGAGCCGATGGAAGTTGGGGTTCCAAGGTGCTGGAATGGCGACCCCGCACCGGCAAGTGAAGTGTTGGTCGACCCCCCACTAGGTGGACCGAGGATATCAAGCGGGTTGCAGGGAGCCGCTGAAACCTAGCGGCTCGAGATCGTTGTTCTTGGAAGTCCATGCAAGAGGTCTATGTCCAACAGTGGACGTTTATCAGCTGATAAGGTAAGATATATAAGGTATTGTGACGAATGCCTGGTAAAGACAGGCTCTTAAAGCATAAATAATGAATTTTTGTTTTAAGCACATCTACAAATATTATATTGAAAGAGTAGTTACAATCTTGTGCCACCTTCGCCGTTTTACCACAGGACTGCTAGGCATCGCAGAGATCTGCACCGCTACGTTGTCGAAATCCCTCGGGCGCGTACCAAGCGGTTTAGTTCCTCATTCCTTATACGCACTGCAAAGATGTGGAATGCTCTCCCAGCTTCAGTTTTCCCCACCACCTACAACATGGGTATTTTCAAGTCAAGAGTGAATAGGCATCTTCTAGGCAAGCGCGTTCCACCATAGGCTGCATCATCGCTTACCATCAGGCATGATTGCAGCTAAGCGCTTGCTTATTCAAAATAAAAAAAAAAAAAAAAAAACAATGTATTTCCTAATTTGGGGCCCACAAATATTGAAGGAAAGTGAAACCGAACTGACACAGTTTGTTCAAAGGCGGAAACCTTAGAAAGGGAAAGTGTTCGACATATTCATGATTATGTACTATTATATTATATCTTACACTTTCTTTGAATATGGAAATAGATTTGTTGAAAGGCTTTTATTATAACTTGCTTTGGAAAATCCAACTAACAGAGCCAGCTCAAAAACAGGAAAATAACTATGAACGGACCATGTCTCATTTTTAGTTTATCATCTGAATTTTAAGCAAAAAGAACTGTTATAAAAATCTCGGGTCTTTCCTACATTATATACTATGCACAAAAATTAAGGGAGCAGAAAAAAAATCCAAATTTTTGGGGGATTTTCAACAGGCTGTAACTTATACAAAAATGGTCGTACAGCAAAAAAATAAAAAGCAAATTGTCGCTCTAAGTGTTTAGTTTTTGGATCTGAGTTTGAAAATTTTTTTTTGAAAATATTTTTCGAGTAATCATAAGAAAACCACCGAAAAAAAAATTTTCGAAATTTTTTTGTTTTTTTTTTAAATCTACGGACGTGGAAAAAACTTTTTCGACTCAACCTCTATATGGACCGGATAGCTTGTTTATTCAGATTTAATTTCGTTTTTTTTAAATCTCGATACGAGCATTTCTCGCTGAGATATCGATGTTTGAATGGAAAAAGATCATTTTGTCTTTGATTACCAATATCTCAGCAACCAATGATCGCACAGAAATTTTGAGGTTGGTTTCAAAAACTTGAATAAACTCTCTACAAGGATTGGCAATTGAATTTTGAAAAAAAAATTTTTTTTCAATCATTACATGAATTTGAAAAAGCATCCAAAAAAGGGCTTTTTGTCGTTTTTTGGAAAATCAAGCGTCCAATCAAAAATATTGCGGAAACCACTGACGTTAAGTGTGCCTTTTACTGTTCAATATACCCACAAAAACCCTACAAAGTTTCAATTCAATCCAGCTAACCGTTTTTTTTTCCCACTTGATCGAATTTTTGAAAAAATTAAAGGAGCAAGAATTTCGCTCTGAAAATGTCATAATTTACGCTTTTGTGCTTGCGCACGTGTATGTGTGTGTTCCACAGTATTTTGTGACTCCAAACTCACTCTCCGAAGATGTATGTGTGTGTGTGTGTGTGTGTGTGTGGAAGTGACGAACCACAGGGTCTCAATCTCTGATAAAACCACACACATACACGTGCGCAAGCACAAAAGCGTAAATTATGACATTTTCAGAACGAAATTCTTGCTCCTTTAATTTTTTCAAAAATTCGATCAAGTGGGAAAAAAAAACAGTTGGCTGGATTGAATTCAAACTTTGTAAGGTTTTTGTGGGTATATTGAACAGTAAAAGGCACACTTAACGTCAGTGGTTTCCGCAATATTTTTGATTGGACGCTTGATTTTCCAAAAAACGACAAAAAGCCCTTTTTTGGATGCTTTTTCAAATTCATGTAATGATTGAAAAAAAATTTTTTTTTCAAAATTCAATTGCCAATCCTTGTAGAGAGTTTATTCAAGTTTTTGAAACCAACCTCAAAATTTCTGTGCGATCATTGGTTGCTGAGATATTGGTAATCAAAGACAAAATGATCTTTTTCCATTCAAACATCGATATCTCAGCGAGAAATGCTCGTATCGAGATTTAAAAAAAACGAAATTAAATCTGAATAAACAAGCTATCCGGTCCATATAGAGGTTGAGTCGAAAAAGTTTTTTCCACGTCCGTAGATTTAAAAAAAAAAACAAAAAAATTTCGAAAATTTTTTTTTCGGTGGTTTTCTTATGATTACTCGAAAAATATTTTCAAAAAAAAATTTTCAAACTCAGATCCAAAAACTAAACACTTAGAGCGACAATTTGCTTTTTATTTTTTTGCTGTACGACCATTTTTGTATAAGTTACAGCCTGTTGAAAATCCCCCAAAAATTTGGATTTTTTTTCTGCTCCCTTAATTTTTGTGCATAGTATAGATAACCTGAAAATATTTTATAAGTTTTGATGGTATTAATCGTTTAAAGTCTAAACTTAATTGTTATTTTTGTTTTTGTTATCAACCCATATTCGGCTAACTGCTGAGCTCGAGTCTCCTCTCAGAATGAGAGGCGTTAGGTCAATAGTCCACGCTGGCCAAATGCAGATTTGCACACGCAGAAAATTGAGAAAATTCTCTGGTATGCAGGTTTCCTCACGATGTATTCCTTCACCGTTAGAGACACGTGATATTTAATTTCTTGAAATGCACACAACTGAAAAGTTGAAGGTGCATGCCACGGACCGGTTTCGAACCCACATCCTCCAGTATCGGAGGCAGAGGTCATATCCACTGGGCTGTCACGGCTCACTGGGCTGTCACGGCTAAACTTAATACCTCGACGCATTTCTCTAAAAACAGACAGACAGACGAACAAAGTGAGAGATTCTATAAGACATTAGTCATTCCGTTAAAACTCTAAAATCAACAATTAACTCATTATTCACAGAGCACCGTGAAAAACAGACGCAAGAAGGCCGATTGCAAAAGTGTACTGAATTCAATTTAACTTTTCCTTAACAGTGGCTTTATTAATTTGATTGGTGTGTCATTCTATTATGGTGCTATTGCCAACTGAACATTATTTAGCCCTTTATTCGTTTACATTTATTATTTCCTGGTACTTCGATTTCTACATTTACCTCAGAGAGAAATTTCCTTTTGACGACTCAAAACTTTATCAAACAATTAATAACGTCGTAGGCCTGATGGTCTGATCTTTGACATTTTATAAAAGCTAAAAGCTTGTCATTCACCTACCATAGGTATAAATACGCTATTCAACTATGGAGTTGGAGGATGATAACTATTTAAAACAAAAGAATATTTGCCTTATGTATTAAATATGACCAATATATCCATTCCCCTCCAACTATTCGGGAAAGACTGTGCTAGGAGTCAGTGCGACAATAGACCAACGGGGCGGCGATCGAACCAACACCCCTCGGTGATGAGTCCGACCGCTCTTACCATTGAGCTATTGACGCTGTGACTTTGGGAAGTAGCAGGCTTACAAAGTCCCTCATTTTTCTAAGCCTAGAACGCAAGTTTTTGATATTTTCTGACTTTAAAGTTTGATCTTGAACGATGTCTTTTTTTTTCTGAAAAGGTTTTCCTAAAATTAGCTATATTTTGCTATCACAAGCTCTTAGTATAGAACGAATGTTCTGGAAAGAACCTTTAGTTCAAGCAGAAAACATACTTTTGAGTTTTGATATTTTCTACTAAATATCAAGAGACATCATGTCCCTAGCCGCCGGACACTTATAAGTAGTGTTATGACCTTCGCGGGAGACTCGTAAGCAGAGGCATATCATGAACTAATCTAGAACTTTAGTCGTTAGGTACGTCCGTTTGATAGCATGAATTAATCTAGAACTATCTCTCTCTCTAGTCGGCGAAGTCGCACCAATGAAGGCTTTAAGTACTTTCATTTTCAGAAAAGTCTATTGTATTCCTTTCGATAGATAGTTAATACCTAATCATAAAACCACCATAGAAGGTCTCGCGAAGCACCTTTTAGTGGGACACCGTTGACGAGGGCCCGCTTAGCCTATTCCTGGCTACGCCACTGCACTCAAAGTCAAGTGAATGAACTGAAGTGATGATGATGGCATAACCAATCAATGAAATAGTTAATGGATGTAACATGTGTAACTTGATTCAAATAACATTCAAAAGAATCTGATGCAATATTTTTCGCATGTTATGACCTTCGAATCTAGCGGGTAACGGATACAGGTTATCAGATTAGTTATTCGTCTGTCGTGAACACTTTGCATTCAAATCCATAATATTAATTTCCTATTAAAATAAATGTTATTCACGATTTTTAGTATTATTCAATACTAAGACATACTTAGTTAATCTGAATAATATATTTCTTGGACACGTTGTTTATTTTTTAACCGACTTCCAAAAAGGAGGAGGTTCTACGTTCGGCTGTATGTATGTTTTTAAGTATAAGACAAATATTGATAAAATAAAATAAAATAAAAAATTAAATTTACCTATATTTATTAAATTAATCATCAATAGTTTAAATAACGGTTTACTTCAGAAATTATTTTCCTCATTATAAGAAAACGCCGATATCGTCAGATCTTCATCATCTATAAAAAGCAAGCAAGCAAAAAGCAAGTCAAAAAGGAAGGCATTATAATCATCTCATTCGTTCAGAAGCTAAGACATAATAGTTAGAGACATAGACATAGAGAAAGACGTCAAACTTCTTAGACCACTGTCAGGTGAGATTATAGTCAAGGGTAAACTAGCAAAGAAAAATATTATAAATGAAAACTCTCCTCCTCCTCCTACACTCCTAGTTCAACGTGGCCTTTCTAAATTCTAACTCCTAATTTAATCTGAAATTTTTAGATGATTGTATGTCCAACTACGAGCTCGAGCCCAGAACCTCGTAATCCGAAATTACATAGGCTAATCATTGATTAAGCAGTTAACCACGGACCCACGAGGCAGTTAGCCATAGACGGTTATAAAATTAGAATTTCATACGATGGAATTAGATCCTAAAAAGCAGCCCAAATTGTTCATATGTACAACAAATATCTCAAACATCTGCGCCCGAACTTGACATAGTTGTGTTCACAGCGTCGTGGACACAGCCCGAGGCTTGCGTAAGCGCTCCACAACTCAACACTTCCTTATTAGTGCTGTATTTGTGTGATTGGCATGAGTTGAAGCGTCTTCGGACTTTCTCTAGTTATGATTGACAAAAGCAGACATTCTTTGTACTCTTAGTGAGCGAGAGTCTGGCTTTCAGCTCGTGATCCTTATAAATTACCAACGCCGAAACTTATGAGGAGTAAAAGAGGTGTAAGGGGGAGGCTAGTACTAGTCAGTCTCCCCAACTGCCAACCTCACCTGCTCCTTGCAAGTGCCCGACGAGGCTCTGGCGACCGACGAATGACGGTATATCTATTCCCACAGGCTAGATTAAACCGGTGTCGAGCAGCGGTGACAACGGCGCGAATAATCTGGCTCTGCGCTGAGCAACCCGCATGCCCAGCGTGATCAGTACTAAGCAAAACTTTGTGATGGACCGTAAAAATGTATCACAGCCCCTAGACCACGGCAGCCACGCTATTCCTGGCTCTGGCAGCGGTTATGTTAAAGGCGAGGCAAGAGACAACGCAACGAGTATTTGAATTGAATTATTATCACACAATGGAATTCCTCTTCTTTACAAGTTAGCCCTTGCCTACAATCTCACCTGATGGTAAGTGATGATGCAGTCTAAGATGGAAGCGGGCTAACTTGTTAGGAGGAGGATGAAAATCCACACTCCTTTCGGTTTCTACACGACATCGTACCGGAACGCTAAATCGCTTGGCGGTACGTCTTTGTCGGTAGGGTGGTAACTAGCCATGGCCGAAGTCTCCCACCAGCCAGACCTGGACCAATTAAGAAAACCTCAATCGGCCCAGCCGGGGATCGAATCCATGACCTCTGTCTTGTAAATCCACAGCGCATACCACTGCGCCACAGACGCCGTCAAAAAGCCTTGCAAGAAGAAGACTATCCAACAATTTCCCAGATTACATCAGCTAACAGGATCAATTGTTGTACCTACTTTAATTTTTGGACAAACTGAATTGAAGGACACCTACGTCGAATCAGATATTTTAGAATGTAGACCTGCAAAGTTCTGTATGTAGCCATTCCAATGTAAGCTATTGTGTTTTGAAAACGTGATTCGCTAAGTAAATTTTAACATCGGTCGTGATATTTAATATTTCTCTGACAAGAGACCTTTAGAATTCCGGTACAATAAAGATGATTAATCCTTTAGTTACCCATCTAACTTAAAGTTCGTGCTAGAAATGTACATAACATTAGTTAAACGAATCATAATAATAACTTCCTTTTTAGTTTCGTGGATAACTTGTTCGGCAATGCATAATGGTCCATGATACTATAGTACGCGCGTTAACAACTGAGTCTTAGGGCCATAAATCATTTCTCTATATCTATCTCGCTTGCACTTATGGGTCTTATGGAGCCGTCTAGTGAAGGGTGTAACAATGAAAGACATATTATCGATAAGTAAAGTTTATTATCGTATCTTGTTCACAAAATTAAAAAAATTAACAATATTTGATTTAATATAATACATATTTCATATTATATAATTATTAACTAAATAAAATTAATCTTCATCTGAGTCTTCATCATCAGAATCTTCGTCTTCTGCCAAATTTATTATAAGCGGCGCGTGATCTCTAATTAGAGCTTTTTGTAAATCTTTGTTTTGAAGTTCTTCGGCATGCCTAACACATTTGGCCCAGTCTTCTCGTGTGACATTTTCTATGGCTCGGTGGAGGTGATTTTCGACATCTGCTATCTTGAAGGTATTATTATTCTTCGCAACTTCTCCCTTTACTTGTGCCCAAATTAATTCTATTGGGTTATATTGACAGTGATATGGAGGGAGCCTTATTACTTCATGACCTCGTTCATTTGCCAGATGGTCTAAAGCGTAGACCTTCTGCGGGTTACTGGCTTTTACTTTTCTTATTAATTCTTCAATAATTTCGTTGCTGGAATATGGAATCTTTTTCTTTGTCAACCATTCTTGAATTTCAGCTTTCCTCGTGTTTCTTGTGGGTATCTTTTCCAACTGTATCGAATGATAGCTTGCGTTATCGACAATTATAACTGAGGGCTCTTCAAGTAGATTCAGGAATTCGGAAAACCATGCCATATATGTTTCGCCATCCATTTCTGTGTGGTAATCAGCATCCTTTGATTTCACCGCTTTAAATATTAGCTTCGCATCTGGAACGAAGCCAGTCCTTGCAGAACCCGCATGGCAAACTATTAATCTTTGGCCTTTTCCCACAGGCTGATTCTTGAAACCTCCTTCATCGTTGCTTCCAAGCCACATCCTCTTTCTTGCATGGTTTTGATTAATCCATGTTTCGTCTAGATAGAAACGTGGTCGCTGATCGTTAGTTCTTCTAAGTAAATCCAATTTCCTTAAAAAGTCCATTCTAGCACAAACAATATCAGTTCTTTCCATTAAATATTTACGTCCTTCGCTATTTTTCTTATACTGGAACCCAACCTCCTTCAGTAGTATTCTCATTGAAGTGTTGCCGCATTTAAAATCGGGTAATTGTTCACGGAATTTTTCTAAAATTTTCGCCACGGATGGATACTCTCCATTCTCATAAAATGAAGCTACAGTTCGCTTCAACACACTTTTATCAAAATCGTCAATATTAGTGACGGTTTGTGGTTTCTTAAAATTTGTTCTTGGTATACAGGTACTGCCTGATTGTGATACTTCCGTCTTGATTCGGTCCACTGTCGCTCTGCTCACACCACAAACAAATGCGGCCATTTCACGTGGTTTGTTGAAATTTAGAGAAGCCACTTTATTCGGATCACTTTTCAATTCATTGAGAAACAGGAATACGTTGTGAATCAGTGTTCGAGCTTGAGGGCTAATATCGCCATGTAATTTCTTCAGATCAACGTTAGAAAATAAAGTATCCATAGTGCGCAACGAGTAACACATGAATGTATTTATTTAATTGCAGTAAACACATTTATAGCAAAAAAAATACGCAATGCAATTACATTAGAAACCGACCAATCAGAATCGTCCAAATCATTATTGACTCATCATTAGCACGTGCGCAGGTAGCCGTTTATCGATAATTAGGGTGCGCAGGTAGGCGCGCTGCACATTCCTATCTTTTTTGACTTTTATGACCGGACGACTCAGATGATAACGCGCATACTATAAACGTGTGTCAGGTAAAAATAGGTTATTAGAATCTTCTTTTTACAAAATCTCAATAGTTTGATAGCCCAGTGGGTATGACTCTGCCTCCGATTCCGGAGGGAGTGGGTTCGAATCCGGGTCGATGCACATCCAACTTTTCAGTTGTGTGCATTTTATGAAATTAAATATCACGTGTCTCAAACGGTGAAGGGAAACATCGTGAGGAAATCTGCATACCAGACAATTTCTTAATTCTCTGCGTGTGTGAAGTCTGCCAAACCGCATTGGGCCAGCGTGGTGGACTATTGGCCTAACCCCTCTCATTCTGAGAGGAGACTCGAGCTCAGCAGTGAGTCGTATAAGGGTTGATAACGACAATAGTCTGAGGTTAGAAATTTGATGCTAAATAGTACGCAGGAGAGCACGTAATGTAAAGCTATCTATCCTGAACTCTCTCCGGTGATATTTAGTACTTTAAATAGTAATCATTAACTTAATTAAACAATAAGATGTCTGATATATACATCAAATATATATAAGGGGGAACTTCACAATCCATTGGCACTCATCCTCCATTACAAGGAGTTCTGTAGGAGCAAAGGCACTTATAATAATGCTAGAAGACAGAAGTGTTTATAATAATAAAAGTCTCGATAGCTCAACGATAAAGAAGCCGGACTCATCACCGAAAGTTGGTGCTTCTATCCCCGCTCGCATGACTACTGTCTACTGTCATAGTAGGTACGACTACTCCTTACACAGTCTATTCCTACTATTTGAAAGGGGTTATCTTTTAAATATGACCAATACTAAAAAATATGGCAAATTAAAAAAAAAAAGAAAATAAAATTAATAATTTAAAAAAAAAAACGAACAGGAACACTGCTAGACGACAAAATTAAGCACAGAATTGAGAAAATTCTCTGGTATGCAGGTTTCCTCACGATGTTTTTCCTTCACCGTTTGAGACACTGAAAAGTTGGAGGTGGATGCCCCGGACCAGATTCGAAGCCACACCCTCCGGTATGAGAGGCAGAGGTCATATCCATTTGGCTATTACGGCTTTTCATATCCACTGGGCTATTACTAGTATACTGAAATTAATCATAATATAGATAAATCATATCAAGATGGTTTTCTAAGTCGATAAGGTAACTAACATTCGGATTTCAACTTAATTTTGTAGCATTGAATACCAAAGTGTTTGATCACACTTTTCCCATCAAATTGCTAACATTAAACACAATTGCATCAACACTGTTATAGCAAAAACGTTCTTAAAACAACGTAACTTGAGTAATGTAACCAGTCTTATGCAGGCCTACTAGTATTTTATCATCTTAAAAACAGTAAAGCCAAGGCACTGTTTTTAGTCCATTCATTTGCAAAACGGTCGTGACAGTTTTTGTTCTATTTGCTAATCACGTTTTTAAATCAATTTTGCGTTTTGTGTTATGTACTCCGAGATGTTAGTCTTTTGTCTTAATATCAAAATTATGAGTAACTTGACCAAAAGATTTAAATGATGTAAAAGCGAACTATCAAATTAATAAAAATTATAGTTTTTTCTTTCAGTTTTTCTTAGTCTGGTACGATGAGATTGTTAATGTTTAACGTACAGATAAACAAAGTAATTCTAGTATAGTGGTACTCGTAGAATATCAAATGAACCTCACAATACTTTATGTTACATTTTAATACTATTTTTGTCAAGCAACCATAAAACCAATAATATTTTTTATGATTTAACGCAATAATATTTAGTTTCTCATCAGTAGGTAGTTACTTTGGTAACATCAAACCTTGTTTATAGTTTTTTATGCAGTTTTTATAAAACATCGGATTAAATGGAAAATATACACCATAGATAAATATAGAAACCATTTGCGCAAGGGTTATAACCTTGTTAGTCCATTATTTAAGCATTTTTGAGAGCGATTCTTTGCACGGCAAAGTATACAATGAACAAAATCTCTCGGAATGACTAAAGAAAACTCGATTGGCAAATCAAACAAAAACTCAATAACCGTATAATTCAGATAACAAACGAGTGGAAAGTGCTGTTTTTTTTTCAACAATTAAAAACAATCTTACGAAAGATTTTTTTTATATTTACAGGTTGCGTTTACATTAAAATCTGTGGTATTATATAAAATAATCAAAAATAGTGACGTCACAAAGTACTCAACGAGATTCCTATAATCATCTAATCCTATCAAGCCTAGATCATTAATTGGTTTTAAAGTTTTGATAAAGTCACATACGAGTAAATAGGATAGATCGTAATCTTATGAAGTACTTTACAACAGAAAAGAAATTAAACAGTTTCGCTCATCGTGCGAGAAGAGAATTAATCTATCATTATCAACCCTGCATATTCGGCTCACTTGTGAGCTCGAGTCTCCTCTCAGATTGAGAAGGGTTAGGCAATTGTCCACCAAGCTTTGCGCTGGCTCAATGTGGATTGGCAGACTTCACACACGTAGAGACTTAAGAAAATCAGGTATGCAGGTTTCCTCACGATGTTTTTAATTCACCCTTTCAGACAGATATTCAATTTCTTATAATTCACATAACTGACAAGTTTGAGGTGCATGCCTCGGACCGGATTCGAACCTACATCCGCCTTATCGACTGGGCTGTCACGGCTTAATCTATGTCTCACTAATATTGTTTTCTGAGATTTTAATCGAGCAATAAAGCTGTGATTTTATTATTAAACCCAATTTTTTGCCTTAAAGTGTACTACCGAGGTACAATCGAGGTCAAAAGGATCACGACCTATGGCTACGGAACTACAAAGTCATTTGCACTAACTACGTGATCATTAGTTAAGTTCTATGTAGGTTTATCAAACTAGTTCAGCTCAAGGACTTTCATAGTAATAATTGACAGACAAAATGGATGCTTCACCTAATGGCAAATGGGAAAAGCCTAAATACACATCCTACAAAGTGTTGTCCTGTTTTCATTCATGGCGACAACGAAGTTTTTAACTAGGGTAGGCCCTATTTGTACATACTGTAATAAATGGGAATATCCTTCTTCTACTTCTCACGGTAGGCAGTGTATTTTCGCATCTATGAAGTGTACGCCACTTTGTTCCTCATCCTTAAACGTAGATGATGGACCTACGCACAATGGCCAGCATTACTGACCAATTGCTGAAAAGGCCCAGGAAATAAATAAGAAGATATACCGTAGATTTTCCAATGAGGTCATAGATGGTGATGATCACGACCCTCATAAATAAAAAAATAAAAGAAGACTTGAGAAGGGGGAGTTAAAAACTAGTTTTAGTTCATTGTACATTAAAACTTCCAATTTGAAATGAAATTTAGTTAATATGATTATTCAAGGTGGAGTGTTCCCATAACCAACCAACACACGATTAGTTTTATGGGATGTCAAGCCGTTAGCGCTGCAAGCATGTGAGATTACTTGATCGTCAGTGGCTGACATAACGCAGTCAAACTCCAAAAGTGGAGGAGCATTTTTTTACTTTTTTTATTTTAAGAATATTTGCACAGAAAGCTTCGCTCATCGCTGCAACCACAATCACATTGCCAAGAGTGAACGATTAAGAAATGTAATCTAAGGCACTAAATAAAATAGTTGACACTAATCACATTAAACTCAGAACAGATAAATAGATTTAACTGCATTATGTTTTGTCAGCAAACCCAACATGTGTATCGGTCCGGTGGAATGGTGGGCGAAAGCGTAAAACGCGCCGGAGCGTGGCGGTGACGTGCGCCACATGCTGGGACGACGCCATTGTTCACAGCTATGTGCAGTTGTTATTACAGGCGTGGAGTTAACAATAACATTATTCGCTAACTTTTCGCCTTGGACATATAAGATCGAAAGGGGTCGAATAAGGGGAGTATGTCAAATCTCTCTCTAGCCTCTTCACAAAAGTTTAAGTCAATCAAAATTCATTAATTTCAATAAAATTTAACCAATGAATTTCTGTAAAATTTGCACGCAAGTAAAGATAAAACATTGTATCTACCTTTAATTGTTGACATCTTGTACACAATATGTTTTGATGCAAATATAAGTACACTAGCGGACGCCCGCGACTTCGCGTAAAAATCGATGTCAACTTTCAACCCCTATTTCACATTCTATTTTGCAAGTTTTATAACTTATACCTAATAAATAGTCCACTTATCATTTTACATTTACAAATGTACCTAGAAAAATTAAGGACTTTCCGTACAAACTTTCTACCCCTACTTCACCCATTTCTGATTTTGTTTTCGCGACAAAAACTATCCTATTATCCTTCTACATATTATGGTCTAGATATATAGGTGTCGCGGACTTTTTTGTAGAACTTTTAAAGATACATAAAGCCTCCATACATTAATTTCAATTTTACATAATGGTTAAGGCAGCGCATGCGAATAAGTCTGCTTAAGAGGATTTTCGGTCCGACCTGTATGACAAAAACTGTGTTAACTCGGCGAATATATATCATACTAATATAAAATATAGCACTCCCCGATAATGTAGCATTCTACTGGTGAAAGAATTTTTGAAATCGGACCAGTAGTTCCGAAGATTACCCCATTTAAAAAATGTGACAAACTTACAAACTTTACCTCTTTATAATATTAGTATAGATAGTATAGAAGTATAGATATAGATTATGATATGAGTGCGGTAAGTTGTAAGTACAGCCGAGGCGATATTGCAAGCTCGAGCCTCGGCGAGGGCTATAGTAATGAAGCAGAGGCTGTAATTATCAAAGCGCACGTATGTCATAAAACGTCTTAAAACACATTTGCGAAGGAAACACACTTTCTGAAAATTAATTTGCATCTTTGCCTGTTCTCCTTAATATGATGACATTTTGATACGTTTGTCATTTTTGCACGGATAGCAAAGTGCGTGTGTTTTTCTTAGGCAAATGCACCAAAGACAGCCAGTATTACTAATAATTTTGTGTTTCTGTAAATTATTAGATAAATTGTTGTCATTTATAGTCAAAATTATTAAAATGAAAGAATTAAATGTTTTCTACATTTTATCTTACAAAGTTAATTTTATTCATGAAATGTTGAGCATTTTTCTGCCTTAAAAACTGTTTGCTAAGATTTTAAAAAAATACTGTTCGTTTTTAGACGTTTGATAAACGTTTTAAATTACATTACAGCACATGTGCGTTTTACTTTACATTACGGGACATGTGCGAAATGAGACACATTCATCATTATCAACCCATATTCAACTCACTGGTGAGCTCGAGTCTCCTTTCAGAATGAGAGGGGTTAGGCCAATAGTTCACCACTCTGGCCCAATGCGGATTGGCAGACTTCACACACGCAGAGAATTACGAAAATTCTCGCAGGTTTCCTCACGGTGTATTTCCTTCACCGTTTGAGGCACGTCATATTCCGGATTGGAGACAGAGCTCATATCCACTGGGCTATCACGGCTCGCTAATAACTATTAAGTTGTATTTATTATCATTATAAACAATAAAGATTATAATGCTTGTTAATTTACCTCTTCCAATATGTCGGCAACCTGAAACAATACAAATATTTATTACTTTTTCTTCCATTAAAGTTATTGAAATTTTATTGTTAATATTAATGATAGCAATTATCCTCGCATGACACTATCCACTATCTATGTTACGGTTAAATTCCAAATACTTGTTTTGACAGAAATGGAACTCTGGGCGTTTATGATTATCTGGAAGTAAAATGAATTTAATATATTGTTAATTAATATTATAAATTTATTTTTCTTAACCTATAAGTTTGGTTTGTCACTCTTTAGTGGTATTGAATACGTAAAGTGAAATAATTATGAAGACAGTTTTTTAAATTTTATAAAAATTAAGAGTATACTAATAGTAAAAGCAATTTTGTAAAAGTAACAGGGTGGCTGCGATCATTACTTTCGGAGCTACAGGGATTTAAAGGGTCAGATTTGCGGCGCTGCCGCGGATCCCTAAGAAACATACAAAATGGTACGAACTAATGACGTCGTTCTTATATACATAATGATCGTTAGATATATATGGGCGTTCAAACAAAATTACTAATATCTTTTTTATTTGTGCGTTTATGTTTATAGTTCATATATATTTTTAAAATGTCACATTTAATGTAAGGAAGCTAAAACTGTATGAATTTTCGTCTAATTACGATGTAAGATTTTTAATAGATTTTGAAATCTTATAATTTTATTTATTTTGCAAATATGCACAAGCTTTGTATAAATTAGTTAACATTGACCTTATTTACCTGAATGTATCATAAAAAACAATATATTCAAACCTAGTCATCATCCCGGTTCCCGGGCAGTTCCCGGCAATCGGTAGTTCCCGGGCATTTTTAATTCTGCATTCTATCCAGGCTTGGATTGTAACATATACAAAGTATGCAGATATGAGGCGATCGCGAGTGGTGACATGAACATCGATAGTAATTACAGTAATGTGGTTGAACGGCCCTTTAAATACAATGCCCTATGCTGAGGTAGTGTGGAACACAGAAATGATGGTGTTCCGTATACTACATGTAATAGAAAATAAATCAAAATGGCTTTAACGATAATTGAAAACCGATAAAGCAAATGGTTGTTTTGAAATTTTGAAAGAGTGTTTGTCAGATATTTTCTGATGAAATCTTTTTTTAAACTAAAATTTTATACACTAGTTGCCCCAACAGACTTCGTTCTGTCTGTGGTGTGTGTGAAAAGTGTTGTATTTGTCATTTTCCTCGTAATTTTTAGAATTATTTATTTCTAAAAGAACGTTACTTATGCTTTATTTTATTTTTGCTCTCGCCTGACCACACATTTGACAAATTATTTTCATTTAGATTACTAATTCCTCGTATTTTTAGAATTATTTATTTCTAAAAGAACGTTACTTATGATTTATATTATTTTTGCTCTCGCCTGACCACACATTTGACAAATTATTTTCATTTAGATTACTAATTCCTCGTATTTTTAGAATTATTTATTTCTAAAAGAACGTTACTTATGATTTATATTATTTTTGCTCTCGCCTGACCACACATTTGACAAATTATTTTCATTTAGATTACTAATTCCTCGTAATTTTTCGAATTATTTATTTCTAAAAGCGTTACTCGTGCTTTATTTTATTTATGCTCTCGCCTAACCAGACATTTGACAAATTATTTTCATTTATCTACTTATTGTATTTAATGTCATCTAAATCAGACATTTTATCCTATGAAAAAACTCTTTGTACTACAATACAAGCTAGTCAAAAACAGTTTTTGAAAGTGTTTAAAGAATTGTCTTGTTTTGAAAACACAAATCTTCGACTTCTACAATTAAAATCTTAGAACCGTCAGAGAAAAGTAAAGTACATATTAGGTACTAGGTAGGTATATTACTGTTGTCCATTGAACCCTAAAAGGTCGTTAACCCGCAATGTTTGCCATGAAAATATTCCTGCTATTAATTCATAATAGTCCCATACTAAACTAATCGTGTAAGTCCCCATGTTACAATCAATTTTAACATGAGCTATGCCTATTTGTTACAGAAAAGTAACTGTAGTTCAGTCTAAACCGGGTGCTATAAAGACTATTTTTATAATACCTATGACCACGGATGTTATAAAGGGAATGATAGTTCAATTTATATTGGTCATGAATGATAGGGTGAATGTTTGGATTGATATATCGTTTTGTTTAATGCAATTATCGATTTTGTGGTTTTTTACATGGCTGCCCAAAAAAGGAATGTATTGTTTTAGTTCGACGTATGGTTGTGAGTTTCTTTGTTCCACAATAACTTTTAAATATTTATTTAAATAGATTTGGATTTAAAATCCTTGCCTCATCCCGACTCAAATTGGCTATAATAAAAAATAAATAAAAGACAAAATATGAAAATAACTGTCGATATGTATAATAATTATGTAATATTTTAACTAACACAATTAATATTAAATTAGACAAAATTATGTAAAAATTAATCGAACTTATGACTATGAACTATGTAATGAAAAATGCATGTCAACTTTGATAATGAAATTGACAAAACATGTAACAAGAAATAATCATTTTACAGGTGTAACTTTGACGAATAGTTAAAAGTAAAAGTTAACTCCTTATCGAGTTAGGTAAGTTTTAGTTTTAGCTATTTGTCAAAGTTACTGAATGCAAAGACGGATTTTAGCAAGAGATACGAGTACCTATCTTAATATATAAATGCGAAAGTTCATCACGAAATCTCGAAAACCGCCTAACGTAATAAGATGAAATTAAGGAGGTAGTTAGTGGGTTAGATTTTGCAATAAAGTCAGATTAAAAAGGTCTAAGGGCGGACGAAGTCGCGGGCGTCCGCTAGTATGATAAAATTGGTACAAACGGGCGGAAGCTTGGACATATGTTTTCTGTGGCGAAAACTATAAAAATATTGTTAAAAAGCTTCGAAAGTTTAAAAAAGTATGCTTGCTAATAAGCTTTGCAAAACATATTTAGTACTCAAAGTACTAGGCTGACATAAATAGCGAGGCATTGTGCAAGCAAGGCCCAGTCATTAAATTCCGGTTCGAGGTTCGAGGCAACTTCGTGGAAGCTTACGTTCTTTCCTCGCTCGTTTCAAAACAAAGCCTTTGTTGGTGTCTTAGTTTTTGTAATGTAATAAATAAAATTCGTTTTAAATTTTAATTTTTAATAAACCCGTATAAACGGTAGGTACTTTATTCAAAAACTATTTTTTTTAATTTGTGTACGTCTGTATGCTGGCTAATCTCTGAAACAACTGGACCAATTTTGACGGGAATTTCATAAGGAGGAATATCCTTTATAGATACATAAATAATATGCTATCATTGACTTTTTCGTATATCATTAAAAGATCTCACTATACATGTTTTTGTTATATCTCGAAAGGATTATTTAAGCGGCAGCAGAACTTTTCCAACACTTCCAACAATTATTGTCATACATACATAATCCAATTAATTTACACAAAACCTTGAAAAATCATAAATGTTCAACCTTCCTCGTCAATCACTCTATCTATTGGTGGAAACTTCATTCTTCTTAAAACTCCGTTCATTCAGTTTTTCAGTTTATTTATTTATTTTTTTATTTTAGCTAGTCCTCAAGTAATATTTTTTATCAAATATTTGCCTTATAGTTCATTGTTCGTCGTTATCCGTTAGTCGGTCCTAATAAAGTCATCCTTTACTACCTAAAGCGAAGGCAAACATACCAAAATTCTGATACAGTTTACTAAGAAAATTTAACCACTTTAAACACTCTTGCTCCATCTCCACTTCACTTGTTACACCTTTACAGAACTATTTTGAATAAAATGCATTCTAGTCAGGGATCCGTAGAACATTTTGTACAACTGAGTTACCGGGAAATAAAAATTTCTGAGCGTCAGACTTGTATTAATTAAGGTTATTTAAAGATTTCGTTAACCAGCTGTTTTTTTACTGTTGCTTAATTAATACCTAGTTCAACAGAATCAAGAATTTTCATAAATAATAAAGTTGATCGTCTCATCGATATGAAGCTACTCACCAGTCACCACAAATAAACTTGATAGTAATCAGTTGTTAAAATGTTCTACGGATCCCGGACTATTTTACTTTAAGCGATAAAGCTCTGAAATGCAGCAAATAAATGAAAAAAAAACGAGAGCTTTAGGGTACGATGGGACTGACATGTTATTTTTAATAAAAGTCCCTTAAAACTTATAGCTAAAAAAAAAAAAAAAACGAGAGCTATATTAAGTGATTTCTATGATTTTCCCGCCAAACTCCTCTTTTATTTATTGCAAACAGATAGACAGACGCGGCGGAGGTCTGTGTTTTATAACAAGTACCAGGACAACATGATCGTCAGGTACAGTATGTTCAGAATGTTCATGCGGCTGGGCGCCGCGCGCGGTGGCGTGCAGTGAGAGAAATCATCCAGCTATGCATATTGATGATAATGGCTTTCTCCCTCTAGTATTCGAGATCAATTTTGAAATAATTACTCGTGCAATATTTGATTTAGTATCATAATAATTCGATTTCGTTCGTTTAAGTTGATTTTTATTGTTTTAATATTGAAATTACTTTTATCATAAAGCACTACCAACTACGAGCACGCCAGAGAGGTCATTAAAGTCAAGTCTTATGTACAGAAGAAAGCAAAGTCGAGCAATTTTTTTTTGAAGATTATTTGCCATATCTTTTAAATATGACTAATATTCCCATTCCCCTCCAACTAGTCGGAAAAGACTGTATTAGGAGTGGGTACGGTGGTGGGTACAATAGACCAACGGGGCGGGGATCGAACCACTACCCCTCCGCGATGAGTTCAACCACTCTTACCGTTGAAATATTGAGGCTCTATCAATTAATGAATCACCATTAATCTATCTATTTGTTAAATCTAAAGATTATGAAGTGCTTTATCAAGATAATAAACAAAAGTGGCAACATTAAATGTGTCTAATTGCACAGGAGGTCGATGTTACGATGTGAATCTAAATGAGATAGTTTTTATATAATGATTTATTTATTTTGCTATCATCCGCGAAAATTCGGCGAACCCATGCGACAACGTCACCCAGGTCCGACAAAATACTCTCTACGTACGTTTCACCCCGAAACCGGAGCATCCTCAGGAGATGTTGACTCTACAACGTGCAATTGCAAAGTATCGTTTTCGACCTTTGCTTCGTCTTTTATAGACCAAAAAGTAGGTGGGACAAGAGGTGAACGTTGCCAAGATACTCATAATATAAGCGATTTACTTTTTGGTCTATAAAAGACGAAAATTTTTAATCTTGATTTCTTTTAGGACAAGTAAGCACTTGACTATGATCTTGTACTCGTAGCTCCCATGGAAAGATTTTCATTTACTCATACAAGATGCTTAGAATTCTTCACAACGGATGCTAAAGAATATTCCGAGAAAATGCGATTCTTGTTAAAATAATCAATCCATCGGCTGCACGATGGCGATTAAAGATTATATCGATATGATCGACGTAATTTATTGCTGTTTTTTAATTGGCATTCCTCGCAAACAGTTATTAACTATTGTTGGTATTAATTACATAACCGAGTGCATTGTTTAAGTGGAAAAAGTACATAGGAGCAAGTGATCAAGTTATGTTGTTAAGCTAAATCAGGAAACTAGAAGGAAAGAATAGCGACTTTTTGAAATAAAGTATTAATTTATATTTTGTCATACATACATTGTACATACACAAATTAATAAATAAAATGTGTATGTATAATAAGTACTCCCACAGTATATTGTAATTGTAATATTGTAATAATATTATAAAGCTGAAGAGTTTTTTGTTTCATTGATTGATTGAACAATTAATTAAATTAATCTCAGGAACTACTAGTCCGATTTGAAAAATTCTTTCAGTGTTAGATAGCCCATTTATCGAGGAAGGCTATAGGCTACATATTATCCCCGTATTCCTACGGAAACGGAAACCACGCGGGTAAAACCGCGCGGCGTCAGCTAGTATTGTAATAAAAAGCTTATAACCTCAATAACACATAACGTAAGTAGAACGTAGACGTAAGCTACAATTGAGAAGTTGGTAGTTTTACACGCCCATGCATCGGCGAGAGCATAGACAAATATCGATCAGAATAATTAACATTTGTTAATAATCTTTCAAGAGCCACTGTATCTACCCTATCGCCCACCAACACACATTGGAGCAGCGTGGTGGGTCAAAGCTCCAAATCCTCTCTCCTACCCCCTTCCTGGATGGGGCCATTGAAATAATTCGTTTGATCATTGATGATGATCGTCATTGATCGTTAAGACCAATGAGACACTGTTTAATAGAAATCGTAAGTACCAGGGGTTCATAAAGTTTAGAAAAATCACGTATCCTTCCTAAATAATCAAAACCTTGATAGTTTAAATAAAAAAAAACAACACAAGAGTTATAAAAGTATCAATTATGAAATCATCAATTAAACACCACAAACATGCATTAAATTTAAAAAAAAAACAGATTTATAATGATTTCTTAAGAACATCAGATGATGACGAAACCGTAAGATAGGCCAGTGAGACTTTTGTAGTGACCGTAAATATACGAGTAAATTGTATAATGGACCAATTTGTATTCAAACAAAAAAGTAACATTCTGACGAAGTTACGAGGTTTGTTTAGCAAACCTTAAAATATACCAATCAAGTTGAGAACCTCCTCCTTTTTGAAGTCGGTTTAAAAATCATACGCGTCTTATTAAAGGCATAATCTTTTTTTTGATCGGTTAAATCAAACGTTCCTAGTCTATGTTCTGCTCCAATTTGTCATCAATGGTGTAGCGAGCAGAGGCTGCGACCTTGCGACCGGCTGTTTATGTCTCGCTGCACGCGCCGGCCATGGAAGCGACGTTGTAATCGCCCATAACTGTACCGCATCTACAAATTGTTGTTCGTAGCCTACTGCCTTGGTGCAGTGGATACTGTGTGGCTTTGGGTTACGAGATACTGGGTTCAAGTTCAAAATACACATCCATTCGCTTTCTACAAACGATAACGCTTCGAAAACTAACAAATGTAGACAATATGTGGATGATTTTCGTTATCGATAGGTTACATCTACTTATCAGTCGGATATGTCATTCCCTTATATTATTTTTTCGAAGCGTTAGCGTCTGTAGAAAAACTATACAAAGAAGTTTTGTATCGTTGAAAGTTTATGCAGTTACACCCTCGTGAGAGAGCTCGGTAAGTTATCGTTACAGCTCCAAACTTCTTCTATTTTTAGGGCTTCTTAGGCCTGACAATGATAAAGATGTATAATTAAAAAACTAGTTTTTCAGATTTTCTCCATCTGTGTAAATCATCAACCATAAGCTGGAGTGTTTTTATTATTTAAAACAATTTTGAAGAAAGCTTTGGAGCCGAATTGGTTTTAACATTAAAAGAAAATTAAGTTGTCAGGGATTTGTGAGGGAAAATTCAACATCATCATATATCTGCAGGACATAGGCCTTTTTTGTAGGGACTTCCAAAGATCTTTCGGTCCATACAAAGTTTAGTCCGATACTGACCACGCTGGGCATGCGGGTTGGTCAGCGCAGTGCTAGATTACTCACGCCGATGTCGCTGCTGCCCGACACCGGCCTGAGGAATTTAATAATCTAGCCTGTTTGAATGGATATACCACCATTCGTCGGTCGCCAGAACCTCGTCAGTCCATCTGCAGCCAGCACCACGAGCAGGTGAGGTTGGCAGTTGGGGAAACTGACTGGCCTAACACCCCGAAAAGTGGATAAAGGAAAATTCTTATACGATGCTATTAAACAGAGAATAATAGGTAGATCAGAAACTTAGATACCTATGACCTTTTAAGACTAAACTACCAAGTTACTAACTAGAGACTTGCAAATTACAATAGAAAGTAAATGTTAGCCTAACGAGCCTCCTAGATCAGCGCTTTACGGGAAATTGTCATTACTCTCGCATTACCTCACATAAGTGTGATTTGATCTCTTTCTCTTGTTAATTTTCCCATGATATCTGATTGACTACCATAGAGAAAGATAATCTAAACTCCCATAGATAACTTTATATTAATTTAAAGAATAAAATAATGTACCCAACACAAATTTAGTACAATTTTTTGTGTAACACGTAATCTAATTCCGAGAAATGCAAAATATTCCACGGATGAGAAAATTAACAAAATAGTGTAGATTTTGAAAAAAACTGTAACACTCAAACGAAGCGAGGTGGGTCAAAGCTCCAAATCCTCTCTCCTACCCTCTCCCTGGATAGGGTCATTGAAATAATTCGTTTAATCATTGATGTTGATCGTCATTGATCGTTAAGACCAATGAGACACTGTTTAATAGAAATCGTAAGTACCAGGGGTTCATAAAGTTTAGAGTCATGACACTTGGTTATTGAACCACAGCGCCTTGTCGCTGGAGGCGCTCGTCACCGCTCTATAAATAACCGGCACTTTATTGTGTTCGACCTCTCACTGCGTATTATACTCTATTTACTGTGAACAAACTTTGACCCGCACTTACGTAGACCTATTGGCCGATTTCTATAATCTGTCAATGTTCATCAGCAACGGTTTTGTAGTAGTACTTAGAGCTCTGTGTGACACTGCTCATCTGGAGAACCGCTAAACTTATTTCAGTCATCGAAGAGCTTAATACTATGACAATACAAGCGTTCCGTCTCCTTTTCTCGTATTTCGTACTTATAAGCAAAAAAACAGCGATTTAGCCGCGTAGTTCCTACGGGCAAACGGGGATAAAATATAGCCTATGTTACTCGGTGAACCGTTTTGAGTAAAATAGTAACAAGCAAAACATCAAATCTTACCACTATACATAAATTCATTTAAAAGTCCCTATCTATACTAATATAATAAAGCTGAGTTTGTTTGTCGCGCGGCGTCAGCTATTAAGTACCTATATATTGTATATATTTAATATAGCTTTAGCTATACCACAGAAAACAAATGGACAAGGCTATACAATCCCGGGAAATAAGACCAGAACATAGTTTCGTGTAAGATTTGTTTTCTTTCTCTAAATGTGTTTGATTGAAGTCTGAATCTTATGCCACTTTATTTATTCCAACAATAGTAAGGACGAATAGATTACAACATTATAATAGCACCCTGTATAAAGAAATAGCCTTAGCAATTTTATACCAGCAACACCAATACGGAGTAACTACAAAAATAACGTTTTATTTTTAACTCTATTACATGAATCATAGAGCTGAATTTTGGGGTATTAAATGATTCATTTAATGCATTACGATGTCGTATGGAAATGATTAAGGACAAAAACATGTTGCGAACTGCTCTGTATAGTAATAATAATTGTCAAGATTGTTTTTATTGAGATCTTGAGTTCTCCTTGCGAATTCTGAACGCCTGGTACTTTGTGTTCAATGAGGAGCTTTACTTAAAGCTCAATGGAGCTTTAAGTAAAATTTATTGGTTTTTTGAGTAACTGTACTAGACAATTAATGGGGTGAAGTTATCGAGTTGAGTGCAAAGCGAAGCTTGACTGGGCCGTCTAGTACCATTTTATCTTTCTCAATCTATCTAACGTGTACCTATATTTTTATGTAAGCTACTACATTGCTGGAGAATGTTTATATGTGCATCAATTTAACTGTTACACCGATATTGATGAAATAAGTATTTCCCCAAAAATAAAAAAATCGAATAAATCGAGAATTGTGATTTGTAGAGAGTGTGATAGCCCAGTGGATATGATCTCTGCCTTCGATTCGGAGGATGCAGTTTCGAATCCGGGGCATGGTATGCGCGGTGGATTTACAAAATGGAGGTCCTGGGTTCGATCCCCGGCTGGGCAGATTGAGATTTTCTTAATTTGTCCAGGTCTGGCTGGTGGGAGGCTTCGGCCGTGGCTAGTTACCACCCTACCGGCAAAGACGTACCCCCAAGCGATTTAGCGTTCCGGTACGATGCCGTGTAGAAACCGAAAGGGGTGTGGATTTTCATCCTTCTCCTAACAAGTTAGCCCGCTTCCATCTTAGACTGCATCATCACTTACCATCAGGTGAGATTGTAGTCAAGGGCTAACTTGTAAAGAATAAAAAAATAAAAAAAAATGCACCTGCAACTTTTCAGTTATGTGCATTTTATGAAATTAAATACCACTTGTTTCACACTGTGAAGGAATAACAAACATCGTGAGGAAACTTGCATACCTGAGAATTTTCTTAATTTTCTATGTATGTGAAGTCTGCCAATCCACATTTGGGCCAGCGTGGTGGACTATTAACCTAACCCCTTTTATTCTGAGAGGAGACTCGTGCTCAACAGTGAGCGGAAAAATAGGTTGCTAATCATGATGATAATAGCGTGTCCTTGGATGAGAATTGAGATAGTTACATGTAAAACAGTAATGTATTAAAACTGTAATAAGCAGAATTCTCTGTACAATACAATAGTCTTCTTTGAATAACAAAAAAAATATTGTCACGGTCGTTACGCCAAAACCGTTGTTAGCGCATGAATGAGCAACCTACATTTACAGCAGATTTACAATTAGAATAACTGTTTCGTACAAACTTAGCATACCTGTGGCCAGTGCATACGCCTCAAATCCAATAGATTATGCCCGAGGCAATTCAATATTTATAACTAGCGGACGCCCGCGTCTTCGTTCGCGTGGAATTTAGTGTTTTACAAATCTCTCGGGAACCATGGAATTTTCCGCGATAAACAGTAGTCTATATGTTAATCCAGGCTATAATATAATATATTTCTCTTAATACCAAATTTCAGCTAATTCAGTTCAGTAGTTGAGGCGTGAAAGAGTAACAAACATTCATATCATCAAAATCATCAGTTTTCGCAAATCTTGGAAAACCATGGATTTTTTTCGGGATAAAAAGTAGAATATGTGTTAATTCAGAGTAAAATCTATTTCCATTCTAAATTTCAGCTAAATCGCTTCAGTAGTAGCGGCGTTATAGAGTAACAAACATCCAAACATAAATCCAACCATACATACAAACTTTCGCGTCTATAATATTAGTAGGATAGGAAGTAGGATAGGATAGGATAGTATGCCATCAAAAACAACACTTGTAAAATTAGCAATTATAGCAACTCAGTTGTTCTACCTTAAAAAGTTGTGAGATCCAAGTTGATTACTTTATTCAGTCCGTAATTAAGGGTTCTTCTGTCTCAAGTTATTACGTAATTAGCTAACCTAACAATATCTTTGGAACTGAATCTGAACTGAACTGAATATCTGAAGGACTTTGTACCATACCATACAAACTTTCACTTAAACTTCGTAAAAAACTACCTTATGTCTTACGTCAAGGTCCCATTTACCATTATACCATAATTCATCTTGATCGATTCAGCCGTTTAGCCGTGAAAAGGTACCAGACAGACAGACAGACTTAGTTTTGCATTTATAATATTAGACAGATAAATATAATCCGCTAAGTGTCACCATTACTTCTCAGTATAATCTGTTTCCCAATACAGGCTTAATTTTCATAAGTACTCGTGTACAACGCTTATAAATATAGAAACATTGAATTTGAATTACCTGCCTCTACAAGTACCATACTTATATCAATGTTTTAGCATTCGCAACATTGAGAGGAAGATTTCGTTTGTAACCTTGTAAAGAAATTTGGTTTGTTCAAAAATTACCATATTATAACTCAACAGTATATTCAATGTTCATTATCCTTAAGATGAGCAAAATGTAATGTTTAAAGACCTTGATGACATTTTAATAAAATGTCGACGAATAGAGATCCTCGTGTTTTTTTAAAGTTAAAAAAAATTACACCTTTTATTAAAAATATAGAAAACCAAGCCAATAATAATGACTCACCTTAACAATACAACAGTCTACATCACACTAATATTATAAAAGCGAAAATTTGTATATGCAAGCATGTTTGTTCCTCCTTTACGCTGTAGCTACTGAACCGATTTGGCTAAAATTTGGAATGGAGATAGATTTTATGGAGGATTAACACATAGGCTATTTTTTATCCCGTAAAAATACATGGTTCCTGCAGGATTTGTGAAAAACTGAATTCCACGCAAACGATGTCGCGGGCGTCCTCTAGTAGTATTAAGACATTAGATAGACAATACTCTACATTTAAAACGTCGAATAACATTAAGGTCGAAGTAACAGTTAATGCTAATCCCGAGATGAATCGCTATCGAGTGCAGTGGGTCGGCGCGGGGAATCGAACCGGTTGCCTCGAGTGACGCAGAGCCAGAACTGGTTCCATTTGTTTGCGTGTTACATAAAAACGTTTAGTTGCGTTCCACGTTGCTAGTCTTTTTTTAAATTTTTTTTTTTAAATCTTGTTGTATCACTATTTAGACCTCGTACCTTACGTCTATGTTGTAATTTATTGATTGTTTTTTTTTCTGATTGTGTATGTTGTTTAACTATCTTGTTTTGGTTTCTCCGTATAACAAAAACCTCTATAATAATAAAAAAAAGTGTTTGCACTGTTAGCTGGGGATTTGAAGAGGGGACTTTTGGATATAATCGAGCGCGATATTTAAGCATAAGAGACATTGGCGTATCTAGGACTATTTCCTAGGGTGGGCCTGGCACCCGACATCAAGTCTATTATTAGTATTTTAATAGAATTCCATATCGGTAGCCCAGGATCCTAGGGTGGCATAGGTCCATTCTAGGGTGGGTCCATGAAAGTTTCTTCCCTTATAGATTTGCAGTATAGTACCTCCACTATGTTTGACAACAACTTCAGAATCTCAACCAGCACATAAGATAAGGGTAAGGTGGGTAGATAATAGCTAAAACGTCTGCATTTCGAAAATTAACGTTATGGCAAAAACAAATGGGAAGGCTATAAAGTTGGTAGGTCCGGTTGGTTGTCCGGCAGTGGACGTCCATCGGCTGATAATGATGGTGATTTTTGTTTTTCAACCGTGCCCGCGGTTTTTTAACCCCCGACGCAAAAAGAGGAGTGTTATAAGTTTGACGTTGATGTCTATCTGTCTGTGGCATCGTAGTACTAAAACGGATGGACCGATTTCGATGCGGCTTTTTTCATTAAAACCGGCAAGTAATTTGATCCAGATCACTTATTGCAACACCATTTAAACTTTTCTGTTATGAAGGAAATTTTGGCATAAAAGTCGTTATTCTATTTGATTTTGAAATTTAACATATTTTTTATTTTGAAGGAAATAATCCCACAATACAATAGATATTCAATTAGAATTAGTATTTGAAGTCTGTAGTTTTGTTCTTCGGTGAAAGCAGAAATTGTATAAAACCAACCAGAATTTAATAAAAAAAAGTCAGAACAGAACAACCCCAGTGTCACTCTACATTTCTGCTTTGCTGACGTTCCTTTAGTTCACACACACAAAGAAAAAGTGCAGTGTTACAACGTTAAACTAAGTTCTACATCCAAACCTAGTCAACTAAAAGTATAACAAGCAGGGCCGGACCGTCCATACGGCGAAAGGTGCGGTCGCTCCAGGCGCCAAATCCTAGGGGGCGCCGAAATGGTAAAGACAAGATCGAAAAGAAATTTATGAATTTACGTGCGCGAAAGGCGCCATAATTGGATCTCGCTCCATTCTAAAATTTACCTCGGTCCGGCGCTGCTAACAAGTATAGTTACTAGGCGAGCAATGTCACAATGACTAAACTATTAAACTACTTACAATAATTTATTACCTACGTAAAGTAGTTAACATAAACGTATGTTTTTCATGACTTCATAAGTATCACAGCATATTACTTAACTGTTACTTAACATCAAACGTAACACGAGAATTATAGTAATGATAAATAAGTAAACTGTCGGGTTCAGTTTTACGGGTTTTTAAGTAAAAACTTACTATTACCAAGTCAAAAATGTAGTAAAACTGGTGCATTACAAGCAGTAGCGCACAGTTGTTATTGTTATGCAATTATTTGTTTTACTCGTAATCACACATTAAACTCAATAAATTACAAAACATGTTTTGCCAGAAACTGTGCACATGCCGCTAAACCTATTTTATTATTATTTCTGTACCTACGTCTAAAATTTAAAAGCCATTTTATTTAATGTAACATTTAATGTTATACGAGTAATTAGCATGGGCGTAGTCAGGATTAAATGTAGGGAGGCAGCTATACTTAAATTTAGTAAGTATCCTCACATCACAAAATGATACTGTCCGACCGAAACTAGATTTTTACGGCCGAAAACGAATTTCAGCTTCAGTCAGTCAGCGTCAGTTTCGGCCTAAATATAAATCAAATAATAGACACTTAACATCTTCGAAACAAACTATTTTTTTACAAAATGACAATACTTAGCACGAAGTTCAATGACCGCTCTTCTAGGGCTGGCAGCTGCCCCCTCCCCCCTTTGTACCTCGCTACGCCCCTGGAAAATAGTAAAATATCGTTTAGTTAGATTTGTGACTCAAATGTACCCAAAAACAAGGAACATCAACAAACCAAACCAAACCAGTAATAAAGTATTCAAATTCATCCCATCATTTTATTTTATTCCGATTTCATAGTTGAAAAATATATGTATATTATGAGATAAACATGAAAAAATATCTTAAATCTATAAAAATACTATCCGAATTGCAGTTAGTTTTACCGTACCTACAACTTACTTAATAATTGCACAGTTTCATAGGTACAAATTACGTTTTGCAACTTTAATTTTTTTAAATTTAGGCATTAATAGTTAAGTTATTCCGTTGCACCAAACCACTTAAGTTTATTATTTATTCGACAGTATTGAAACGGTTTCCTTCTAAAACGGCGAACATTAGCTAACAACTGAATCTATTTAACCGTGTAATTTGTAGATTAACTACATTACAGTTGTACAATCAATGTAAACACATTATTGCAGTTTCAATTTACATGTTAAGCAACATAGGACCGGATCGGATCACATCGGAAAATTTTGATTATGTAGGTACTTTTAATTTGTGGACTTACGGAGTTCGACTTTAATTATTAAATTAAACTATTAAAAGCTATTTTTTTTTTATTTAAGTAGCGAATTAAAATTGCTAGGTGTAATAGGGATGATGACAGTTTTTTAAATTGTATATAAATTAAGAGTATACTAATAGTAAAGCAATTTTGTAAAAGGAACAGGGTATCTGCGATCATTACTTTCGGAGCTACAGGGATTTAAAGGGTCAGATTTACGGCGCTGCCGCGGATCCCTGAAAAACGCCCCATACAAAATGGCTCGAACTAATGACGTCATAGGCAATGTAATGATCGTTAGATTTGTATGCGCGTTCAAACAAAATTACCAATATCTTTGTTATTTGTGCGTTTATACTTATAGTTCATATATTAAAAATGTCACATTTAATGTAAGGAAGCTAAAACTGTATGAATTTTCATCTAATTACGATAAAATATTTTTAATAGATTTTGAAATTTTATAATCTCATTTATTTTGCAAATATCGAGACAATCTTTGCTTTTTATGTATAAATTAGTTAACATTGACCCTATTTACCCGAATGTATCATAAAAATCGATATATTCAAACCTAGTCATCATCCCCATTTAATACAGATTAAGGTATATAATTATAAATACCTTACTCGTCGGCGTTCGGAACTCTACGCGCCATCTTTACGCCAAAATCCTCAGTACCTGAAGGCGAAAGTCTTGGAACAATACCACAGAGTACTTTTTATATATGCAATACGTTTTGCCAGTGATGACTTTCGGATTCGAGACTAGTTCTTAAGAAGGCTTAGAATCACTAAGCACTTGATGGAGCGAGCTATTCTCGGAGTATCTCCGTGTGATCGAATCAGGAATGAACGAGTCGTGAAGCTGAATTGGCAATAGGCGGAGTATAGTTCGAAGAGTCGTTAGACGTTGGGGTTCCAAGTTGCAGCAATAGTGACCCCGCACCGGAAGTCGCGATGTGGGTCGACCCCACACCAGGTGGATCGATTATTAAAAAAATGTAAATCTACGCGAACGATGACGCGGGCTGTTTGAATTACGAATGATTTTAACTAAATAGTTGAAAAATTCATCCTGTGTATCATTGACTGACTGACTCGATCAATAAGGTGACCTTTGGTATTGTGGTCTGTCTGTTCGCAGATGACAGATGCGGTGCCGGGCGGCGACACGCCGATAGTAACGACAATTAGATAAGTACATGTACCTACATTGTACGCGAGGATTGTTATGACGATTGTCACAGGGGCGTATAGCAAGTTCGTTCGTAACACTCCCGATGGTCCGCGGGGGCCGGGAGGGGGTAGCGATGCCCCCACGCGAACGACTTCATACCCGCGCAGTCCTTCCCTCTGCACCGCGCGGATGATTCACACCCGCGCAGTCCTTCCCGCCCCGTCACCCGCATATCATGGGGGTGACGGGGCGGGCTTATCATCAACGAACCCGCCAAGCTATAGCTACCGCGGTATCAGCTATGTCTTACACTATAAAAAACTGAGTTTCACTTCAGAAATGTCAAAATTCAAAAAAGGAATATTTTTCCCCGGGAGCGTGCAGCAAAAATGACGTGAAAACGGCAACATCCATAGATAAAGTCACTGACATATTAAACATCCATAGATGAAGTCACTGACATATTTAATATGTAAAATAAAAAAAGTATAAAATATTCTTTTTTGAAATAATTTAATTTTAAGCGAACATTTTTGTTTGTTTTGTGTGAAATATTTTCTTAATTGGTCTAAGTCTGGCTGGGTTGTACCCTACCGGCAAAGACATACCGCAAAGCAATTTAGCGTTCCGTGGATTTTCATTCTCCTCCTAACAAAGCCCGCTTCCATCTTAGATTGCATCATCACTTACCATCAGCTGAGATTGTAATCAAGAGCTAACTTGTAAAGAATAAAAGAAACAAAATAAGTCCTAACCCCGTCTCGTACGCAGTGTATACTTCACGCGGAGTGAATACCGCTCGAGTGAGCCGTGAAAGGTCAGTGTCGCACGAGCACGACCTTGTGCCCACAATGCCTTTCCCACCGCTGGGTTTGCACTCGAAACACATAATACATCGTTATCTCACTATTATACTTTCATTTTTTAACTCATTAATATGACCAACATATGATTTTTACAAACAAATCAATTGACATTTGATTAAACAAACAGTATTATCTGTTAGGTACCTAATGTTATGAGAATAAAGTAAATAAATATATTTCAACTAACAAGCTAATTTCTGTATTTTTTTCCAATTTTTAGATACAGTAGTTTCGGAGAAAAAGGGCATGGTCAATGGGGATGATGACTAGTTTGAATATATTGATTTTTATGATACATTCGGGTTGATATGTATAAATTAGTTAACATTGACCCTCAATGTTAACTAATTTATACATAAAAAGCAAATATTATCTGGATATTTGCAAAATAAATGAGATTATAAAATTTCAAAATCTATTAAAAATCTTTTATCGTGATTAGAAGAAAATTCATACAGTTTTAGCTTTCTTACGTTAAATGTGACATTTTTTAATATACATAAATACATAAACGCACAAATAACAAAGATATTAGAAATTTTGTTTGAACGCACATACAAATCTAACGATCATTACATTACCTACGACGTCATTAGTTCGTGTCAGTTTGTATGGAGCGTTTTTCAGGGATCCGCGTCAGCGCCGCAAATCTGTTCCTTTAAATCCCTGTAGCTCCGAAAGTAATGATCGCAGATACCCTGTCCCTTTTACAAAATTGCTTCACTATTAGCATAGTCTTAATTTATATACAATTTAAAAAAGTGTCATCATCCCTATTATTGTCGTCTATTTTTTTAAATAACTTGAAAGCTATTTTTTTTTATTCGAAAAAAAATATAATTTAAATCCTCACAACAAGACCTTTCATTTGATGTATCACTCAATGAAGTTAGTAAAAGTTATTTTTGCAACTTTTCATCTTACCCCCCATATTCAAATTTTATCTATTTACGATACATCCCTTTATTTGGGTCACAAGAATTGATATGTGTATCTCAATTGGATTGGTCCAGTACATTAGGAGAAAACGGACAGACATTAAAATGTGCGCAAGTGAGTGGTTCCGTTTTTGTACTACGTACGTTCGGAACCCTAAAAAGGATTGCCCGCACTACAAGTAAGGTAAGGTAATAGGTATGTATACCTACTCGGAGATCTTAATTTACACAGACAGAGTATAGCCATATAGCGGTTTCGCGGTCTCTGTCAATTTGTGCCGAATACCGAATGCAGGTATACCGCAAAAGATATCAAATTCCTTATTTCGTTAACAAGTGTATCGAAAGAGATATATTTCACTCTCCGGAATTTGGAAGATCAAAGGAAATCCGGACAAAAATAAAAAAAAATGTAAATAAAACCGACCAAGTGCGAGTTGGACTCGCGCATGAATGGTTCCGTACCTTCATCTATAAATACGGCAAAAAAAAACATGTTTGTTGCAAGGGAGCCTTGTATTTTGTAGCATTAGGCCGCCTTAAATATTTACTTGTATTATGTTTTGTAGTATTTGGCCGCATGTATAATTTTGTGTTTACTTACCTTGTATGTTTATATGTTTATATAGTTTTTAAACATCCTAAACACACAACTCACAAGAGACAATATTTAAGTATTATGTGTTTAAATATCTTTCGTTGTTTAATAAGCGACTAACTGAAATTACGACAATTATGCACATTTATCCGCCTCAGTTTTGATGCGCTAGTGCCCTGTCTCTAGTATAAAATATCATTGACCGTTAATAGAGGACCTCATGAGTGTTACTGCAAAAAACTATAGGCATTAAGATACTCGTAACTGAAGATTCAACAATCGATCCAGCTATTTTTAACGCAGAAATCGATAAGAAGGTAGCGATGTCGACGCATGCATAAAAAGGTCTTTGTTCAAATCGTTATCAACACAACACGATAAAGCATTCCCAAGCTCATTGTCCACAACAATCGCGAATCGATTAAATCGATACATCTTGTAATCGCAGCTAAACATCGATATCGAATCGATTGGCTGTGACCGACTTGGGAACGAGATCGTTACGGATACGAGACTACTTCCGGAGACATTGCACTAACATTTTCTCACATTTACAGTTCGCGCGGCGAGAGTTTGGCTTTGACCTTCGGATGGAGGGGATTACTGCGCATGGGTACTGTCACGCACACAATACTTTTCCTTTTTTATGTACCAGGTTGGATATTTGAGTGGGTCAAAATTCATGTATAGTGATAATAATGCTAGAAAATAATACGAAGTAGATAAACTTCTTCATTTATTAAAACTATTGATAGTTATTTTACATATTTAAAATGTTTATACAGAGACAGCAATGAAAATTCTAAATAATTGTTTTTAATAAAATTATTTATTCCAAGATACATGTAAAATTGGTACATAAGAACAAAAGAAAACTTAAAATAATTATTAAATACAGTGTGTCCCTGGATAATCTGCAACACCAAAAGGGGGTAATATTAATATTTAACAAAAAAACTTAAACAAACAAACTCAACAAATAATAACAATCGACAACAATTAACGAAAATAGCAATTCATTTGTGAACGTGATTGTACAACAGGAGTGCGCGGTACGTCGTTTCGGTGCGAGAGGCAGGTAACGACTGGAGCGCCAATCAGAGCACCGCGCACCCGCCCCGCACCCCGCTAATGCCCGTTGATACCCAATTTCTGATTTCTGCGCAATAACGGTCAAAGCCAAACTCTCGCCGCGCGAACTGTATTTATAGTTGCAAGATTTTATTATTTAAGAATGTCGCTATTAATTTTAATTAATTGCACTACAAAGGCTATAATGTAGGAACCTCCATAGCTTTAATTTTAAATTACGTGGATATATTTATTATATCACCGCTTAACAATAATTTGTGTGAAAATTACGTTTTAAAAACAACAGTAAGCCCTCATTCGCACAAGAGGTTTTTTAACGGACGTTAAAAAAGCGTTCATTAAAGTATGAAGTTCAATTAAAAATGAAGATCTATTTCCAACGCCTAAAATTGAAAGTGCAAAGCTCGAAAAAACGTCGTATTTCAAAAACGTTGTCGTGTGAACATAACTTGGGAATGCATTTGTTGTATTTGAACGCTTTTTTAACGTCCGTTAAAAAATTCTCGTGCGAATGAGGGCTGAATGAAAGGTGAATTGAAATTTGAATTGAATCTAAGAAAATATTGCACAAACGAAATTTTCGTTTGAAAGCTGGATCATCTAGGGAGGATATATAAATGCTTTAAGACATAAATTGACTCATTCTTGGTTAAAGAAGCAAAAGAGAAGGTTGAAGAAAGAGCCGAGATTTCAAATTATAACACATACCTACTATAACAGAACCTATTTTAAAGTCAATTTAAAACTGACTTTAGAAATGAACCAGTAGAGGTCAAAACGTTGACATGATTAGAATCACTTAACGTGTGATGTTGCAAGTGTATCGTTTCATTGCTGATTGTGTACTTGTGTTGTTATTGCACATGACAGGCAATGCATATTAATTAGTATATTATACCAAAACCTTCTAAGGTTTACTTTTTAATTAGTGTTTGACTGCGACATCAACTAATGCGCGCTAACTTATGTACAACAATAATTTATTTTGTATTTATTTGATTAAATAAAATTGCAGTGTTTTCTCAACTGCTTACAATTATTTACACGACTAGCTGACACCGCGCGGTTTCACCCGCGTGGTTCCCGTTCCCATAAGAATATGGGGATAATATTATAGGCTCTAGCCTTCCACGATAAATGGGATATCTAACACTGGAAGAATTTTTCAAATTTCTGAGATTAGCGCGTTCAAACAAACAAACTTTTCAGCTTTCTAATATTACTATAGATAATAAACCAGAAACAAGCTTTTTAAAAACAATACCTGTCTGTCTGTTATTCTCTTTGTCCGCGCTAATCTGGAAAAAGAGGAGAACAGAAGAAGTATCTAAAAGAGGTTGTTATGGAGCAACGTATTCTTATTATCCCGAAAAATCCATGCAATAATGTAATACTTACTTCATATAAAAAATAAAAATCAAAGGGTGTAAAGGGCGAAGTTAAAAAGAATAATTAACCAATGAGAAATTTGGTGTTTATTCTGCTTACTCTGCTTCAATACGAGTAGGCTTACAGTGATATTGTTTTATTTGTACCGGTCGTTATCAGATGTAAGTGATAATGACCGCGACCGTGGTAGGTGTCCACATATCCGCATCGTACGTATCGGACGCATCGCAACCAATGGATTTTTAATTTTACGTGCGATCCGTACGATGTGGATCAGTGGACGCACTTGTATGGCTGTCTATGCAAATAATACTACGATTCGTTTGATGCGATGCGTCCGATACGTACGATGCAGATATGTGGACGCCTACCATTAGCAAACTTTCCAAGGCAAGGTGGTGTAACAAAGGCGATTTTAAAATTTCAAACAACAAAAATTTTTCGAAATAAAAACACAGTATAATTCAATCCAGGACTCGCACCAAGGACCACATGATACCAGGCTAACATAACCAACGAGGTAGTTATTAGCAAGCAGTTACTATTCTCTAAGCCTTAGAACTCTAACGCTCAAGTAACTACAAATACGTACAAAGCTATTTGCATATGAATAGCAGTAAGAAGGATTTCCTCAGCGCTATCGCAGCATCCAGCATCCCAACACAATGGACCACCAATTGCAATTCAGATGCATTCACAATAGTCTCTTACATTCATGGCTGCACTGACTCTGATACGATGAATGTATCTACTTAAATTATATTATATCTACACTAAAGCCACGCGGTCTCACTCATGTAGGTAGTTCCCGTTTCAGTCAGAATACGGGGATAAAATATAGCCTATATTACTCGGTGAAGATATAGCTTTCTAATGGTAAAAGGATTTTCAAAATCGTTTGAGTAGTTTTGAATAAATCTGTAGAGAGGTCAATTCTGTACATGAAACATATTTCCAAAATAACTATCAGCGGGTGATTAGTGCTCGATACTGATGCCACTAATGCAATCAGTAAAATTTTTGTCTGTCTGTCTGTATGTTCGATAAAGAAATAAAACTACTTGACAGAGTTTAAAGAAACTTGTTACAATTATTCTTCATACTCCTGAGCAGGTTAAAGTATACTTTTCATCACGCTACGATCAATAGGAGCAGAGCAGTAAAGGGTAATGTTGGGAAAACAAGAGAAGTTACTCCATTTTTAAGGCGATACTACTGTAAGGGCTGGTTTAAAGAGGTCTAAGGGCGGACGAAGTCGCGGGCTAGTTTATAATATTTGTCGTAGTTTAGATGCGTCAGTGAGTTTAGTTTTGTTTATTACGCTTTCACGCCTAAACCACATAATCAATTATAAAAATTCTTTCACAAATGAAAAGCTACGTCATCAGCGAGTAGCAATGCTTTCTTTTATCTCCGTATTCCCACGGTTACAGGGATGAAACTAGGTATTTAACTCATCATCCCCCTGTTCTCTCAGATGGCACAAAAATATTATGTCATCTATATTCAATTATAATTTTCAAGTTTTGTAAACCATTACGAAGATATTCCAATACAAAACTGACTTGACACCTACTGCTGATTCAAAACAACATTTCTATAAGACTAAATATTATTTTTTAAGTTTAAGTTAAATTAAGAAAAGAATTTTCCTTAACACGCCAACGCTAGTATACGCAGCAAAAGACTGGTATACTCGTAGTATTTATTTTATTACATACGAGTAAGTAGGTGATGCCACAATGTTACAACTTAATTGATGAATATATTTACAATCTAGTTTTATCCATAGTTTTATCCAAAGGTACACGTTTATGGTGATGTTGAACTTGTGGCGTTTCATTGCTTAACGAAACTCGTGTTGATTTTACATAAGTAACAGTGGACGCCTGCAACATTGTCCATCCTTGGGCCTCCTTAATCCGGCCGTCGTGCAAAATTGATCCTACTAACTATGAACTACCTCCCTGGCAAATTTAATTTTTGTACGTCATGTAGTTTTTGAGATTTTATGATGAGTGACTTTGCATTTATATATTATTTCACCCACTTGGTCCCCGTTCCCGTAGAAATACGGGGATAACATATAGCCTATAGCACTCGGGAATAGTGTAGCTTCATAACAGTGAAAGAATTTTTGAAATTGGTTCCATAGTTTCAATGCAAACAAACAAACAAACAAACAAATAACGAAATTTTTCATCTTCATAATATTAGTATAGATAAAATACGCGTAATAGATAGGTACTGCACAGGATTTTTTGACGGCCTCCGTGGCGTGTGGATTTTCATCCTCCTCCTAACAAGTTAGCCCGCTTCCATCTTAGATTACATCATCACCATCAGCTGAGATTGTAGTCAAGGGCTAACTTTTAAAGAATAAAAAAAAAGATTCTTATTGCATTTTATCTACGTCAGTGTTGCCAGTGATGACCTACAGATCAGATATTTGGTCATTAACTATGGACCTCATAAGAAGGCTCACAGTAAATCAGCGCGCGATGGAGCGAGCATGGAGTATGCCAGCGTGATCGAATCAGTACTTAATAACCGCAGAAGACCCGTATCCCCCGATATAGTTCAACGAATCGCAAACTTAAAGAGGCAATGTGTGAGGAAGATAGTTCTAAGAGCCGATGGACCCAAGGTGCTGGAATTGTTTTCTTATTTATCATATATTCAATAAATTTTATGGGAATGTACAAAGAGTAAGATATCACATAATTTTGTATCAAAAAAAGATAGAATTGTGAGCCTCCAGCTTTTTAAAATCAGTTGAAAACGCGCTATAGGTGTGTTATAACTTATAACAGGTTATGGGACATGCTTAGACCGGTGTGGCGCAAATTAAATAGCTTCGACTTTAAGTGTGCACTAAAAGCCCATTTTCACTAGTTTTAGTTAGCATTTTTACTATTTACTATTATTTATTAATACTAATTACATTACTATTTACATTTACACTAGCTTCAATCAAATGAAATGACCAATAAACAGAGTTATAGTCAATTTTCCGTTTGGCCTTGGATATGGTGGTAAGAAGACAAATCAAGCGCGTATTTTTGTATATACAGTACACTGAAGTTGTTTCGTTGTAAACAGTTGCCTCAGTTTTACACGCCATCACGCATCTTCAGAGTAAACCAAATAGGCTTCTAAAAGTAGACGAACTTTCTATGAAAGACGTCACGATGCAAGAGACAAATCACCTCTACGTCTATTAACTTTAGGTTTAAATGTTAAGCCACATGTTCCTTTAATTACTTACACCGGCAATCGTAATCTTTAGATTAGAATAAAACAATTCTGAATGGCGGTAGTAATTTTCCGGATGAAATGTCTCAAAAAGCTCTACTACTTAAAATGTATATTCTATACGTTACCGTTCCGTTCTATTCTATTCTGTTCTTTTGATCACCTTAGACGCTGCAGTGGCAGTATTGCAAATTCGCGTCTTCTATTAATACGTTCGAAAAACGCCACGAGCATCTAGTGTATAGGTGCTCTTAGAGAGATGTTAAGGAAATCATTTTAGCTGGTTATATAAAAAGCAACAGGAAAACCCATAGGAAAATTATTTGAAGTAATTTAATCATTAAGAGTTGTTTAGCAATCTAAAAATAGAACACACTTAACAATAAAGTTTAAACGATATGCGCAACTTATGGGTCCAGGTCCATTAAAAAAAGGTATATGGTTATATGAGGATTGAAGAGGAGAACACTCCGATATCTTCGAATGTATCGCCAGTAAGGACCGGAGATTAACAGCGCAAGGGAAAGAAAGAAGAAAGAAAGAAAAAACATTTGTTCCAAAAATTGTACTAGTACTTGTTGTAGTAGTACTAGGGACTAGTAGCGTTGTAGATCTATAATTGTGCTATCCATTGAACAAGAGTGGAAGAGATGGCAGAGAAGAACGCTGAGGTTTGAGGTGAGATGAGGGCAGAAGAAAGAGATACAGAGGAAAAAATTAATGATAACAGTTAGAAGGTTGGCAATGGGCATGTTAAAGGGTTGAGGAATAAATGCATTGGAGACTTGTTATACCATGTTGACTTCATAGCTTTAGACCTTTTAGTTCTACAAATAAAAAGCTAACAAGTCAGTCTATAAGAAAAGAAAAAAGTCCTAGAATTTATTTTCTCGCAATTTTGACATCCTTGTTTATTTTAAATGTGTCTCATTCGGTCATTTGTACAACAATGTACATAATAATACAACAACAGTCCTCAAATAACACAATTAATCACCCAATATTACTTAGTGGAAAATTCACAAAATATTTGTAAATAATCGGGCGTCGATTACAAGTAATTCCGGCAGAATTATTGAGAAACCGACCTTGATTGAGTAACGACTGATTGGATGAGACGGAAACATCGACGTTTTGTTGCCTCTTTTATTCCTTTTATCGTTTACGATTCAGTGTCCGTCAATATTGGCATTCTTTGCTTCCTCTTTAGTTGATATTGAATATTTCGCTGTCTTTTTTACGATTTATGTTTTTACCAAACTACGCAAAAGTAAGTTTAAGTCATTCCACCTGAGTGTCATATAAAAACGAAATATTTTTTACAAAGCGACTGGTAAGTACTAGTAGTTCTAGGGAATATGTTATTTAAATGAAAATTCTTATATTTTCAACCTTAAATTGCCTCGTTAGTCCAGTTCGGAGCACAAGGTTCGAGTCTTAGATCGGACTCATGAGATACAAAGCTCTTCTTTCTTCTACGAACTTTTTAGTTGAAACTTTTGAGCCTGTAGGTAAGTTGGTGTTGTTACACCCCCGTGCCTAGGAGAGCACGAGAGCATGAATTCCTGGTAGAAGTCGTTTATAGATTTATCATTAACACCCTAAGTGGCGGGAGCCAACTCCAACGCCGTATATTGTAGCAGCGTAACTAAGCTTCATATAAATCCCTCTTCTATGAGGGATCACCATCACGTAAACATCGAGGCAATCCTGCTACTCGACGTTACGAATACAGTGAGAATATTTGAACGGACCAAACCATTTGAGTTAGTGTTTAGTGACTAGTGATAGTGTAGTGTTAAGTGCTACATGGAAGATCACGTGAACAAAGTGATCTAAAATAATAGTTAGTGAAAGACTAAGACTAAATTACTGGACATTATCTTAGTATAATCATAATATGTTATAAGTTTAGGTTAAAATTAAATTACTAATTATTCACATAAGTAGTAGATGGTATTTTTATGAAGTACCAAATTAGAACTATACAATAGAAAAAAAATTAGGAGAGAGGCCTGGCCCTGTAGTGGGTCGAAAAAGGCTGTTAATGATATTAGATACGATTGAAAAGTAAATTTAGATAAATACTTATATAACCTAAACATAGTACGGTTAAATAATATACTTAATAGTCCAAGAATTAGAACAGACCTTTACCCATAGCTTTATTGGATGAAAAGGATTTAAATCAACACACGGATGCAAGCAACGATATTTATACTAATTATTATCGTTGGCTGCAAGTCGTTGCTAATTTGAACATTCTACTCTAATAAGAAAACACTTTCTTAACAGGCAATGTAGAGAACATTATATTCTTCAAGTTGGTGCTCAAATCAGAACGAACTTCGTCATACACAATAACATTTCTTCAAATGTCGGTTAAAAATAATAACTTAATAATTAAAACAATGTATCACACACCTGCCAACAAAAAAATAACTACGTGCTCACTGCTTTATTTAACCACAAGTATCTTCACTTGTTATTGTGAAATAGTTATCAAATGCTTGTGTTTTTGTTCGGCACAAGAACCCGGATTCTGTTCCGGCCAATAAATCCCAGACGTGCTTAATAATTGCAGTTATAATAATTTTCGAATTTCTGCTGCTGCTGCAACTTAGGCGTGACACAAACATGGCTACTATATACAGAAGTAACTATCATTACTTTTCCAATTACGCATTAATAAAGTGATGGTTCATTAGGAAAGCATCAGCACTTTGCAAGCCCGTTAACCTGAAGTATAATTAAGCTATGTGTTTGTAATTACAAGTTTAAGCACGTATTTGATAGAGCACTATAGTGCACAGAGATTTCTATAATTAATGCTGTAAGTTCCTTATGGGAACTCAGCATCATCAAACTGATGAGTTTGCGCAAAATCTCTGCAAGACTTGAGACTAGAACAAATGGATTGAAGTCTTAAAAGGAACTCTTGCTCCTTCTACGAGTACGTTCTTTCAGCCCTTGCGCTCTGGCAAATCATCTGCACTGGCCCAAACAACTCGGTGACACTGCTGTACATTAAGGAGACAAGAGCAAATAGGTACACAATCAGAAAGTAAACTTGCCAAACCATTTGCGAGTAGCCAGTGGCTGAGACAGAATCGCTACGTGTGCAGATCGCGTTAGTTGCAATAGGCAAGTGCATCTCAATGCAGCCTCAGCGATGTGCATCCACGCCGCACTGCGCCTTACCGCTCGCTACAGCAAGTAAAGCCGAGTGCACACGCTTGTATGGATCTAAATCACGCTGTAGACTTCTTACTAAGACCACAGAAACGATGCCGAGGGGCTTGAGCGAGCGTAGATGCTCTGTCAGAGTCGTATCTAAGGACTAGGAGAACAGAGCCTCTTTAGCCTACATTCGCGCGAGAGCTTTTTTAACAGACGTTAAAAAGGCGTTCAAATACAACAAATGCATTACCAAGAATACGAGTATGTTCACACGACGACGATTTTTGAAAAACCTCACTTTTGAGATGAGGCCACGGCTTCAAGAGACTTGTGATTGGTGGGCTGTGTGCTAGAGATCTTTTGAGCCTAGATCCCTAGATTTTGCAAACCGGCAGGTCCATGATATAGTTTCAACTTCACATAAAATTATATGGAACAGTGTAAACGCGGCTCTATGAAGTAACGGTGCCGGATTCGGATCGCGGAACGGTGGTCAAGCGGCGTCAATCATTGAAGTTTAACAAGCCGGTATACATGGACTTTTGAGTAATTAGTTTGCCGTTAATGGCAGCTTAAAACCCCAATAGCTCCACGGTAAAGTTACCGTACTAACGCTGAGAGGACATGGGTTTGATCCCTGCTGCACTCGCGCCTCGTACATCGTCTTGTACATCGTCTCGTAACTCGACGCGTCCTCCCTCGCGTGCCCTCTACAAGGTTATGATGTAACTCGGTGTACCATTCAAGTAAGCAGTCACTACATCGTTTTTCATCGTATTTTCGTTTTTTTGATGATTTAAAATGGTTATTTCAACGAAATAAACTTGACCGCACTATTTTACATTAGGTGCTAATGTTTTTTTTGTTTCTACGATCATCTAAAATGATTATTACCACGAATATACGTAAATACCAGTTTTTCGTTAAAATAACGCTACTATCTGCCACTATCACTACCTACTTTAATAATGTTATTATAAGTAAAATGACCCATATCAGCTCACTGCTGAGCTCGAGTCGCCTCTCAGAGGGGTTAGGCCAATAGTCCACCACGCTGGCCCAATGCAGATTGGCAGACTTCACACACGCAGAGAATTAAATTCTCTGGTTTCCTCACGATGCTTTTCTTCACCGTTTGAGATACGTGATATTTAATTTCTTAAAATGCACACAACTGAAAAGTTGGAGGTGCATGCCCCACCCGGATTCAAACCCACACCCTCCGGAATCGGGGGCAGAGGTCATATCCACTAGGCTATCTCGGCTATTGAAAGGTATTGGGCGCGATTTGTGAAAAACCGCGAGCGTCCGCTACTAGGTACCACACACAGATTATAGAATAATAGGCAGATAGAGCGTAAGGAACTCGACGGTGTCGTAGCCGTTTCAAATGCAAAATTCAAAAACGAATATCGAGTTAGTACGACACGAAGTGTTGCTTCAGTGATTTTCAATATTATTCAAGAAAAATGGCGTGAACAGAAAAGTGGCTTTTAAATATTTAAATTAAAAACTGTTCACAAAAACTAAAGAAATAAGATGGAGTGTTTTTTATTGGTAAATAGGTATTGATTGTTATATTAATTTATGTAATTGTTGTTAGTGTTAAATTTTGAAATACAAATTATGAAAAAAGTTTGTATACCTATGCAGATGTCAAAGAGACGCTGCTTGTGAAGACTCTGGATCATCTTAATTCTGTGATACCAAATAAAAATAAAACAAAAATGCAAACTTGGAAATACGTACCTACATAAATACATAGTAAGCGAGTTTTTTCTCATAGCACAGCATATAACAGGCCAATCACCCTAGACAATATAATAGGTACTAAAAATAGAAAGACGATAGCAATAGCATACATAGTATGTTATTGTTATTGTACTTTCAGTTATAAATGACAGATTTATTATATTTCGAGGTCAACGTGTTAGACCATTCATTCGTTGCGCACATTTATCTCTGCACCTAACAGTTTCACTTTTATATCTTTAAACATTCGCTTTATATTTGTTTCAGAATACTCGCCCACTTCGCTTATGATAACTCTATCAAAATCAAGTTTAGACGGTCTCCATGGCGCAGAGGTATGCGCAATGGATTTACAAGACGGAGGACCTGGGTTGCATCCGACTTGTTGTACCGACCGATTGTGATTGTTTTTCATTGTTACAGATCTGGCTGGTGGGAGGCTTCGGCCGTGGTTAGTTACCACAAAGACGTAGCGCCAAGCGATTTAGTGTTCCGGTACGATGTCGTGTAGAGACCGAAAGGGGCGTGGATTTTCATCGTCCTTCTAACCAGTTAGCCCGCTTCGATCTTAGATTGTATAATCACTTACCATCAGATGAGATTGTATGGCTTGGCAAGTTCAAGCATCGGAAGTGTTACGAACGAACTTGCCACGGTATAGTCAAAGGCTAACTTGTAAAATATTAAAAAAGAACACTCCATGATAATGTGGCCGGACTCACGAAGACAGGTCAATGATTCGATTCCCGTCCGCTGGACTATTGTCTACCGACTATCGTACCTCTCCTGCCCACACCTGATAGTGTTGTCTGAATAATTAGCGGGAACGGGATAAATAAGACTTTGTTTCCGACAGAGCTGGTTTTGAAGCATTATTTTCCCAAGAAACATGTCTATGTTTCATTTGAAATAAGTACCAATCTATCTGAAATTCTTGGCCCTACTTGGTAAACGTACCTAGGACCGGATAAAAAGTAATGCATAGCTTTATAGATGTCCTAAAGTAGTAAATTTAAAAAAATACTTTTGCCTAAATCTGTTCTCGAGTATTAGATTTGTGATTGAATTTCATTCTGTACGACCGTCTAAAAGATAAATCTTCTAAGATGAATGACAGAGACCCTTAATCATTTGCTGCACCCTGGATAACGGGTAAGGATTACGATGATTGGTCGAATACAAAAGTACTAAACGGAAAAGTTTACGAACACACTAGACACCCATATGATTTTCGAAAGTTCCCCTCAATTTCTCCAGGATTCCATCATCAGATCTGGACATGATGGCAATGGGACCAAATGGGGACTATACCGTTTCAAACAAAAAAAGAATTTTTGAAATCGGTCCAGGCGTCTTTGAGTAATCGGTTTACATACATAAATAAAAAAAAAAATACCGACCGAATTGAGAAACTCCTCCTTTTTGAAGTCGGTTAATAAATAGTCGTTAGTATTGATATCATAAAAACAGACGGACATTAAAATGTGCGCGAGTGATATTATAAGGGTTCCGTTTTTGTACTTTGTACGTTCGGAACCCTAACAACGAATACAATCTCATTTATAGTACCTATTAAGTACCTATAGGTAATATCAGTTAGCATCACATCCTAACGTAAATGAGGCCACAGTGATTTCTCGTACCTCAGGCAGAACTGGTCTTAGATTACATTGTTTCAATCAAACGTTTTCTTATCCGTACCACCCCTTCAGACTGCCGTAGCAAAAACCAGTTGATGTATACCAGCGTATGCTAATCTATATCTTCTATACTTATAATAAATCTGTAGAGAGGTCAATTCTGTACATGAAATATATTTCCAAAATAACTATCAGGGGGTGATTAGTGATCGATACTGATGCCAAAAATGAAATCAGTAAAATTTTTGTCTGCATGTTTGTTATAGAAACAAAAAATATTCGACGGATTTTAACTAAACTTGGTACAATTATTCTTCATACTCCTGGGCAGGTTATACTATACTTTTAACGCTACGATCAATAGGTGCAAAGCAGTGAAGGTAGATGTTGAGAAAACGGGAGAAGTTACTCCATTTTTACAGCGATACTACTGTAAGGACTGGATTAAAGAGGTCTAAGGGCGGTCGAAGTCGCGGGCGTTCGCTAGTCAATAAAAATATAAAGCTAAAGTGCTTGTTTGTTTGAATGAACGCGCTTATCTCAGGAACTACTGGTTCGAATCGAAAAATTCGAATCGAGAAATTGGAAGAAATATATGCTTTTTCTTCGATTCAATTGGTAGAACTAAAGCTGAATCGTCAATACCGCAACGGTCAGAGCGGTCGGACTCATTACGGAGGGGTGATGGTTCGATCCCCGCCCCTTTGGTCTATTGTCGTGCCCACTCCTAATACAGTCTTTCTCGACTGGTTGAAGGGGAATGGTCATATTTAAAAGATATGAAAAATACACTTTTTTAAAACAAAAAAAAAACTGTAGCTCTTTAAAAGTACTAAAAAAAATTCCACAACAGTGAATATTTATCTGTTAAGATTGAGTGAAAAACCTGTTTTATGTAAATTAAGGGTTTCCAAGCCGCGCGTCAGCTAGTAGAACTAGTCGGCAGCAAAACAAATTCTAAATGTTTGACATCGCAATAGGTTCGCTGTAGCCTGTCGCAATCGATGCCGGCTCGGTCACTTCTTGTACCATCACAATTGGAATTTCAATTGCGATGAACTTCTGTTGCCTAACGTTCGACCTCTTGCTGGCTTTTAGAAATTTAGCAATTTAGATTTTCCATTCAGGCGTCTCTCTCTAGATAAATCTAGAACCTAACTCGCACACTGGGGTCTAATCCATTGATTGCTTACCGACAGACTTGGACTGAAATCCTAAACCAAATAACTTTGAGTTTTGCTCTCTCAATAACTCAAATGTTTTGTTCAAAATCATGTACTCGTAGATAGTCCAACCTTTGTCAAAAAACAGATTAAAGTGGAGAAAATGTCAAAAGGATGTTTCTTAAAGTACTTGGATGAAAAATTTGGCAGTTCAGAAATGGGATTTTAGGTCCAGTTCCAACTTTGTCGTTTTAAATTCTTAATGTATTTTATACAACAAAAAATGTGATGATAGGAATCGCGCTACACAAAAACTAGTTGTATCACTTGAACGTGGACCAGTTTTATCAATGTTAGGTAGTTATAAAACTGTATAAGAAATGGTAATGATCAAAACATTCTGCTTTTAATTTTGTTTAAAGACGTTGAAATTGAAGTTATCTAAATGATAGGGACATACCTACCTAAGACAGAAAAAATAGTGTATTTTGAATCTTCAAAAATGTACGCAAAGAACACATAAAAATATTTAAATGATATTCACAGAATAAATACTTAGGTACTTAAATTAAAACTTATAGACTTACTTAAATAATAATATTTAATAATTAACTAAGGAATTATATTTATTTAATAAGTATATAATTTTTAATTAAACTTATTAATTAAAAACTAATTAATCTGCACAAAAGATATTACAAAATATCAGCACGTTTGTAGAAATAAATCAAGACAGACCCGAGCTGCAATCCAAGGAAAGAACATAAACGTGCTTAAAAAAACAAATTAAAAACCATGTTTACCTTCTCACATCCAGTTGCAGCCAATACAGTGAATAATTGTATTTATGGGCACGTAAAAACACAACACTACATACACTAAAGTTAAAAAATTGATGCACCACAATTCGTAATGATTTCGCGGCAAGTTTCTATACGGACGTATGACGTGCGTTCCATACAACGTTCGCTGTCCGACTGACTGTGACTGGACGGCTGGACTGTGGTCCAATAGATCGTGATTTTCATTGAGATAATTGCATTAAAACCTGGGACACACTGATGCTTTCAAGCAATTAATATTATATTATTTTTGTTGTCAGGCAAGAGAATATCCCTACGGACTTCTTTCGGTTGTACGGCAGTGCATGTCCTTGTACGGTCTAAAACGACCCTTTTAGACAGAGAGGCAGTGTCAGCCAGACCTTTGCCATTTTATAAAAGCTGTTTGTAAGCTCATGCTTATACCATAGGTAAGTACAGTAACAAACTATGGAATTTGGACCGTTGCATTCCACGGTCCAAAATCCATAGTAGGCTACCGTAGTTTCAGCTTTTATAAAATGACGAAGTTCTGGGGTTCACCGGCTCCTGGACTATTTAACTCAGTGGTCATCATGGAACGTTTGTCATTTCTTCATGCTGACTTTCCCGGTATTATCTTTTCCTCTCTTCTTTTGATCCTACTCTGAGCACATGGGCGTACTTTTAAACAGTTCTACCATTCATCTTCGCTCAACTACAGTACGTACCATTTGTCTCAAATATGGTTGCTCATGTTTACCCCGTCGCTCGTTCCTGCGTTGCAACTGGGGCATTGAAAGAGTGTATACACTGGGTATCTTCTTCCTTAGCACCACAAACTTTCCTACTCCAGTTTGAGAGTTTTTACTGGAAATTCTGAGAAGAAAGAAAATACCAGCAATCGACAAAGTATACTTTGGCAGTTTGACCATGTACTTTACCTGCCTACCTAAGGGAAGTCACTGGCCCTTAAGACACGGGCTTACCTTTGTCAGGATTTCGCTTGTTATTCTAAACTGAATAATTACTGATAAACATTTCTTATTTTTATTCTAGTTTGTTGACAGTGAGTTCAAACAATTAAGCACTTTTCTATTTTATAAGAAAACTTATTGCTTATGAATTATTTCAAGAGATTTCCGTACTTATCAGGATCATGGAGTGTGTATAAGACTATATAGTCTTTGGGAGCTAGCAGGTTATATAGGTACTTACAAACAAGAATGCGAAATTTATATAATCAATTTTTATTGTATTGTATTTTCATTTTTGATTGCAAGATTTTGAAGTCAATTGTAGATAATTTTTAGTAGGGTTAATAAATAAAAGTGCGATATAAATTGTATCATCTTTATTCAATAATCAAATAAATTAATTATTATTTGTATAAATTACAACATTATCTAATAGTCAGGATATAAAAGAGATTAGATGTTACGTATCAGGTTAATCTTTATTCAATTTAATGTTAGTAATTAAAATCCTCAGTAATTAAATTAGTAACAATCAACAGGAATACAATATATAAATACTACTCAGAAAAGTTTTTATTGACAATCTCTTTTGCGAAGTTAAAATCAAATTCTATAGCCCTAAAATTCTGGGTTCAATTCCTAGCCAAGGCAATTATATTACAATCAGAGCTCGTATGGATAAACTGGACACCTTTCTCGAATGGTTTTTGTATTTGTTTGGTAGTAAAGTGTCAAGTCAATGGACACGAGTTATATATTAATTAAATATATATTTATTACTAGCCAATTATATTTTTTACGTTGGCTCAAATCTGGTCCATGGCTATTTACCAACCTACTGAAAACATGTACGATACGATTAATATTTAGCGTTAAGCATAACCGAAAACAGTATGGCCTACGAATGATTGAAATATAGTTTGCGGAAAAAAAGCTTATAACTTCATTTCATTCTTAGTTTTATTTTGTTGAAATTCATCTGAAATTACATGTAGGTAACATGTAATTTAGGATGAATTTCTAAATTCTAAGCAAAAAGAGAATAAACAAAATAATTTCAAAATTCCAAAAAAAATTTAAATACTAACTTTTTAATAATAATAATTATAATTGAAAACTATAAAATAAGAATTTAATATCAATAGTCTCACTCGACTTTTATTTTGCGAAAAACAAACCGAAACAGCCAGTAGCCCAGTTCGACGTTTCGTATTATTATGTATTCAGAGCTTTCACGTCAAAAAAAAAGCCTTTAAAGCTATTTCGCGACAAAAACTCACGTGAAAATCTGTGAAACAGGTAAAAACTTGGGCAACGCACGTCAATCGCACATTAAGAAGATCGTAAAAATTAATGTGCTGTTTGAAATCAATAGCTAACTAAAATACAAACAAAGATACGTACATATACGTGATGTTTAGTATTAATTAATTAATAAAATATGAACAACATGATCGTAAAGATTCATACAACAAAACACACTCGTAAAATGTAAAATGGACAAGCAGGTAAAAGGATTCATCATCATCAACCCATATTCGGCTCACTGCTGCGCTCGAGTCTTCTCTCAGAATAAGAGGGATTAGGGCTTAATCCACCACCCTGGCCCAATGCGGATTGGGAGACTTCACACACGCAGAAAATAAAGATAATTCTCTGGTATGCAGATTTCCTCACGATGTTTTTCCTTCACCGTTTGAGACACGTGATATTTAATTTTTTAAAATGCACACAGCTGAAAAGTTGAAGGTGCATGCCCCGGACCGGATTCGAACCCACACCCTCCGGAGTCGGAGGCAGAGGTCATATCGACTGGGCTATCACGGCTCGTAAAATGATTATATTAATATTATTATTATCATTTAAAAGAACTAGTTTCAGATAACTTTGTAGGTACTTATAATTTTGTAAGCGACAGTCTGTGAATGCCAGACACATCTCATTTTATGAAAGTTGAGATGCTCCAATTCAGACCAGTCCTTGTAGCCAAGTGGCAAGTCGATTCTCTTTCTACGATCGCAAACGCTTCGAATAATTATAATAATTACGTAGGTAAATTAATATAATTATTATTATATTAATTTACGTAATTGTTATAGTCTTCAATTTTGAAATACAAATTATGAAAACAATTTGTATATGCGGATGTCAAGGAAACGAGTGACGTTTGTTTTTTATGAATTTCAGCGGCTTCACCACGTCGCTTTAGAAGACTCATTCTGGATCTTTGTTTATTCTATGGTATTTATAATCATAGAATCAATCATATAATTATAAGCTGACAATTATATATTGAGGTATGTCTAGCTATCGCAGGCTTTTACCTTAAGGATTGCGTACAACATACGAAAGAAATGAAGTTTGCAGCAAAATTATGTACATAAATTGATTCCTCTTGTGAAACTCTAAGTCCCATTCTACATTATAATGTTATAATACAAAATGTATTTCTAAAATATAATTAGGCTAAAATCTCATACAAAAGACACGTTTTTATTCCATTACGCAGAATAATGGATTAAAAAAATTTATAAACACTCCCAAAAATACCAAATACCAAAAATAGCGCTATATTAATATTATAATATTACAAAAATATTCACACAAAACTTTATTACTAATCAGTTTTATTATTTCCGAAAAGTATTTATTATTTGCCTAAGCGTCTGGGTTACAAATAGAGGCACAATTTGATAAGTTTGTAAAAAAAAATCACTCGCAATTCAGTAAATCCAAAATTTCAATAGAAGTAAGATTTTCAAGAAATTTTCTACAGACCTTCTAGAAAATTTTCATAAAGTATTTGAAACTTATAAGCAATGATTAATTTCAAATAAATACCTGTTATATACAAAAATAATTTTTAAATTACGTTTACTTATAATTATACACTTCTTTACCAAATAATTTAAAAAAAATATCATTGCTAAATAGAAATCCTATTTAGCTCAAATTATTCGAGTTAGTTAAAACATAGAAAATATAAAAAAGCCTCTTTTCATTATCCGAATATAAGATAAAATGTTAAAAAGTTTATATTTTCGTCAGTTCGTAAAATTCGTCTAAAAGTATATATATCGTCGTCGTCGTCATCAACCTATATTCGGCTCACTGCTGAGCTCGAGTCTCCTCTCAGAATGAGAGGGATAAGGCCAATAGTCCACCACGCTGGCCCAATGCGGATTGGCAGACTTCACACACGCAGAGAATTAAGATAATTCTCAAGTATGCAGGTTTCCTCACGATGTTTTCCTTCACCGATTGAGACACGTGATATTTAATTTCTTAAAATGCACATAACTGAAAAGTTGGAGGTACATGCCCCGGACCGGATTCGAACCCACACCCTCCGGAATCGGAGGCAGAGGTCATATCCACTGGGCTATCACGGCTCTAAAAGTACATATATACGGAGTAGATACTCCGTTGGGCTTCGGATGTATTGGTAAGATAACAAACCACACAAAGAACGCCAAAGCTAACGCTTTAGCAAAAAGTAGACAAACCAAAAAATGTCATATAGTTTCTTTCTAAATCAGTCACAACTCACATATAATAAGTTAATTATTAACTATTAGTATGTGTTAATTATTACTATTACAACGATTACATTTGATGGTTATAACTCAAATCACGTTACAAATAGTTAAAGCAATTGTCAATCTTATTACTTTATAATAAGGACCACAATGGCATACAACGCTCTATGTAAATCTATGCTAGTATTAGGGTAAGAACACATCACTATAGCGAGTCGCCATAATCATTGGAAATTTCTGAATAGATGTCGGTCAGTCACGGGAGGGGTTTAAACATTTTAATAATATAGTATATTAAAATGTATTATTTCTAAATCTGTCAATAATACGTTTTACTGTTTTGTTAATTACCAATTTCAATAATAGATTTTTTTACAAAATAAAATTTAAGACGAAAACCAAGCTAAACTAAACAAAAATTCCAGGATAATAAGTGTTTAAACATTTTAATAATACAATATAATGTATTATCTCTAAATCTGTCAATATTACGTTTTACTGTTTTGTTAATTACAAATTAACTATAAACTAAACAAAATTTCCAGAATTAAATCTGCAATATCACAGTCACTTTAGGAAAGGACAATTTTGAAAAACGTGACAACTGTGACAAGAACAGGGGTAGAGTTCAAAAAGTCATCGAAACCATGTGACATAATTAATGGATAGCCGCCCTTTACAGATCACTGTACTTACTTGTCATTCATCACTTGTCATTAAGTGAGATCGCACTTACGCGCGTGTCAAATAGTCGTTGAGAGAAACAACAATGGTGATGTGTTGTTAACCTAATAACTGTTAAACATAAATATTAATTTGTACTTTCAGGCACACGGAATGTCGGCTCCGACACGCTACATTGGATTATCGACATTACTATGCTCTGCTCGTTTAGGAATGCACAACTACGAGTATAATAAAAAGTTATGTCGACATCGACATCTCGTAATGGAAACTATGAGAATTAATTTAACTAATTAATGTGTGATGTACTTATGATTTGTTAATAAAATTAAAAGACATACAAACAGATCCATATAAAAATATTATTAGTATAGTTTTATTACTAAATTCACTGGTATTATATTAAAATTACTTGTGAATATCAAGATTTTGAGTTAAAATTACTAGGAGAGCATAAAAGTATAAGTAGTCCAAAGTCAGCTTCAGTTATTGCTGACGTTCAAGCAGATCATCATCACCATCATCATATCAGCCGATGGACGTCCACTGCAGGACATAGGCCTTTTGTAGGGACTTCCAAACATTACGATACTGAGCCACCTGCATCCAGCGAATCCCTGCGACTCGCTTGATGTCGTCAGTCCACCTGGTGGGGGGTCGGCCAACACTGCGCTTACTAGTGCGGGGTCGCCATTCCAGCACTTTGGGACCCCAACGTCCATCGGCTCTTCGAACTATGTGCCCCGCCCATTGCCACTTCAGCTTCTCAACTCGTTGAGCTATGTCTGTAACTTTGGTTCTTCTGCGGATCTCCTCATTTCTGATTCGATCACGCAGAGATACTCCTAACATAGCTCGTTCCATCGCCCGCTGTGTGACTCTGAGCCAAGCAGATATGCTGCAGATATCTGCTCAAGCAGATATGCTTCATAAATTCCATAATTACAACTGTAACCCATTCCATTATAGGAATTTTAAATAATGCATGGTAATAATAAGAATTTAATTAAAGTATTTTTATTTGAGTTCTTTTCGATTTTGGTTCTGAAAAGAAGGGTATACTCATCAGTAAAATTACTAGGAGATCATTAACTCGAAAAGTTTTTGGACCTAACGTATTTATAGTGGAAAATACCAGGAAAGCATATACGTTACAGTAAATTTTTGTTACAGTAGAATACGAGTTTCATTAGTATGGTTGCCCCAAACAAGCAACACGTCTTAAACGTAAATTAAATAACGAAACCATGTAACAATAAATTAGACTCGTAATACACACACTGTCATATTATTCGGTGGTCAAAGTACCAGGAGAGCATATATATTAGGAGTAGAACGTTAGTACGGCGGCATGGTTGCCCCTGACAAGGAGCACCCTCTGAGCCGCTGTAGCTAACACAGTGTCAGGCGACGTAAACAGCGGGCTGCAAGCCCTCTTTTCTTACGTTCTACACCCAATATAAAATATTAATAACTAATACCACGACTATGGTAACAATAATTGTGATACACTGTCATATTATTCGGTGGTCGAGGTACCAGGAGAGTACATACATTAAGAGTAGAAAGTTAGTACTGCAGCATGGTTTCCCCTAACAAGGAGTACCCTCTGGGCCGCTGTAGCTAGCACGGCCAGCCAGGCGGCGTACAACGCGGGAGGTAGCCCCCTCCTCCTCGGCATGGGTTGTGTGACGCATACTAGTCTCGCACCGCTGCTGTGCTCGTTGATCAGTTCGCGTACACGCAGATATCTGTTTGTTCGTTCGCGGGCCGCTAGTAAGTCAGCTTCAGTGATGCCCACTGTTAAGAAAATTATGTATAAATGAACATACCACGTGATTTATGAACACACTAGTGTTCCAAAAATTATTTTACAAAATGGAATTAAAGCCTGAGTTAGGTGCTTTAAGGTGGAATGTGCTTTAAGACCACACAACTGAAGTAAAACTTCTTTCAAAGATAAAAAACAAAACGCCATCTATGAGTCTCAGGCATAACTGATTCGCAACCGGTTCTTGAAGTGTAAGAACCTCCTCCTTTTTGGAAGTCGGTTAAAAAGGGATTGTTTCAAAGTTCTTTAAGAACGCCATCTACAGGTGGTTTATACTAACAAATACTCTTTCACTATGCTTGTAGATTGCAACACTCATCTTGATAGTCTCACTTGATTACACTTTTCGTAACGCTAAAGTTTTACATTAAAACATAACATTAATTATGGATTGAAGAGATGGAGAGCGAAAAGCTTGGAAAGCCTGTATCTCGGAAATTTAGGATTATATTTTTACACCTATTATTTAGTTCGATTGATTTATTTGTTTTTAATAAATTCTTTGTATTTTTAAAATTTTAGATGATTGCGGCTCAAAACCGCGTTATTTGATGTTCAGCAGTGGATTCCATAGGTCGAAAATGATGATGATAGTACATAGATCTGGCTTGACTTGAACCATCTATATGTGACTAGCGGACGCCCGCGGCTTTGTCCGCCCTTACACCGCTTTAATCCGGCCCTATCGCAGAATTTCAGTTCTGTACATCAAGCGGTTTTCGAGATTTCATGATGAAACCTTTCGCATTTATATATTAAAATTACATAGTAATAACAGACTATTATCGTTCGTGTCGTCCGGCGTGCGGAAGGGCGCGATGAGCTGGTCGAAGTACGCGAGCGTGGCGTCCCGCGGCTTCTTCGTGATGTCCGGGATCATCTTCAGCGCCGAGTAGTCGATGCGGAACTTGGACAGCAGAGACGCCATGCTGGTGGACGGACAGACATCAAACATTACAATCCCAATACACTACTCGTGAAGTTCATCGAGGTTTGTCGAAAAAGATAGCGCAGACACAAACTTCGCTTCACTTTGTACAACTTCGCCTTTCGTGCTTAACTTACGAGTACAATATTGGTTTTTTTTTATTTTTCTTTACAAATTAGCCCTTGACTACAATCTCACCTATTGGTAAGTGATGATGCAATCTAAGATGGAAATGGGCTAATCTGTTAGGAGTAGGATGTAAATCCACAGCCCCATCGGTTTCTACACGACATCGTACCGGAACGCTAAATCGCTTGGCGGTACGTTTTTGTCGGTAGGGTTGTAACTAGCCCCAGTCGAAGTCTCCCATCAGCCAAAGCATTTGAGCTACGCTACTCGCTATTGCTCGCTACTCGGCTAACTTGAAGACTTCGCCTAAGCGTCAAGCGAGTTATTTAAGGCTTAATAAAATTGAAATTGACCGATCGTCTGTGTAGATAGCAAATAATAACTAGTGCTATTTAAAATAAAGTGTCGTTTAAAGTAAATAATAAATGATGCACTCACTTGCGCTCCTCGATCTCCATCTCTGTATTCTTGTTGGCGAGCGTGAACACGCGCAGCGGGCACGTCGCCCACGCGCGCCGCGTCGACAGGATGTACGGCAGCAGCAGCGTTAGACCTGCGTATACAGGGAAAAAACTAATAAAATAAAACTAAATATTAATTCGTGTAAAAATAGAGTGCTGTAGCTCACACGAATAAAATAAAACTTCTTACAAAAAAAAAGAAAGCGCCATCTATAAGCTTCAGACATAACTCAACAGGTTCTTGAATTGTACAAAAAGGGATTGTTTCAAAGTTGTCTAATAACGCCATCTACTGGTATGGTAGTTTAACATAACACACACTGTTTCACTATGCACGTAGATGGCAGCACGCATCTTAAATGTATCGTCCGATGACACTTTTAGTAACGCATTCACCAACTTAGTCCCCAAGTCAAGCGTGCGTAAGGAAGTTTTCCTTCAATAGATGAAATGAGTCTTCATCATTTATTCAGTTTTTTTGTTGTAGACATACGAATTACAAGTAGTGGTAGAATAATATTGAATCTTCCGGGGAAGTACCATTACCCAACACTTTTTGTCTCCTGCGATCTTTTTATTTTCTATTATTCGTACGGCCTATACTTTTTGCATGCTGTGGCTACCTATAAGTAAAATTATATGTGTTATGCTACCCTTATTTGTAAAATATTTTGTATGTGTTGATATAATTTTGTTGGTGGTCCAAATAAATAAATAAATAAATCTTTTAATCCTGAAACTCGGAAGTTCCACCAGAGGTCGAACTTTCGAGTTCAGTGACGCTACAACACAACAGTGTCCACAGCACACTCGGAAAAGTAATTCATTTTTATGTCTAATGTCTCATGTAATTGTCGACGAAATAACAAACGAAGAAACAAAATATACCCTTTTTTTAGATTGGCCGATGCAGGACATTGTATTCTGTTATAGGCGCTGTTTTCTACTAATAATATTCAGGTGGGTAATACAGTTGTAGAATTATTAGTATGTAACCTCTCTTTCATGCTAATAATCTACAACTGGAGCAGCCAGGAGTACATACCGCCATCATCATAGAGCCACCAGACGTCGACTGTGCCGGCCTGCTTCTTGGTGAACTGCTCCACGGAAGTGAAGGAGGACACGCGGCGCGCGCGGTTCACTATGCCGATGCGGCGCACCACGTCGCCCAGGGTTTTACTGCCAACACCAATGACGTAGTTATAAATTCCTCCTCTGTTAGTGTTTGCTATTGGTCAATTAGTACTCATATTGAACCAATAACATATTACGTTCCTGAGCCAAGCTTTACGTAATATGATAATAATTAGCTAGAGAAAAGTATTTTTTATTAAAATTTATAGGCAAACCCACAGAATAAAGACCATGTAAACCATAAAAAAAAACGTCACGCGTCTCCTTGACATCCGCAAAAACAAAGTTTTTTCATAATTTGTATTTCAAAATTTAACACTAACAACAATTACGTAAATTAATATAATAATCAAACAATGAAAAAAATACTTTAACTCATTTCTTTAGTTTTTGTAAACAGTTTTAAACATAAGATACCATTTTCCTTGAATAATGTGTCGTACAGACTCGAGAATGTATTCGTTTTCGAATTTTATATTTGAAGTGGCCTTTGCCTATTATTGATTAATCTGTAGGCAAACCACATGGCACAGTCTTCATTCCTGTGTACAGGAGTGCAGGGTATTTGATTTATTTATTTCATCAATTGATTTTTCATTATACTTTTTTACTAGTAGACCCCGCGATTTGATCCGCGTGGAGCCCTTCTTCTCAATATAATACAATGCATAGTGTGGTCATATCTCAAACGGATTATATATCATAGATATCTCATATAGGGCAGCGTTCTCGAAGAAAATCGTTTGCTCTACCTCTCTTTGTTCTGCTTCTGGAACTTGCCGGTGGGATCGGGCGACACCTTGGGCAGCTCGCCCGACACTATCGATACGTCCGACAAGCTGCTACCTGAAACAATTTTTATACACTTAAAATTAACTTACTTACACTTAATTTCCTTCATGAATCATCATCATCATGATGATAATTTCCTTCATAAGTATGACTTTAAATAACCCATTTAACCAAAACAACTAAAAAGAAGGAAATTGATCAAGCAATCACGACTACAAACAAGTATGGTCGGTGTAGTTATAAGCACATGAGACTTGACATCTACACCTCAGGTAGATGGACGTAGAACAGCAATTTGTAGGATGCGTTCCCTACATGCCTTGCGAAAAGTTAGTTTATAGGTTTCCACTGACTTAAGTCATCTGCTTGCTTGGTCAATCATAACTAAAATACATGTTTTGAAGACATAACTGAACTATTTTCCAATAAATTACTTATATGTAGTTTATTATACTGAAGTGAGCTATTATACGGGATATGAGCTTACAATCGCTAATTAGTGAACCTTACCTCTCGACTGAGTGTTCAAACTTTCAGTAGATTTCGAGTCTTTGAAGTTGTCGCCCATGGAACCTGTGGAAGATAAACTGAAATTACAGTATACGCTACAAACCTAAAAACCGATTTGGTATAAAAAGCTTAAAATATGCAATCATCAATACACCAATAAAGCAAGCAATACAACAATGCAAAATTACGAGTTTCCGTAACTCATAATTTTGCTTAAAACTTAAAACGAAACAGTTACAACAGCTAAAACTGCCTAAAGTGACAATAGTAACTGTGAAAGCGGCTGTAAGGCTCACAAAGCGAAAGCCAATGAAAACAAATTAAAAGTATCGATGCCAACATATAGCAATTTTAGTTTTTTTCACACAGATCAGTTGTGTTATTCGCAAGTTTAAATAGGAGTAAAATGTAAATCCATGCAAACGTAAAAGATCATGTGCTTTTGTGTGACCTCTAAACGTGATAACTCAAAACATATATTATTTTTAGAACACAGGAGTAGGGGACAATTTAAACCAATTCGAGTATTCAGAGAAATCTCAAAAACAAAAACATTTTGAAATGCAATATTTTTTTGAAGTAAATCTTCTTTATGTACGTGTAACGTAAAAGTATAATCGGACGATGCGTGCTGCCATCTACAGGCACGGTGAAGCAGTGTTTGTTATTTTAACTACCAGTAGATGGCATTTTTAAAAAACATCGAAACAATCCCTTTCTGTACACTGACGGACCTGTTGCGATGCAATAACGCCTGGGATTCATAGATGGCGTTTTTGGTATTTTTATTTAAAGAAGTTTTACTGCAGTCTAAAGCACGTAAGTTTTTTGGAACATACTTTTTTTTTATAATCATGCAACATATAGTAAACATGCAACATTTTTTAAATGATAAAAGCGCTTTTTCTCTCTCTCGTGCGTGCGTGCGTGCGTATGCTCGTACTCACGCTGCAAGGCGGAGTGGTCGCGCGCTGCGTCGTCGAGGTAGGCCTGCAAGTCAGAGTCGAGCGCGTCGCGCGTGTACAACCCACCTTCCACCCGCAGCAGCGCCAGCGCCATGTGCACGTCCAGGGCTTTGCTTTCAATGGAAATTCAACTATTACAATCACATCTCATCTTTGTTTTTTTTTTATTCTTTACAAGTTTGCCCTTGACCTACAATCTCACCTGATGGTAATTGATGATGCAATTTAAGATAGAAGCGGGCTAACTTGATAGGCGTATGATTAATGTCTACAACCATTTCGATTTCTACACAACATTGTACCGGAACGCTAAATCACTTAGCGGTACGTCTTTGCCGGTAGGTAGTAACTAGCCACAAGGCTCCCACCAGCTAAAATATAATTTAGCGTTCATAGAAAGAGAATTGGCGTGTAACTTGGCTACAGGCCTTAGATGCAACTAGTACTAGTTGCATCTGAGGCCTGTAGTAGTTGTACTGTTTATTTGTATAGTACCTACTAGTTCCTTCAACTAGTACTATACAAATAAACAGTACAGACATTTTTCGTTAAGTCTTTTAAGGTAGAATTAAAAACATACATACAGCCAAACATTTTTCGGTAGTCGGTTAAAAATCTCACTCACTGCATGACATCGACGTAGTCCGCCAGGGCGCTGCGGTCGCACGTCTGCCAGTCCTCCTTGAAGCCCATCATTAGTATGTTCGGCTTCAGCTTACCCACGCCGCTCGCCTACAAATTCAACCGACTTCAAAATCACAAAAATAAGCTAAAAGTCGAAAAATAACATCGTATGTGTAAGGTCTCTTATCCTTACTGTAATAGCAGTTAGTCCCTGCTTCATCACTACGCTATTATGGCCAGCACTGGACGTCCGATCTCCACCAACAGAATGACAGAATGCCCGCTTTCTCCCACAACCGGTGTATATATAGACAAACACTACATCATTCATCATATCTTCTGATCTCTTTGATCGAAGCCAGTGGCGTATTAATTAAAGCCGTTTCTGAGACAGCCACAGGAAAGAACTGTCTGAAAATCCTAAAACTTTATGAATTAAATGGCTTGAGTCAATGCATCAGTGTATTGGCACCGCCTTCAAAATGATCAGAAGGTAGCACATAGGATATTATTTTCGGTATATCATAGTCGGTTTTCCTTTGTTGGTGAAGTAGTCTCAGCTACCATCAGACTATAAATATATCTATATTTTAAACTGACACTAGCTGGGAATCGCACTCAGGAATTCTCTAGTGAGAACCACAGTACTATCAGTTACGTCAATAAATCATGGGATAAAAACGATTCAAAATAAGCGTTTTTTCTGGCCTTTTGCGTATACCTGTATGAGCGCGCTGGCGCCATCTTTGAAGCTGACGTCATCGACGAGCGTGTAGAACGCCTTGATCTTGCGCTTCAAGAACCAGTGGTACGCGCGGTTGGACAGCGCCTCGCGCGTGCGGTGGTTCACTGGACTCTGGAAATGACCCATCTACATTATCAACCCATATTTAGCTCACTACTAAGCTCGAGTCTCCTATCAGAATGGGAGGGGTTAAGACAATAGTCCACCAAGCTGGCCCACTGCGGATTGGCAGACTTCACACACGCAGAAAATTAAGAAAATTCTCTGGTATGCAGGTTTCCTCACGATGTATTTCCTTCATCATTTGAGACACGTGATGGACGTGAGGCAGTGGTCATATCCACTGGGCTATCACGGCTAATAATGACATAGCGAAACTTATTCATTGATAAATATCATGAAGTAGCTAATTAGTGAAGTGCAGAGTGTCAGTTGCAACTATCTCGTCGATATCAACAAAGTCAGATACAGGCTGCATTCATACCATAATCAGAAAGTGCAAAGGCTTATATCAGGCCTGTCCTGAAGTAATCAAGAAAATCACTGCACAGAGGTCGTCGCCGTAAATGTCTTGTCATCAGAAGCCCTATCTTGTTCTTATAAATGAGGTATACCTGCAGGATGTGTCCGCACAGCATGAGGGACAGGCCCTTGGTGAGCAGATACGTGAAGTCGGTCAGCAGCGGGCGCTCGCCGGGGAAGCCCGTCAGCACCAGGATTTGAGGCCTGGGAAGTACAATATTGTTGTGAATCTAGAAGTTTCTCAGTATTATGTTTACCAGACGATCAACTACAAGCCAACTCAGAGCTTACAATCTAAGACTCAGGGGTAGAATTTTAAAAAATCTTGAATTTTTAAAAATATAAATTTCCTTTAACTTTCAAACTTTGTCTCACCCACTTATGGTTTGTTTTTAAGCAACAAAAAGTATTCTAAAATCGACTCCATATTATAGTCTCAAATCGTGCCAAGTTTCATTTAAATTGATTCAGTAGCTTCAGCATGATGCCCGGTCAACAAAAAACACAAACAGACAGACAGACAGAGAAAAATAATATTTATAGCTAGTCCTCCAAGTAAAATTTTCAAAACATCTTCAATGCACTTTGGACCTGTCACACTTTCATTAGAAGTATAGATATACATTGTGCTTAAAGGCTATAACGAAATAATACAATATATAAATCATGTTACTTGATTGATGTTAGCAATTATATTTCACTTGAAAATCTTTTTCACCTGTAATTTTTAACGTGCTCAGTGACTTGGTTCAACTGATGGACGCCGGACAGCGCCACTTTGTACGTCTGCGCCTGCGTCGTAGAGCCCCAGTTCACATCTACAACACACAAACACAAATGTACATCCTTACACTAGCGACTTCGACTATTAATAACAGGACCTGCCTCGCTAACCGTTACCCCTCTGGCAAAGATCAAAAATCAATGATCTAACGCGTTTATAAAAACTGTTGCTATAGAATCGATGTTTCATTGTTGTAATCGTTTTCGTCGTGTAAAGAACTCCCTAAAAATGCCCAAAGTAAAAGATGGAGTAACGTTACATTTGTAAGTATTTCTACCATAATTTTATCAAATTTGTAATAAAAACAACTTCTTAAAAGAATCGATTCTTTTGACGGAACAGCTAAAAACTAACAAGTAATCGAATATTATATGTATATATTCTGTGTATAGTCTAAGCGATGTGTTGGTTAGTCTGTGTAAAAATTACGCGTGTGTGTATTGCGAGTCAAATATATAGTTGTGTGCAGTGTATGGACACAGAATATATTTAATGGTGTTAAATGTATTTGATGTGCGAGTTTTTCTCGTCCGCTTCAAAAAACGACAGACTTTTTTGTTGGTGAATTTGGGTGCGAAACAGGTCCATAGTCTAAATAGTCAAAGACTAGCTATGATCCCTGCATATTTCCCTTGATTCTTCAGTCAGTTTAAGGTACTCTTCACCTGGGCCTGTAGCCAAGTGGCACGTCGATTCTCTTTCTACAAACGCAAGCGCTTGGAAAATTCAAAAATGTATGGAAATGACATTTACTATCGGTCACGTGATCAAGTTGTTGCTCTGGATTTTATTGAGTAAGTCCCGAATTATATTCAGAAACGTTTGGGAAAGCCGTTTCCCTTTTTAACACATTTCCATTCGCTCTTGCCCTTTAGTTAATTTCCTTTCACTCTATACCTGTGCCTGAACCATCTGAGAAATACCTTTCTCGATTAATTCAATAATAATTAATCGATAAATGATTCATTGAGAATGTCCTGAATTTGATTCCTTTCTATCCTTCTTCTTCTTCTTTCCTTGGCCTTTTCCGCACTTGGCCACCAAAGGTTGGTCCATTTGTGTGCCGGTCCCCGCTGGAGTCACTCCAGCCGTTCTATCCCATCGTCAACACTCACCAGGTTTCCGGTAGGACACGAGCAGGTAGAGCGCAAGCAGGCATGCGATGGTGAGCAGCGCCGTGCTCCACGAGATCACGAACATGATGGCCACGCACACCATGGCGCCCAATAGCGACAGCCACATGTTGTACAGCTGCAACAACAATTACATTCAAATGGAGGATAGAGGTATACCCAGAGAAGAGGAAGGAAATTTGCGCGCCGTTATTTCGATTTAAAAGAGGTCTCCTTACACAGCACCCATCCCGTGGCAACGCACTGCCAAAATACCTAGGTGTGACCTTTGAGACCTGCACGAATTTCGCGACTCACATACAGAAAGCCAGAAAAAGAGCTGATGTTGGGTCGTCTCTAGCCTATGATATGCGCTAAAAGCAAATTATCTCTCCGCTCCAAGGTCCAAGACCTGCATCCGTTCAATAATGACCTACGCTAGTGCAGAGTTTGGCCACCGTCGAAAGGCTAAAACCCCTCCAGCTCCTCCAGAACCGATTTATGCATCAGGCCACGGGCCCTTCGTGGTTTGTGCGCAATAACGACTTACATAGAGACCTAGATCTCCCCAGAAGCCCAATACAACTCTCGAAAAGTTATTTTGTGAGAGCCGCCCCCCACCTCACCCTACAGCAACTACACCCCCAATTCCAACGCCGATTGTAGATCTAGACGCCCAAAAAACGTCCTTTACGATCCTGACATAATGAACAACAATGTTCCCCGACAAAACCACAACGTCTTCGCCGGCGAAGACCAGGTCCCCGATATATGACGTCACCCGGACGTGGACTTTTTATAACCTTTATAGCGATCTCGGGGGCGAACAAAAGCGAAGTGTTTGTTGGAGAGAGCCGCTGGATGCCGGCGGCTTGTACCATGGTGTTTGGTCCATGCAAGAGCCCTATATCCAGCAGTGGACATTCTTTTGCTGATAATGTTGATGATGAATATGATGATACATGTAAGTAGCTTACCCTGAAGGTAGGCCTCCAGCCGACCGGCTTGGCGAGGCTGGCGTGGAAGGTGGCGAAGTTGATGAGAGCGTATGCCGCCAGGAAGAAGTTGGAGATCAGCGGCGCGATCTGATTCAGACCACCTGCCACAGGGAAAATAGGTTATCTATTTAATATTATGAAGAGATAACAATTAATTTTTTGCTTGACGGCTTGACTTTTATCGATACTCCCAATAATTCAACTAATTTACCCAAACCTTTAAGAAATTATATATCTTTCTCAGAAATCAGTCTATCTATTAATGAAAACTGCATGGCATTTGGTTTTATACTGTGTAAATGTCATCGTAACATTGTGAAAACCGTTAGATTATTATTCTCGCGAGATTGTGAAGTCTCGAAAAATTCGATACCGCTACATATTGCTTACAAATTGACGTGTGTATTATTCGGTAGATATTAAGGTAGAACGTACAAATACGTTCAAAAAAAACCTAACCATTGGTTTCTGAGCCACTGTATGTTGCGGATTTACAATCTCTCGACAGTTCACAACGCTAAATCGCTTGGCAGCACATCTTTGGCGGCATGGTGATAACTAGCCACGGCCGAAATCTCCCGCCAGCCAAAATCTAACGGTATTTACGATTTTACAGTGTCATTAACATACATAACCCTCACCCATAAGTATGAAGGACACGGCGATGACGAAGGTGAGCGCGTACCCGCGCACCGGCTCGTTGTTGGCGCCGTACCCCTTCGCGAAGAACTCCAGGTACGGATACAGCTTGTCTTCACACAGCGCCTGGCATTGTCAATCAGTGTCAATATGTCAGCGCGAGTAAGTCATTTGATCGGTCGCCTCGTGTCGTCATGAGCCGGGATAGTACAAAGATGGATGGGAATTAGTGGGAGACCGAGTGCGATATAAGCAACCGCTTGGGCGGTCTAGCTTTGAAACCACCGAAAGAGGCCATCGCCGAGCCGGTAACCCCGAGACCCGTGAGGGTCTGCGTGGATGATCTCTCGTCGTCTAGCTCATTCGGTCCTGGCGCTCGATCCGTCCACACCTTTTGTTGGATAATAATCCTTTATGGGTTGATATGGAATAGATAGGTAGGTGACTTTGAGTGGAAAAGGGGAGTGTTAGTTAACTGTCAAAGACGTCTTAAACCCTACACACAACGGTCACAAGTCCGTGACTTCACTCAAGGCCATTCTCTGCCACTCGAGGGTTTATTGATAACATTCTTAGTGGGAATTGTTAGGCCTGATAGACTTTCATTCAATAAATTGTGTTTAGCTCTTCACATCCGCTTCTGATATCAACTCGTTTTCTCCAACATATACATGTGGGAGCGAGGTGTGAGTCGTTGACTTGGTCGTTCATTCTATCGGCTCGTACTGACATGAATAGTAAGTAGTACGAATTGTTTCATGAATGGCGACATAAGGTAAGGAGATCAGTCAGTCCAGGTAAGTGTTAGTCGTTTTCAAAGGAACTTTTAAACCTGTACCTAGAGTCATACTCACAAGCCTCGGGCACTTCTCAATGTTATTATTTCGGCAGTTTATTTCGTTACATTAATGGTGGGAATTGTAAGATTTGATAAGATTTAATTTAATATTTGTGTTTTGCCCTTTATATCAACTTCTGATGTCAACCCGTTCTCGATACACATAATACATATGATGACAGTATTCATCATCATGCATCATATAAATGAAAAAAACTTTACTTGAAAAACTTTAGGAGCGGACACGAGCGAGGCAAGCGCCGAAGATAGAGTAGCAGCGAAGCATCCGCCGTAGATCAGCGGACCGAACGCAGACACCAGCCGAATCACCTGCGCACAATGTATCATGTTTATATACAAATATATCAAAATTATTTTGAACTGACCCCTCAGCATGAAGTAAAAGTAATGAAGTATGAAGTAAAAAACGCACGTCGTACTGAAAAAGACTGAAAATTACATATTTCTCTCTTCAAACATCACACACGCACTATGGTTTAAATATCTCATATGACACTTAACGGGATATATAATATTAAAAAAAAGTGTGCATATCGGGATATTTGACAGAAGTGATAATTTAAACGTACAATTTAAACGCGGCAGACAGAGTGGCGTCGTAACGCGTTACGTTATAAACCGGTTTCCCTCCCATAAGAAGTTATCACTTGAAAAACTTGTACATCTCGGGACGCCCGACAGAAGTGATAACTTAAACCTGCTGCCATGCGCGTGAAAGAAAGGAAAGCCAGACAGAGTGGCGCCGTAACGCGTTACGTTATAAACCGGTTTCCCTCCCATAAGAAGTTATCACTTCAAAAACTTGTACATCTCGGGACGCCCGACAGAAGTGATAACTTAAACCTGCTGCCATGCGCGTGAAAGAAAGGAAAGCCAGACAGAGTGGCGCCGTAACGCGTTACGTTATAAACCGGTTTCCCTCCCATAAGAAGTTATCACTTCAAAAACTTGTACATCTCGGGACGCCCGACAGAAGTGATAACTTAAACCTGCTGCCATGCGCGTGAAAGAAAGGAAAGCCAGACAGAGTGGCGCCGTAACGCGTTACGTTATAAACCGGTTTCCCTCCCATAAGAAGTTATCACTTCAAAAACTTGTACATCTCGGGACGCCCGACAGAAGTGATAACTTAAACCTGCTGCCATGCGCGTGAAAGAAAGGAAAGCCAGACAGAGTGGCGCCGTAACGCGTTACGTTATAAACCGGTTTCCCTCCCATAAGAAGTTATCACTTCAAAAACTTGTACATCTCGGGACGCCCGACAGAAGTGATAACTTAAACCTGCTGCCATGCGCGTGAAAGAAAGGAAAGCCAGACAGAGTGGCGCCGTAACGTTACATTACGAAGAGTTTACCCTCCCATAAGAAGTTATCACTTATTTCGCTTCCTTCTCTCTTTTTACCCCGAATGCGCAGACGAGGACTCAGATAAACGGTACACTGGAATTTTCTCTGAGCAAATATAGTCATCAAACAATCCTCACGTCATTGCTGTGATGCAGTCCGTACTGACACGTGCCGTTGTGCCGACACTGGTCCATGGTCCAGTTGCCGACGTCCGCCAGGTCGCCCGACGCGTCGCGCAACACCGTCCAGCCCGCGATCAGCGCTATCAGCACGTACGATATCGTCGTCAGTAATATCGCTAGTAGTGTTCCCTTTGGTATCGATTTTTGGGGGTCCTGAAAGTAATTAATGACTGAATTTATCCAACACCAGACACAGGAAAAATCCTCGGATATGACGCAACAACCACTGAAATTAGATTATTTGACTAACGACGACCAAAGTCGCATTTGTCCCACAAGGGCGCATACGGATCTTAAAGCTGCTGAAAGTTACAGAGAATTTCATGAAATTTAATTTTACGCAAATAGAATTGAGCGTCCGCTAGTTTTATTTATTTATTTGTAATCAACAGCGTTACAGTACATGATTATTCGAATACATCTAAAATTAAACCTAAGTTAGTAATTACCTTTAGATCCCCTGATATATTAGCCCCCGCCAATATCCCGGTAGCGGCGGGGAAGAATATCGAGAACACGGAGAAGAAGTTATGCTCCACTCCCTCGAACATCCTGTAGTCCGGACCCACGTTACTACGTAGCACCGTCACTGAAAGAGTTTAGATGAAAAATAGGCCTTATTACAATATTTTTGACGATTCTCCTCCTCCCTTTATTCTTCTTTGTTTCCTTTAAACTTTAACGGAACTTATTGTATTAAAGCTTGCGGATATGGTTATCATGTTCATTTGCCAAGATTTGCGTGTCACGAAGCTGTAAAGGCAATGGATGGGGCACGTAGTTCAAAGAGCCGATAGTAAGCCCGAAGGCGCTGGAAAAGCGACCCAGAAAGCGCTGTATTGGTGTACCAATCTGTGAAATTGTTCGGGTTACAGTGAACTAGATGCAGACCGGATTAAGACTGTGTCTGGGAGTCCTTATAAGAGGCATATGTCAAGAAGTAAACATCTTCTAAATCTAAAGGCGATGATCTTTCTGATCATCGCCTTATAACGATGATCAGAAAGATCTGTTTCTTGTACGGTCACTTTACGACCATTCCTATAAACAAATGTGTTTCGAGTGTCATTGTCTCGTGGAGGTCGATCCTCTTCAGGAATAGGCGCTCATTCCTGTTTTTAAATGTCCAGGTTGAGTATGCTGTGTTCCAGACGCCTCGGACAGTCATCAATCAAGAGTCTGTTTGCTAAGATTTTAGGGTGAATAAGGAGTCGCTTTAGTAAGATACTGACTGTTGTAGCCCACGAATCCCTGGGCGACTTCCACGTCACTTTTGGGGCCGATGATGGAGCCGATGCAGAAGTCAGCGATGGCCGCCAGCAGGATGATCAGCAGCACTATCTGCGCCTTGGCCTCCCACTCCAGCCCCACTATCACGATGCCGGTTAATAGAACTATTGTTATGCAGCCGTATATTGCTTGGTCCTGTAACGAAAGATTAAGTAATTTGGTCAAAAAAAGTCAGTCATTAAGCTAGAGAGAAGTTTTTTTTGAAGCCCACCGAAAATGCTGCTTTTAATTTAATTTTTGACAAATAAAACATTTTTCTCTTCGAACTTGGCACCCAGATAGTGAAGTTGAACCCACCTTGGATTGCTAAAATATACGTTTCTTAAGAAACAATAAATAAATAGAGTATTTTATTAATGATTTCTACTTATGAATAAGGGGTCATTTACACGAGAGGCAACTCTACCGACGACCGCAGTCGACTGCAGTCGGCGACGTCTCGGCGGCAGGCGACTGCAGTCGGCGACGTCACGGCGGCAACCGACTGCAGTCGGCGACGTCACGGCGACAGACGACGGCGTCACTGACAGCAGTCGACTCTCGGCGGCTGTAGACGGCGATCGCCCACTGCAGTCGACTCCCATTGGCTGCCGCCGAGACGTCGCTGACTGCAGTCGACTGTCGTTGGAAGCAGCTGCCGCTCGTGTAAATGAACACCACTTATGATTTGTGCACCTTCAAGACAAGAGTGAATAGGCATTTTCTAGGCAAGCGCGCTCCAACCTAGACCTCATCAATGCTTTCTATTATGAATAATAATAAAAATAAAACCAAAACCTTTTCGTTTTGTAAACTTTTATTTGTAAAATTATTATCGTATTGGATCATTTAATTCTGACACAAAGCGGTAAAATCCCCATTATAACCCAAGACCCAACTCACCCAACTCTTGCTGACCATGTACGCGGACTCCGGTATGAGGGTGATGAGCGACTCGCCGAAGCCAACCACGTACATAGCGCACGCCACAGCATTCGCCATAGAGAATATCAACCCGATGGAGCCCCCAAACTCCGGCCCCAAAGACCGTGATATCATGTAGTACGTCCCGCCTGGGTGAAGGGTTAAATAGCTTTAGTAGAACATTCGATTATCCGTTTATTTCAATAACAATAAAAATAAAATACGTGTGACACTCGGGGACTGCCGTGGTAATGCTATTGTATAGCATTTTTTATCAACTTTTGCAATTATAATTATTTATTTATTTTATTTATTTACTTTTTCCTTAGAAAATAATGAAAGATAAAAAAAATAAAAATGTCTACGTTGAGCAGGAATGTAACTCTGGTATAATAAATTTCCCCTCAGTTTCACACCACTTGTCCAGTTGAGTCGGAATGTGTTAACTTGATGCACGGCTTGGGTGTTAGGTTTATTTTCGTTACGGAATTTCTTGATTCGGTCGCCAAGCTAAAAGCCCGCGATAAAAACTATGCAATAGCTTAAAATGTTAAAAAGTAGAAATTCTTAAAAGTAGAAGTCTATATTTATTATTTTTATATTCATGATGTTTTTTACTTAGATTAGGAAAATTCAGAGGATTCAGAGAATCGATTAAATATGAGTAAAAGTTTTAAAAAAAATTAAATAAGTGTAAAAATCAAATAGGTGTACCTTCACCTAAAACACTTCCTTTCACTTTCGTTAACCTGTTTGTCGGTGTCGGTTAACCTACAAACTGGAACACAGCAAAACTGCTTGGCAGCAGAACTGAACATGGCAGAATTATAGACCAAGAGCTAAGATCAATTCAACTTATAAAATTAAACTAAATTGGATATCGTACCTCCCTTGATGACTCCGTTGGTGCTGATGGCCGACATGGAGAGCGCCGTGATGGTGGTCACCACCGACGTGGTCAGTATCAGCAGCGATGCCTGCGCTGCCGACACACAGCACTATGTCACCAACAACTCATCACAATTGACACACTCCCCATAGTGAGTTGTGGTCATTTGACTATCAGCTAGTATCGTAAGTATATTAGAGCCATGGATCACAGATAATAAGTGTACTAAGGCCCAAGATAAATTCCACACAGAAAGATACAATAAAGATCACAATTGACACACTCCCCATAGTGGGTTGTGGTCATTTGACTATCAGCCAGTAACGTAAGTATATTAGATCCATGGATCACAGATATTAAGTGTACTAAGGCCCAAGATAAATTCCACACAGAAAAATTACAACCACAAGGAGTATTTTTTTTATTGAGAAAGATACAATAAAGATCACAATTGACACACTCCCCATATTGGGTTGTGGTCATTTGACTATCAGCTAGTATCGTAAGTATATTATTGCCATGGATCACAGATATTAAGTGTACTAAGGCCCAAGATAAATTCCACACAGAAAAATTACAACCCCAAGCAGTATTTTTTTTATTGAGAAAGATGCAATAAGGATCACAATTGAACCACTCCACATAGTGGGTTGTGATCATTTGACTATCAGCTAGTATCGTAAGTATGTTAGAGCCGTGGATCACAGATATTGTTCCGATTAGAAAAAATCATTCAATGTCAGATAGCCCATTTATCGAGGAAGGCTATATTTATCCTCGTATTCCTAAGGGAATGGGAACCACGCGGCGACAGATAGTAATTTATAATGAACTTCTTCATAAATTAATGACACTAATTTTGATTAATAAGCTTAGAACGATTGGATGTTTTAATAACATTTTATAAATACATAATAACATAATTTTAAATAAATAAGTTATAAAATAACATGCGCTTTCTACCTTTATTTCTAATTTGTTTCTTAGTAAACAGTCATCTAGTATGGCTTTAGTATAGGGTCTTGTTATTAAGATTTCTGTGACCCCAAAACTAAAGGCTTCTTGACATTGAGCATAGTATATTGTGCTTATAATTTGACTAGCGGACGCCCGCGACTTCATACGCGTGGAATTCAGTTTTTTACAAATCTCTCAGGAACTATGGATTTTTTCGGCATAAAAAGCCTATTTGTTAATCCGGAGTAAAACCCATTTTCATTCCAAATTTCAGCCGAATCGCTACAGTAGCCGCAGCGTAAAGGAGGAACAAACATACTTACTCACACAAACTATCGCGTTTATAATATTAATCTGATTTTGCTAACTAAGAAAGTAACATAGCGAAGTACATACCAATACCCGCCTGCCCCACCACCCAGGACAGGCGCAGGAAGAGCATGACCCCCCAGATGTTGAGCAGGCAGCGCATCAGCACCCCCTGGAGCCAGCCGAACTTCACGTTGGTGGCTCGCATGGCCGGCGCCCCCTGGTCCTTCTCCAGGGTCTGACCTGGCTGGAGAACACCGTTTGTTAAGTAAAGCCTCGATTATCCGGACGTCAGTTGTATGTATTCGCGATTATCCGGACTACCCATAAAACGATAAAAAGCATTTTTTTATTTCTTTACAAGTTAGCCTTACAACCTCACCTGCAGGGTTATTGTGTAACTCAGTGTACCATTCAAGGAGTCAGTCACTACATCGTTTTTCATCGTATTTTCGTTTTTGTAATCATCTAACATTGTGTTTTTAACAAAATTACACAATTATCGTAATTTTACGTAAAGTAACATTAGTATAGTAGTAGTAGCAGCTGGTAGTATGTAACGTTATTTTAAAGAAAACTGTTATTTAAGTAATTTCGTTGAAATAATCATGTTAGATGATTGTAGAAAAAAAAACGCTACCACTTAATGTAAAATTATGCAGTTAAGGTCATTACGTTGAGAACACAATGTTAGATGATTGCAAAAATTAAAATACGATGAAAAACGATATAGTGACTGACTACTTGAATGGTACACCGAGTTACATAATAGCCCTGCCGATTGTAAGTGATGATGCAATCTAAGATGGAAGATGGAAGAATGGATAGCCCGCTTCCATGTTAGAAGGAGGATGAAAATCCACACTCTCTTCTACACGACATCGTACCGGAACATTAAATCGCCTGGTGGTACGTCTTTGCCGGTATATGTAGAATATTGTACTTGTATCTGTTATAAGTAATCCCGCTACTATCTTAGACTGTATCACGACGAGATCACAGTTAAGGACTAACTTGTCGTTGAATAAAAATAATGTAAAAAAATATCTTCTATACATTCCATGTCCACATTTAAGTATTAATTACAAATATGCTCTTTAAATATATTATATCATTGTAATATTTTTACAATAACATAATTAAAGTTTTATCATATTTTATCATTCTTTTATGTATCAAGAATATTTATTTTTCCACGCATCACAACAATATTATTATAACGTAATAATCAATCACATGCCGTGGTACTGCGACGTTGCACGTTAAATGCATTTAATAATCGCATTAAACCGTTACCGATCACGATACGTTACATACCTAACCTAGGTATATGTATTATACTCTTCCATCGGTGAAGGAAAACATCGCGAGGAAACCTGCATGCCAGAGAATTATCTTTAATTCTCTGCGTGTGTGAGGTCTGCCAATCCGCATTGGGCCAGCGTGGTGGACTATTGGCCTTACCCCTCTCATTCTTAGAGGAGACTCGAGCTCAGCAGTGAGCCGAATGGGTAGATGACGACGACTCTTTCCACAAATCCCAACCTATATAAAAACGTTCGTTTGTTTAACATCTAAAACCACTAAGTTGAGTTTAAGAATTCTTACACTTTAAGATAATTATAAAATCTGTAATAATTTTTGTCGAACAATTTACCCTATTGGGGCAAAAGTGGTCAAATATAGTGTTACATGTTCCTAGATTACAGGTGATATTAACATTTATTATTTATTGTGTAGGGGGGGTATCAATGTTGGTATAAATAGTAGGGTATTTGATGACTTGAGCTCAGTTGTTTGTGAGGCAGCATAGGCACCGTCACGCTGCCAGTCGTGATGGTGATTTTATTTTGTGTTGTAATTATTGTTTACACAAATTGTTTAGTGTAGGCATGGAAAACATGTTGGGCAGGGAAGATGAATGTTAATGCATTCTGAAAGGATCCTTTAAACCTACTCCCAAGGTACAATTCCTGGGACCTGCTCGAGGTGTTTCCTCTACCACCAAATAATGGTACAATCACTGTCGCTGCTACCCGTCACATGTCACAATAGTCCGTCGTTGGGTCTTTGGCAGTAGTCCTAGTCAATTTATGTCATGTTTTAGTAAGGCGTAGGCAACCTTACCACAGAATAGCTTCCTAGAAGTTTTGATAGAGTCCACAGAGAAAATTAACTTAATTAATTAAATACTCTGTTTCAACCTCCACATTACTTGTGCACCTTTACAGAACAATATTGATTAAATACAAATCTACTTTAAGCAATAAAGTTCTGAAATGCAAGTCACATAGGCTAACCACTGAACCAACGAGGCAGATCCTAAACTGAAGGTTATTTTTATTATTTTTCAAGTTAACCTTTGAATCTCACCTGATAATAAGTAATGATGCAATCTAAGATGGAAGCGCTCTAACTTGTTAGGATTTCGATAAAAATCCAAACCCCTTGCGGACACGACATCATACCGGAACGCTAAATCGGTACGCTAGTATCGGTTTGCCTGTACGGTGGTAACTAGCCACGGCCGAAGCCTCCAATCAGCCAGACCTGGATCGATTAAGAAAACCTCAATCAGTCCAGCCAGGGATGAACCCAAGACCTCTGTATTGTATATCCACCACGCATACCACTGCGCCACGGAGATGTACCAAATACCACCCACGCGACATTCCATCGCCTTCAACCTTCAAACAATGCACCAAATGAGTCACCACTCATAACTGGTGGCAATTAGTCACATTTGTGGCTAGCCCATGCAATTGTTATAGGAAGTACCTACCACTACCTACGAGTTACGACGGAGCGCGACCTACCACCGGGTTAATAGGGTCTTGACATACCGGTTCAGTTCATATTACAGCGTTGAGGTTACTACGACGTGAAATAATTGGGATTAATTAATTTACAAGTCATGCTATACACATCTATGCCCACTGTCTTAGTGGTCAAGTGACCATTAGGCCAGGGGCGTAGCTACTGCCATGTCAGCCGTATCAATGATACGGGGCCCCCGAACTCCAAGGGCCCCGTAAAAATGTAATCTACAATATTACTTAATCTGGTGGTGCTTCCCGGGAAAAAGAAACTTAGTCGGTCCTGCTGGCCTGTTCACTAGTTTGGACTTTATTATCAACCAAAAAACATCAAATCATTTGAGACAATGTCATTTACCTGTCCACCAGTCGGCACCGGTTGACATTTGTTACATAATTAGAATCTCAGTCCATACTATTATAAAGCTGAAGTTTGTTTGTTTGCTTGAACGTGCTAATCACAGGATCTACAAGTCCGCTATGAAAATTTTTGTTCAAATCAAAGAATCTATTATCGAGGAAGGCTATTATATTATCCCCGTATTCCTACGGGAACGGCAACTACGCGGGAGAAACCACGCGGCGTTGCGTATATGTCAAAGTTAGTGAATTAGCCTGCTGGTCATTATTATCATTAAAATCTGATAATCATTGTTCCCAGAACGGCAAAGAAACTTTGACAAAAACTGAAATTACGAGTATGCCTGTCGTTATTTTGCTTTTAAATTGCTACAAACTCCGAAGTCAAGGCTCTTAGTATGTTGTACGGTTTTTGTTAGAGTTGTTCCGAGAAAAAAAAAAAGGAACCAGCTTCAAGGTATAAGGCATGCAAAAAAACATCAAACCACATAGTAGGCATCTATAAAAAGTTATGCGCAAACAATGTAGAGATCATACATAAAATATGTGCGTCGAATCGGGATCGGTTACGCTCATTCACGATCGAAACCTGTTCTGTTGTCTTATGTTGTTCATAATACGTACTATTATCGCGAATCGCGGCAAACTTTTAAGAGTGAAACGAACTGTCACCGTACCCATGTCTGAAAAACACTTTAGGCGTAAATATGTGCTTGCCTGTATGAATATCATCCACACTCTAATTTAAAAATACTCTAGCTGTGAGGAGCTGGAGCCAAAAACTTCGGGCAAACCGTTAGAGAAAAGAAGACTCAAAGAGATATCAATGACATATACCTAAATGAAGAAGTATATCATCCTGAATACGTCTCCTGAGACATTATATGGCGCCCGTGTCTCGGTCGTGACATCGTGACCCATTAATTGGTACCTCTTATTACGGAGTACCTCAATTGGTAAACAAGTGCATAGACAAAAGTCAAGTAGACATGAAGTGATTGCCTATGTCATTCAGTATAAAAACTGCCTTAACCCGTACCCATATAGCACGTCGATTCTCTTTCTACAAACGCTTACGCTTCGAAAATAACAATATGTAATGGAAATGCCACTTGGCTACAGGGGCAGGGGTCCAAAGGCAGAAGAGATGGACGGAACGACTCTCTAAGGGCGTCTCCAGTGAGACTCGAACCTGTACATATATATGTATTCTGTGCCTCAGCCTATATTTTGTCTCCGTGTTCCCGTGGTGGCCTCCATAGCAGTGTCATACTCGGTGGATTTACAAGACGGAGGTCTTGGGTTCTTTCCCGGGTTTTCTGAATTGGTCCAGGTCTTGCTAGTGGGAGGCCGCCAGCCGTGGCTGGTGATCCATTTTAGATTGGTGACACTTACCATCAGGTGAGATCGTAGTCAAGGGCTAACTTGTAAATAATAAAAAAAGGAATGGGAATTACGGGGTTGAAACCGCGGAAATCTGTTGGTCTAACATAAAAAGACTAATGCAAAACAAGGATGTTTCTACAGCCTTTCCTTATGAGTACTGTTTACCGACAAACAAATTAAAAATGAGGGTATAAATCACTAGCCATTTCACACCTAATAATAATTATAATTAACTTGTTCTTAAATTAATGAAAATAAATTTGATTAATAAGCATATAACAATTAGATATGGTTAATATCACATTTTATAAACAAACCATACATAATTTAAAATCAATAAGTTATGAAATGATATGTTCTACCTTCATTTCTAATTGATTTGTTGGTAAACAGTATTCATCAAGAAAGGCTGTAGTAGGTACTCTGTGAATTAACACGTGTTTGCCTATTTACTCTCACTTTGAAGATGAACAAACGACACGTGGCAGGATACGCGGACACCGGAAGGGCATTCAAGAGTAGACCTTAGTATTCGTCTCAGTCGTCGGTCTCTCTAGACATTGTCGTGTGCAAAGATTTATTACGTTTTGCAAACCAACCTCTAACAAACAGTTATTATCACACTACTATTATAAGGCGTGATTGTGTGTGTATGTTTGTTACTCCTTCATACCATAACTACTGAACCGATTTGACTGAGGTTTGGAAAGGATAGGTCGCAGATTGTGTGCAATTCTAGTAGTCGAATTTTGTAAGCTTATCCTGGAACAAAAATATACTTTTTATAGGGGGAAAATCCGCTATATAAAGTAAATTACTCGTAATTTTACTTAATTTCATTTAACGCGGAGTCACGGGCGTCCGCTACTAGAAACTAATTAATAATAATGTAAAAGTACAGTATCAAAATAATTGGACCTTGCTCACGAGTTTACCGCCATGTGGAATGTTGAGTCAACTGTTGTTGTTCCAATAGTTGTTTCAGTCAATGGTCTTATAGCGAAAAGCTTCGACCAACGCCTTAAGAAGCGTTCACTTAACTGTTGGATCAAGAGTCGGATACAGAAGGCAGTGATTCTTAAGACGGCGCGTATTGTGAGGAGGTTCCTCACTCTGGAGTCCTGACCACCGGTTGCTTGGGCACTCAAATGTCCTGCACCAGGAGGGTTTTTTTTTTATAAATTTTTAATAGTGTTTTGTATTATCTATTTTTTTACTAGCTGACGCCGCGCGGTTTCACCCGCGTGGTTCCCATTCCCGTAGGAATAGGGAGATAATACATATATAGCCTATAGCCTTCCTCGATAAATGGGCTATCTAACACTGAAAGAATTTTTCAAATCGGGCCAATAGTTCCTGAGATTAGCGCGTTCAATCAAACAAATAAACAAACAAACTCTTCAGCTTCATAATATTAGTATAGATTAACATCGTTAAAAATAAAAAAAGATAAATAAATCAAAAAAGTTCATCAATGTAAAAGCATAATCAAGTCTGTGTCCAAAATATTAGATCCGATTAAAATCAATAACCAACACTTTGTGTCCGAGCAGTGGCGTGCATAAGGTGATTAATCAGGGTATGCACTACTAAAAAAATTCAGCCAAACTGGGAAAATCTGCATCAGATAAGCATTAACAGAACATTTGTTAGGGTATGCTGTGCTTTAATGCATGTATGAAGTGCACGCCACTGTGTCCAAGCAACTGGCGAGCGAAGACGAGGGCAAAAGCTAGTCGGAGTATGTACCACGCGTTGTTGTATAAAACAGTCCATTATCAACCCATATTCTGCTCACTGCTGAGCTCGAGTCTCCTCTCAGAATGTTAGGCCATTAGTCCACCACGCTGGCCCAATGCGGATTGGCAGACTTCACACACGCAGAGAATTATGAAAATTCTCCGGCGTGCAGGTTTTTCCTTTACCGTTTGAGACACGTGATATTTAATTTCTTAAAACGCACACAATTGAAAAGTTGGTGGTGCATGCCCCTGACCGGATTGGAACCTACGCCCTCCGGAATCGGAGGCAGAGGTCATATCCACTGTACTATCACGGCTCTCAACAGTAAAACAGTCCACGTGGCGCATAAATACGAGTACGGCTTGACAACCTTGACCAGTGGCGATAGCCTGCGTCAAGTTATTGTATCAATGTTTTACTTTCAACTACATAGTTTAATTATAACTACGAGTATTAAATAGTGGTAGATAATTTTAATATTGACACGCGGTTTGATTGATTGATTTTTGATTTTTAAATGTCTTTATTATATAATATATTGTAACAGTGTTGTTAGAACAATAGACTTATAAATATTTCTTATTGCTAACATGCTATGGTCATTTGTTTGTACAGGCTTACACACCTTTATAAACATTTAGAATAATGGCAAGAAAAACAATTAGGACATAATTTACAAAGTAATAAACTATTATTAACTTAAGACATGTAGGTACCAACCTACCACTGCTGAGCGCCCGTTTGTTGCAAGCACTTATGATAATACATGTAGGTACATGACACGCGGTTTGAAGCACTAGTAAGGCCCCGCGGCGTCACCCGAATAAGTTGATTATCTATACTAATATTATAAAGCTGAAGAGTTTGTTTGTTTGGTTGAACGCGCTAATCTCAGGAACTACTGAGCTTTAAAAAATCTTTCAGTGTTTGATAGTCTATTTAACGAGGAAGACTATAGGCCCGTATTCCTATGGAAACCACACGGGTGAAAACGCGCGGCGTCAGCTAGTGTGGTAATACTGAAATGAAACGTTGTTTTAATAACCTATTTTTTTAGAATCAGCATTGCCAACTTGCGATGAATTCCCCAAATGCCGGGGATTTTGGGGAATTGAGATTGAGATGTTCTTTCCTAAATTTGGGGAGTTTCCGCTTCGATTTGTAGGGATTTAGAAAAATACGTACTGGCAACACCGATTTATTATTTACCATGTCAAATTGATAATGACTTGCCATTTCGTTTTATTTTTTCATTTGGAAATCGAAGCTGGCAGCATCCAATGGCATAAAACCTCAAAGCTAGGAAGTGATTGATTTATGGAAGACAATGAATTATTTCTGAGATGAAAAATATACTCCTTTAAAAATTTACGGGTCCTTTGCATTTTGGTAGTTGGGAGAATAAACTTCACGAAACTTAGGAGCGTTACAAAAACATAGCCTGCAAATATATCTGTTAAAGACGTCTTAACCGAAGAATAACCGGGGTATTCAAGCTCGGTTAAGATAAACCTTTTGTCCTTAACCGGCCTATGCGCTGGTGGTGGTGAACAGGAAATTTGGACATAACGGCGATTAACTTATTTAAACGGTTGATTATGTTTAAACGAATGTCGGTGAACTCGAAACTCAGTCATCTAACGAACTTTTACACACTTTGCTAAGACGCCATTCTTAGTAAGTAATAATGACTTTATTTATCAAACACTTGAGTGTAGAGTCACTCATTACTTAATCTCGTGTCTCCTACGTACGGAGTACATAAGTCCTACAAGTATACGGCACTTGTTGGTTACGTGCGTCTCATGCGAAGCTATTGATTCAGGTGTGTCCATAGCGTAAATATTTACAACATCCATCATCCATCGCATATCATAATGTGACAACTTAAGAAGAGTAGCTACTAGCTATAGCTTGGCTACTTCGTTCGTAACACTCCGCGATGAACCGCGCGGGCCGGGGGACGTGAAGCGATGAAAAACCCACGACTGATGCACGATAGCAGACGCCCCGCGGTTTCTGCCGCGTAATATTTTTTTTTTTTGGGGACGACAGGCAAAGGTTTTATACTTTTATAAAATATCGTAGACTATAGGGATAAAATACAGCCATTGTAACTCGGTGAAGAGTTTGTTGTTTTGTTTGTTTGATTGAAATTTATTAAAATACTGTTCCTGAGATTAACGCTTTTAATCAAACAAACAAACTCTTCAGCTTTATAATAGTATAGATTAAAGGTTAATCTTTATTTTCCTTAAAAACGTACGTTTGTTTTAATTGAGAGTTATAATTTAAAAAAAACACCAAAGTCAGAATAATCAGGAGAAAAAACATCCTGTTTGGTGGACAGGATGTTTTTTTCCTGAAATTCAGGAAAAAAACAAGATACGTCATAAAGATAATACTTATTTAAAAAAAAAGAAAATTAATTAAAAATATACAAAATTCTAACAATACGTTAATTCTATTTTTATATTTTAGAAAAATATTTTTATGCAGTACGGTTGCAATATATTAATAACGATTGAATATCTTGGAATTTTGCTTTACTGAACGAACGGTCCTGACTTAGGTTTTTATTGCCCAGTACAATATTTTAAAAATATGATAACTTAATGAGATGATAATGCCCTGTTTACTTTTGCCACAACGTAAAGACGGTAATACTAAATCAGAATGTGTCAGAATGTGTGTGCAAAAAAAAATTGCAAAACACACAACAAAAACTGTTTTTCCCCTGACCCCTTCATATGGATATGAAACTTAAACCCACTACGCTACTCAAACGCGAATGCGAAATTGCGAATAACCATAAAGTTATTGACATAAACTGTCTTGATTTTTTTTTAAATCGTTTACGTCGTCTGATCTCTAGTTTTTTGTAAAGCAGACCAAATTAAAGAGACCCATACCTTCCTGGACAGCGAAGCGTTGTGCAGCTCATCCAACGTCGGGCGCGGCGCCGCGTGCAGCGACAGGACATTCCTATAGTTGTCCAGCCGAGGTAGGGCCTCACGGGTGAAATGTCTGGAAAAACATTCAACTAAACGTCAGAGTAGTAGAGCTCTCAATGAAATAACCAGTCCAGTGAACTACTACCTTTCATCCAGCCGTAATAGTATAATAAGTATAGGTATAAAGTAGCCGTTGATTTTTCTGATATTTTCCTTAAGAACCTTCTACGAACTACGAAGTATTTTGAAACATAAAATAAATATGAATGAAATCAAAGCCAGTAATTATAAAGTGATCAAGAAAAAGAGGGATCATCATCATTATCATCATTATTAATTCATATTCTGATCACTCCTGAGCTCCAGTCTCCTCTCAGAGGGGTTAGGCCAATTAGTCCACGCTGGCCCAATGCGCGATTGGCAGACTTTAAACACACAGAGAATTAAGAAAATTTTCTGGTATGCAGGATTCCTCACGATGTTTTTTTTCTTCACCGTTTGAGACACGTGATATTTAATTTCTTAAGACTAATTTAAAAAAAAAAACTAAATTTAAGCAAGGGAACATATTAAAAACATGTGGCAAATGTTCTTTTATATAAAAAAAGTTCTTTATGACAAAACTTCCTCTTCAGAACTTTGACTAACCATGAATATAATTTATAAAAATTATATTTTTTAAATTGATGATTATTTAGATATACGAAACACCGGTCTTATAATTATCTTTAGATGTTTTTTTAGATATAAACACCGGTCTTTAAAAACTTATGTGGAAACTTTTCAATTACGCAACGCGACTAATTAAAATTTTTCACATGTATTTGTGTCACTGGAAGTTTAGGGCACTTTCGTAATTGAGAACGAAAACAACGCGATCACTTGTGCGTAGGTGTGCGAGTAGGTACGCACTGGTGAAAGTTAATAACAGCCTATGTATTAACGGGAGTACGGCACTACCAGGCCTTCGTACTTTGGGCCTTATTAAAGTGTCAGTCACTCAGCGGGCGATGGAGCGAGTTATGCTTGGATTTTATTCGATCGAATCAGAAATGAGGAGATCCGCAGACAAATGTCACTGACATGGCTCAGCGAGTCGCGAAGCTGTAGTGGTAATGGGCAGGTCACATAGTTCGAAGAGCCGATGGACGTTGGGGTCCCAAGGTTCTGGAATGGCGCCTCGCTTCAGAAAGCGCAGTATAAATTAACCGAATACATTAATCAGGCTGCAGGGAACCGCTGGATAGTGTTTGGAAGTCCATGCAAGAGGCTTATGTCCAGTCCAACACTGGACGTCTATCGGCTGTAAATGATGATGCTGATCAAGCCGTCCTCCTTATACGAGAGGGCATAATATGGAATTTAGACTCAAGTACCTATTGGTGAAAATTATTATTAGCCTGTATTAACAACCAGGCCAGGCTTATTAACAGGGCCAGGCCTCTTTCTTTATAGGAGAGGGCATATGGAATTAAGGACCACTCTGTTCTAATACGGGTTAACGAGCTTAGGGTGATGATGTTAAATTCTATAACCAACGTTAATGATTATTACCGAGACCGACCGCTTAACTTACTTCCAAGACACGAGACACCACCAACATCCAAACTCCGTGCTGAGATTTTTTTCTTAGAAAAAAAAAATTAAAATTTCATAGCTAGTGCTACTCGAACCTAGGACACCGTGATCCCATTCAACCACTGCACCAACGAAAGTAGTTAATCTATTTATAATCTCGAGTGCGATTGTGCAAACAAAACTCTCTCAGTGGAGATTTGATAACAATTGTCTCGTCATACAAATTAACAGCCACTTGAATGTTACACACTTTAATAATAACAGCTTCTCACCGTGGTTTTCCTCGCGCATAAATATACTTAGAGGTTCAATTATCCGCCCACTTAAATATACTAGCGACATATTAAAGTGGGCGGATAATTTTGCCTCTGAGTATATATAACCAAGGCATACTGAAGCCGCAAGCTGTTGGTGAGTTATTCTGTCTACTTGATTATGTCTATGTATTCGCCTTTAGCAAGATGAGTACATCCGGACACCATATACAAGAGGGACCCAGAACGGTCGTCGTCATCAACCCATATTCGGCTCACTGCTGAGCCCGAGTCTCCTCTCAGAATGAGAGGGGTTAGGCCAATAGTCCACCACGCTGGCCCAATGCGGATTAGCAGACTTCACACACGCAGAGAAGATAATTCTCTGGTATGCAGGTTTCCTCACGAAGTTTTTCCTTCACCGATTGAGACACGTGATATTTTATTTCTTAAAATGCACACAACTGAAAAGTTGGAGGTGCATGCCCCGGACCGGATCCGAACCCACACCCTCCGGAATCAGAAGCAGAGGTCATATTAACTGGGCTATCACGGCTCTACTGGGCTATCAAGGCTCTATCGGCATGAAATGGGACAGGACGAGTAACGTGACACATCGTCTCTTTTTTTTTATTCTTTACAAGTTAGCCTTTTACAATCTTACCTGATGGTAAGTGATGATACAATTTAAGATGGAAGCAGGCTAACTTATTGGGAGTAGGATGAAAATCCACAGCCTTTTCGGTTTCTACACGACATCGTACCGGAACGCCAATTCGCTTGGCGGTACGCCTTAGCCGGTAGGGTGGTAACTAGCCACGGCCGAAGCCTCTCACCAGCTAGACCAGTACCAATTAAGAAAACCTCAATCAAGCCCAGCCGGGGATTGAACCCAGGACCTCCGTCTTGTAAATCCACTGCGCATACCACTGCGCCACGGACGTCGTCACGTCACTGCCTACTTCCCTCGCTACTTCCTTTAGTGGGCCCGTAATAGGCGTACAAGACGTAAAATTAGGCGTACAAGGCGTAATAGGCATACAATTAGCATTATCTCCGACTGGTGGGGGGGGTCTATCGGCCCGACGAGAGCTTAGCATTCTCTCCGAGACTGGGGGGGGGGGGGGGGGGTTTCTATCAGTCCCTAACAGTCAGTACCTGAAGCTCTTGCCATATTTGGTGTCAGTGGCGGTGAGAGGGTCGTCACTCTCCATGCCCGAGCCCTCCGAGTCCGTCGCCTCGTCCTGCTTGTCTTCCATCTGAGGACAAACGACAATATTATAATAATTAAAAAAAAAAAAAAAAACCCGACTGCCTAAACCTGCTCGCACCTAATCATCCGCCTCGCGTTTTTTGTATAACGATTAATAAATAACGTTTTTATAATTGTAGGTTTTTATAATATGGACATGACATATTGAAATTTCAAAATTCTCTTGATTGATACCCATATCAAGATATTCGAAAAAAAAAATTTCACCTTGAGTCTATAGCGTCCCAGTCGTCGTGTTGTTTTTATTTTTAACTTCACCTATCTAAAAACACTTGGGTTATTAAGACGAATCTAACGATATATTAATTACGTAAATCCGTTCAGCGGTTTGGAAGATATGAGGTAATAAAGAATATTATATACATACATACAAGATACGCGCGAAAAACATAACCATACTTGCAGTCGGGTAAAAATACTAAATATTACTAACATACAGACATATTAGTACATACAGGGTGTCCCGTAAATATCAAGACATACTCTACAGGCTTATGTATATTAAATATATTAAATATATTTCTCAACAATAACAAATATTTCATAATAAGCCTTGATGTCTATCAGCCTGTAGAGTATGTCATGCTGTTGACTTAATTGACCAAGAATCGAAGCCTCCATGACGTACCTACTCGTAAAACCACATAGGCTAACGAGACAGTTACATATACATAAGTGGTCGTAACTACAATAAAGTAAGCGATATTGAATGGAGCATTAGCTTCCAGTGAGACGTGACTTGAAATTATCGGATTAAACTACTTACACCTACACTTAACAATATTTCTGTCACAGCTACATACGAAGTACCCCGTAAAACGACTTCAAGAACATATTAATTTTAATCTTAAATTACGAGAACTTCCATGTAACCGTTCAAAAAGGATTAATAAATATGATCATCTCCTTGTCCTAATCAGGGTTGCAAAATATGTCAATCTCCTCCATTCGTCTCTGTTACTTGTCAACTCAAAATTCTTTATTAGGCGTAAAAGTTAGGTTCAACAAAGATAGGTCCAACTGGTAATTGAGCTAAAATCTTAAGGCTTTGTGTTACTGCCAGATTTAGTGAAAACCCGACAAATTCAAGTAACGTCACTCAGATCCATCAGAAAATCCTCAACGTAGGCTCCTTTCACTCCGAAACCAAGAGATGTTAACTCTTGAAGGTTCAATTGCCATCCTAATCATGTAATAACAAAGCTAAGTGAAACGCCGAACTTTTTGTAAGGATATAACATCGCTACACATCTAAGGAATTTAGGAATTACGCATTAAAATAATTAGCCCTTAACAAGTTCTTCCTGTGAACGTCGCTTGACGATAGCCGAGTACCTACACTTCGTACCGGACTCTGTCACATTCTGTGGAGGAAGATTAAACTACATTCGGTCAAAGAACTTAATAGTCTTACAATGGTACGTCATAATCATCACTAACAGTGCCAAATAATCGAGTCTCCTCTCAGAATTAGAGGGCTTCAACTAATAGTCCACCACGCTGGCAAAATGCGGATTGGCAGACATCAAGCACGTAGAAAACTAAGAAAATTCTAAGGTATGCAAATTTTCTCACGATGTTTTTGCTTCACCGTTTGAGATACGTGATATTTAATTTATTTAAGACTAGCGGACGCCCGCGACTTCGTCTGCGTTAAAATCGATGTCAACTTTCAACCCCTATTTCACATTCTATTTTGCAAGTTTTATAACTTATACCTAATAAATAGTCCACTTAACATTTTACATTTACAAATGTACCTAGAAAAATTAAGGACTTTCCGTACAAACTTTCTACCTCTACTTCACCCATTTCTGATTTTGTTTTCGCGACAAAAAGTATCCTATTATCCTCCATATTATTATGGTCTCAAATCGTCTTAAGTATCATTTGAATTCATTCTGTAGTTTTAGCGTGATGCCCGGTCAAAAAAAAGGCAAACAGACAGACAAAAAATAGAAAATAGGCTTCAGTATCGATCTCCTACCTCTACCCTACTCCTACCCTACCCGTAATCTTCCCTTTCCCTACCCCTAGGATAGGGGTAGGCCCTACCCCTAACCTAGGCATACACTCCCCTACCCTGCCCTACCCCACCCCTACCCTTTACACAACCCCTACCCTACCTGAACCCTACCCTACCCTACCCTACCCTACCCTATACCTTCCCTACTTTACCCCTACCCTTAGCAAAATCGGTCCAGCCCTATGAGCGTGGTGCGATGACAAAGGAAAATAGAGACTTCTATGCTAAAATTATAATCTTTGGATCTACTGGACCGATTTGGAAAGTTGTTTTACCAATAGAAAGATACTATATTTGCGAGTGTCATAGGCTATGTTTGATTCCCATATTCACACAGGAACGGGAACTACGTAATTGAAAGCAAGGGGCGTCATGTAGTGGTTATTCTGCGTCTTTTAGAAATTTTGTATTATCTCCGAAACTATTTAACTAATTAACATACTATACAGGGCAAATCTTATCTCCATAATATCCTTGTGATTATTAAATAATTTATTTTGATAAGGATTTAAGTTAAGTAGCATAAATAATGACGCAAACCTAACTATATAAAATTTATAATTTTTAAAACACAAAAGGTACTATATCTGCTAATATATAGAAGATAGATATATGGTGTCGCGGACTTTTTTGTAGAACTTTTAAAGATACATAAAGCCTCCATACATTAATTTCAATTTTACACAAAAGGTTAGGCAGCGCATGCGAATAAGTCTGCTTAAGAGGATTTTCGGTCCGACCTGTATGACAAAAACTGTGTTAACTCGGCGAATATATATCATACTAATATAAAATATAGCCTATAGCACTCCCCGATAATGTAGCATTCTACTGGTGAAAGAATTTTTGAAATCGGACCAGTAGTTCCGAAGATTACCCCATTTAAAAAATGTGACAAACTTACAAACTTACAAACTTTACCTCTTTATAATATTAGTATAGACTAGCGGACGCCCGCGACTTCGTCCGCGTGAAAGTCGTTGTAAACTTTCAACTACCCCTATCCTACCCTACCCTGTTTTTATAGATAATTTTAAGGAGAACATTTCCGTCATACATGATTTCCATGTAGCTTTAACCATTAAGGCTGTACACGCGACGGAAGCTTAAAAAATTGAGTAACTTCTCCCGTTTTCTCAACATTTCTCTTCACTGCTCTGCTCCTATTGATCTTAGCGTAATGAAAAGTATACTATAACCTGCCCAGGAGTATGTAGAATAATTGTACCAAGTTTCGTTAAAATCCGTCCAGTAGTTTTTGTTTCTATAAAGAACATACAGACAGACAGACAGACAGACAGACAGACAGACAGACAGACAGACAGACAAAAATTTTACTGATTGCATTTTTGGCATCAGTATCGATCACTAATCACCCCCTGATAGTTATTTTGGAAATATATTTCATGTACAGAATTGACCTCTCTACAGATTTATTATAAGTATAGATTGCACACAACTGATGTTGTGAATGATGAAATGTTGGTGGTGCATGCCCCTGACCGGAATCGAACCTACGGCCTTAAGGTAGAGGTCATATCTACTGGGCTATCACGGATACGGATGGTACCTACACATGTAACTTTTTAAATAATAACATGTAAGCTGTATTTTATTTAGCTGCATTGCTAGCATTTTCGACGGCCTCCGTGGCGCAGCGGTATGCGCGGTGGATTTACAAAACGGAGGTCCTGGGTTCGATCCCCGGATGGGCAGATTGAGATTTTCTTAATTGGTCCAGGTCTGGCTGGTGGGAGGCTTCGGCCGTGGCTAGTTTAGCTAGCGATTTAGCGTTCCGGTATGATGTCGTGTGGAAACCGAAAGGAGTGTGGATTTTCATCCTCCTCCTAACAAGTTAGCCCATTTCCATCTTAGACTGCATCATCACTTACCATCAGGTGAGATTGTAGTCAAGGGCTAACTTGTAAAGAATATAAAAAAAAAAACTGTGAAAGATAACAGACAGAATATTTTCGCAATTAATATGGAAAGTCATTATCAGCTTAGGGTCGGACTCTCTTCTTATATGAGAGGGGTATAGCCCATTGCAGAGCAAGAATCTCTCCTTATCAAAGAGACGATTTGAGCTTACTTACTACGCTGCATCAAATAGCTCATGGTTTGACTGAATGACAAACATTGTCACAATGTGTGTATACATAGGCAATGGGCAGGCTACATACGAGTAGTTCGGAGAGCCGATGGACGTTAGGATCCCAAGGTGGTGGAATGGCGACCCCGCACCGAAAGGCGCAGTGTTGCTCGACCACACTGGGTGGACTGAGGACATCAAGCGCATTGCAGGGAGCCGCTGGATGCTGGCGGCCTGAGATAGTTGTTTTTGGAAATCTATGCAAGAAGCTTATGTCGACGTCCATCGGCTGATAATGATACGGTGGTGTGACATCGCCCGCACTTTTTGGAGGATTGTGATTAAGAATTTCATTGCAAGAAAGAAAACCCAATATTTCGTAACCCGGCCTAGGGCGCGGGTCCCTCGCCATATAAGCAGTAAACTGGACCCACAAAAAATACAACTGTATAACTGCTAGATATTGTATCCCAACTCCAGAAGCAAGACAGCACGATTGCATCGCGGACTATATTTAGACGGCTAAATATAGCAGCCGCCCACTTTGATGCCAAACGGAGTCATATCAAGCTATTTTCATATTGGCTTAAGTGGCTCAAATACATATTGTTGTTCATATTGTGCCATTAATAAGTTAACGTGGCCGTAACATGAGTAATCAATTTAGGAAACATCTCTGGACTTCTGGTGCGATGTCATGGTTATTTCGAAAGGGTGAGAAGGCGGAAGAATATTAGGGAAGGGAAACCAGAGTAAAAGCCAACGTGGTGCGTTCCAAGCTTCATATTTCCTCTCGTATAAGAAGAATGATCGTTAAAATAGGCTGATAATGACTCGAACTCAGACGAAGTTATGAGCATCTGCTAATCTTGAATCCTACTAATATTATAAACGCGAAAGTTTGTATGAATGTGTGTTTGGATGTTTGTTATTCTTTAACGCCGCTAATACTGCAGCGAAATTTAGCTGAAATTTGGAATGAAAATAGATTTTACTCTGGATTAACAGATACTGATGTAAAGAATAATTTTCATCCCGGAAAAATATATCCCGCGGGATTTGTGAAAAACTAAATTCGACGCTGACAAAGTCGCGGGCGTCCGCTAGTAATCTAATAAGAGGTGTAGTTGACGTCATCTTTGGCGCAGTTGGAAATGCCTTGATTTACATCCCTGAGGTCTCGGGTACGACTTCCAGTAAGCGGATTTAAAGAGCAAAACACAGCTATTGAATGGGAACCTATCAGGTCTAACCATTCCCACTAAGAATGTTACCAATAAGCCCTCGAGTCGTAGAGAATAACCTTGAGCGTAGTCCCGGACTAGTGACCGAAGAGTGTAGGGTTTATTGGTAACATTTTTAGTGGGAATTGTTAAACCTAATAGGTTCTCAATCAATAATCGTGTTTGGCTCTTTAAATCCGCTTCTGACGTCGGAGACTGGTTGACATCAAAAGCGGATTTAAATATATTTAAAGTCAATAAAATAAATAAAGCCTCAATAGCTCAATGGTACGAAGGGTTTTAGTTCCATCACCGCCCCGTTGGTTTATTGTCGTACCTACTCCTAATACAGTCTTTAAAAAAAACTATTTAGAGTAAATTTAGGCTGGTGTACATAAACCTGTTCACTGCTGAACGCGTCTTACTAGTCACCCTATTTAGAACTTGGTGTTTACACTGCCGTGTGTCTTGATGTAAAGAATAACAATAAGTTACGTAAAGGAGTCCAAGAATAGAAGACACATTCCAGTTCTTTATTTTATAGTCATATAAACTGTGATATTTATGAAGTAATCTTATTAATTAGGTATTAATTGAATTGTTGATTTGCCGATGTCGCGGACACAAACACTGTTATGTAACACACATTTATATGCGAGAAATCAATACATATTAAATAAAATTAAAGTGTTTGTCTGTGATTTCAAAATGACTTTGTTTTCTCAAGTTATTTACATGATTCTAAAACATAGACCCTTTTTTTAAATTGTTTATGTGTTTGTCCGGGTTTTTTTATATCTTTTAAAGGGCTGTTACCTATCGATTCTAGTCAGCTCTTAATTTTAAAAAACCGCGTTTATTGGTGCCAATTATGTCTTATGATTTTTTTTAAAATAAGGTTTTTTTTTAATTTAAGTACTACCTACTCTAAAGTTTAGACAGTACGAATTTTGAAATCATAAGAAAACCTAAAAAGAGTCCGTCGGTCGATTGAAAATTTTCAATTGCAGTTTTTGAACACAAAGCACGCCCAAAAAGCTCAAATTCGTCGAGCGACATTTTGGAAGCCTTGTAAAAACTCAAAATTAGCAGAAAGTTGCAGGGGTCAAACGTTTAATAATTAAAAAATAAAATGATTTTTTTTTTATTTGCACTAAACCGTAATTCATTGTTTTACCGCAAAATCCAATGCAATCATAGCTTTAATTAAAATATTCCATTACGTTTACGACACGACGGACATAATTTGTTACCACATATTATAACATTTAACATTAGTATACAATGTCATGCATAATGTATTGTTGCGAAGTTAAAAGCTGATTATAATTAAGTAGTTTGCGTTCACGTATGTTATCCGTACCACCTAAACTATTCATCAGATTTTGATAAATAAGGTAGGTATAAATGATAGATACACATAAAAGCATTACGTATATGCGTATTTCTCAAATTATATTCGGATTCATCCGCGTGGTTCCCGTAGGAATACGGTGATAATATATATCCCATAGCCTTCCTCGATAAATGGGCTATCTAACACTGAAAGAATTTTTCAAATCGGACCAGTAGATCCTGAGATTAGCGCATTCAAAGAAACAAACACTTTTCAGCTTTATATTAGTAGATTAGTTTAAGAAGTTGTTCAAATAATAGAATAAAATAAAATTGATTTTGAAAATTATGATTAATCGATATGAATAAAATTTTTATTTAGCCATTAGGTAATTTGTGTTTACTTGTCCACAGCCAATGCAACAGGAAATACCGAAACCTAGATACAGTCTAGGTTTAGTATATAATGTAGGTAACTATTTAATATAGACGTAACCATTTAATACAGGTAAACTATTTATAGATCATGATTATATAGTAAAGACTAGCGGACGCCTGCGACTTCGTCCGCGTGGAAATCAATATAAACTTACAACCTCTATTACACCACTTTAGGGGTTAATTTTTAAAAATTCTCGAAGCACATTATATATCGTATTTTTTAATGACTTATGAACAAATTTTAAAACTGTAACTCCTACAATGGATTTTCCATACAAAATCCCTTATTTCACCCCCTTTTCTTTTTATTTAAGGGATAAAAAGTAGCCTATGTCATGTGCCAAGGTTCCATCCTACTATAATATTATAAACGCGAAAGTTTGTATGGATGTTTTGATGTTTGTCACTCTATAACGCCGCTACTACTGAAGCGATTTAGCTGAAATTTGGAATGGAAATAGATTTTACTCTGGATTAACACATACGTTTTATCTCGAAAAAATCCATGGTTCCCCGAGATTTGCGAAAACTGATGATTTTGATAATATGAATGTTTGTTACTCTTTCACGCTTCAACTACAGAACTGAATTAGCTGAAATTTGGTATAAAAATATATTATAGCCTGGATTAACACATAGACTTTACTTTTTATCCCGGAAAAATCCATGGTTCCCGAAGGATTTGTAAAAAACTAAATTCCACGCGGACGAAGTCGCGGGCGTCCGCTAGTTTATTATAATACCAAATTCAACTTGGTCGGTTCAGGCGTGAAAAGGTATTAGACAGACAGACTTACTTTCCCATTTATAATATTAGTATAGATTATATCACTGAATGATCCTCCGGAGCACATGGAGTAGCTAACTGTACTAGTTTAAACCAGTTTAGTCCCCTACACCTTGATTTACGAAACATCATCAGCATCTGTTACTTATGTCGACGTCTCGGACACTCGAGTAGATTCATTCAAATATTACATGTTTGAAGCTATACATAGTGTACTGATTCATGATGAGCCTTTGATTCATCATTATCAACATAGCCCAGTGCAGGGCCAGGACAGGTTAAGAGAGGGGATGAGAGTAGGGTTCCGTAGATTAAGTTAGCACTTTAATCCCCTATGTAATGCACAAAAATACCTATAACGATACCCCACACCATGCGATACACGATGAAAAACTCATCCTCACTTTGCATGTAAGGAAGATACCCAAAAAACTATATTTTTCCATTTTATAGACGAAACTAATATACGTATCCATACTAAATTTTATCTTTCTAGTTTTAACAAACTCTGTTTTCTTTTGTTAATATTTTTAATTAACAACGGAATTAATATGCGATTTTCGATTACCAATTAGGTTTTTTAAGTTGGTCGACTATTATTCTACTACTATTAGACTCTTTAAATAGCGATTGCTAATTAGCCTTATAGTTTTCCTTGTAATTTCATTATATATCCTGCTTTTGTGAATTTTTGTACGTATCCATAAATAACCGTTAGCGATTACTAGTTAGCCGTTATAGTTTTCCGTGTAATTTCATTATATATCCTACTTTTGTGAATTTCTTACGTATCCATAAATAACCGTTTAGCCGGTAGAGGGTGGGGACACTTGGACTCTTAACAAAAATTAGATCTTAAAAGCTTAGTATTTTAATCCCTAAGTTGAAAAGTATTGGAAGAAGACCCCTCGTATCTTTTAAAGACCTATCCAACGATATCCCACACTATGAGATAAACGAGTAAAAAAAAAATATCCCCACTTTACATTTTTTTAGGGAAAAAAAATACATATTTATGTAAATTTACAGCTTTCTAGTAGTAATAATCTCGGCGCTAAACCGCGGACGGACGGACGGACAGACGGGCCTGACGAAACTATAAGGGTTCCTTGTGGACTACGGAACCCTAAAAAGTATTTTTGGTGTATGTAAAAGGCGACGAAATATATCTTTGCCCGGAGCGGCAAAATTTCTGGATCGGCCCCTTTTTAACCGACTTCAAAAAGGAGGAGGTTCTCAATTCGGTCGGTATTTTTTTTAGAAGAAATAAAAGCTCATAGCTCATACAGAGACTCAAACCCAGGACGTCGTGATCCTAAGCCACTCTACTGGACTAACGAGGCAGTTCAAATAATCGATTAAATATTATTCTTATTAATTACTACTAGGTATGTGGAACATATTATTTTGGACCTATGTAATTTATTTACCTAGAGTAAGTACTTGAGTAACCAAAAATTTTACGAGCCGAAAAACTGGTAGGTATTAGTAGATTGTCATCAATTCATCATCATCAGCCATTTACTGCTGGACAATGGACATAGGTCTATATGGACTTCCAAACAGCCGCCAGCATCCAGCGGTTTGAGACCTCACTGCTGAGCTCGAGTCGCCACTCAAGATGAGAGGGGTTAGGCCAATAGTCCACCACGCTGGCCCCATGCGAATTGGCAGACTTCACACACGCAGAGAATTAAGAAAATTATCTGGTATGCAGGTTTCCTCACGATGTTTTCCTTCAACGTTTGAGACACGTGATATTTAATTTCTTAAAATGCACACAACTGAAAAGTTGGAGGTGCATGTCCCGGACCGGATTCGAACCCACACCCTTCGGAATTGGAGGCAGAGGTCATATGCACTGGGCTATCACGGCTCTCGGCTAGCGGATAGTATTATGATTAATTTAGCCAAAGTTACGGGAAGGATAACAGGAAAAGGCTATTTTTGAACTATTTAATCTCATTTAAAATAATAACTATTAGAATAATTAAGCGGTCGTACATAATAATAATTATAATAATAAATAGAAAAATCGATTTTAAAGGAGTAAACTCCAAAAAAAGTAACGTGTGCATCTCGGTACGCTCGACCGAAGTCATGAAATTATTAAGTACACTCTCGATCAAGTCATCAATATTCTCTTTCAGTGCGCTTTCATTTGAAACCCCACTCGAGTTTATTTGCAGACATTCGGTTCCCCACTTTCAACTCCCACAACTTTTGAACGGCTCAACCGATTTTCATCAATCATATCTAAGAACACTCCATAAGTCACCTTTCATACAAAAAAAACTAAATTGAAATCGCATCATCCGTTCGGGAGCTATGGTGCCACAGACAGTCTGACAGACAGACACACAGAGTGACAGACAGACAGAGTGATACTACTACTAGTGATACTAGGGCGTGGCGCAGTGGTATGCGCGGTGGAATTGTCCTGGGTGCTGTGATAACCTGTAATTAGCTGTGCAATAACTTAATATATTAATGTAAATTATTGACATGTGACATTGTATCAGCTGTTGGTTGTCCTTATTAAATAAATAAATAAATTACAAGACGGAAGTCCTGGGTTCAATACCCGGCTGGACCGATTGAGGTTTTCTTAATCGGAACAGGTCTGGCTGGTGGGAGGCTTCGGCTCTGGCTAGTTACCACCCTACCGACAAAGACGTACCGCCAAGCGATTTAGCGTTCCGTTACGATGTAGTGTAGAAACCGAAAGAAGTATGGATTTTCATCCTCCTCCTAACAATCCGCTTCCATCTTAGATTGCATCATCTGTTACCATCAGGTGAGATTGTAGTCAAGGGCTAACTTGTAAATAAATAAAAAAAAAATAGTGAGAGTGAGTACATACATGTAGGTACTCGTGAGTATCAAGATAAGACGCAAGGAGCCGAGTCGATCGCTAAGGCTATGGGAAGTGAGGGAGCGAATTATCCAATTGTGCGCTATTATGATTTATCGGTATAGGCGCCTATGACCTAGACCGCTGAAAGCAGGTCTTGGCTAAGCCGACGGATGGACATAAGCGTGTCGACACGGTAAGGGGACGAATTTAGTAAGGGTTCATACACATGGACCCTTACTTAGCCCTAAAGTTCAAAGTCAAAAAAAAATATAGCCCTTGGTATGAAAAAAATATAACAGTAAAATTCGATAAATGAATAGCTCGCACGCCGCGGCCTGCTGCTCCTCAGTGGCGCACCTTTCTCTTTTCTGGCGTAAGTATTGAGACGTACATGGTGAAATTATATGCTAGGCTGCGAGGCAACATACACCTTTAGACAGTCGATCTGAAAGAGTAAACTCCTTTCGTGCGTCGGAGCTGACACACACTTTTTTTAAATCATTGTAAAGTAAGTATCTAATGGTGATAATAATTAAAGTCATAAAGTCCTGAACTTAAATTAAAGCTGTTAAGGTTTCAAACGCGCCCAGTTTGACTCCTTGTTTAAACATACTCAGCGAGGTTTAAATTTTATTATAACCATCTCACAAGATTATTTATAAAAGAGAGTATATTTTAAGTTTAACATGCATATTTGCATTTGTGTGTCTTTGTATTTGTGGGTGTATTTACCAGGCAGAGAAAACAATACACCAAACAGACCCCTTACCCTACAGCCAAGGATTGTGACCTGGGTGTAAGTTTAAGGGGCCCTTTGACAATGCTATTATTTAATTTTGCAATAGGACTCACAGAACTCATCCAGTTATAGAGTTTAGCTAATATGGGCATAGTTAAATAAATAATGCTAGCAAATTAGCATGGCATTGTTCTTATCTCAGCTAACACTAATCTAATTCCACACAGCTTTTCATTATTCAACAATAAACAATTAACTTTGTCTGTATACTCATTGTTATCAAAGCTTTGTGAACATGATAAAACTGATAATGCTTTTTCAATGCTATGAATGTAGTGTATGGAAATTTCAGTCTTTTATTTTATAGCATTTGTTCCATACCTTTATTTGTATTGTGATGTCATTTTTAACCAACTTCAAAAAAGGAGGAGGTTCTCAATTTGATGCGTATGTTTTTTTTAATGTTTGTTACCCTATAACTTCGTCATTAATTATCTTGTTTCTTTTCAAAATTATTTTTGTTTGAAACAGTATACTTCCAGATTGGTCCCATTTCATTTTCATGAAATTGGTTTAGTAATTTTGATTTAAAATCAAAATAACTGAAATATGTTTATGAAGTAAGTTCCATTTAATAGGAAAGATTAAAAATTCAAAATTCATTTAAGTTTAGTTCATTTAGAGGCAAAGTAAGTAAGTTGTTGGTTGCCTCATCATTATCATCATCATCAGATACTTCTACCCTCCTATCTGATCATCATCTAATGGGAGGTTAGAAGAGGAGGTTTGGGGCTGTTGTACCACCACATTGCTATAATGCAGGTTGGGCGGCTCAGGTTGCTAATGTTTGATTCTGTAGATAATTATTAAATGCAAGCATATAGAAAATTCGTATGAATGTTAAATAAATGACAATGATTATATAAATGACAAAATAGCTTGGAAATTTAAATGTAAAACAATAGGTAATCTATTGTTAAATGGTGATAAACTACAAAAGTAGAAACCTGGCTGAGTTTTTGTGGGCTCTTCTCGGACCAAGGCACATTTGAAACCCTTGTAACTTTAATTTAAAGTTTTTGACTTATTATTATCACCATTACCTGACATTTTAAAAGTGCTTGTATTAGTTTACAATGGAAATAAATGATTTTTGACTTGACTATGATGACATCTTATAATCACATTCACTGTTGAAGATAATGACCAGAACCAATAGCTTAATATTCACCCATGTCTCTCCCTCTTAAGTCATGGGCAGCTCTAGCTGAAGGAATTGAAATCTTACATGTCAATCACTAAGATTTCAATTCCTTCAGCTAGACATACAATAATTTTTTTGAAAGAAGAAAAATTGTATGCTCGTCAAATTAAAATAATTTATTATATTAGTAGAATTTATTATTGAATATCAACTTATTACTGAGACAAATATCTTAGCATTCCATGGATTTATTGTAAGGGTGTTGGGTACATCATGTAGCAGAAAGAAAATTCTGAGCTGAACCAAACTCTGATATATAACATCATTTTTTTTCTGACATGGATTATTTATTTATTGGAAATGTAACTTAAATGAATAAATAAATAAACCCTAGACCCTGACCAATGGGTGTAGAGTGAGTTAAGGATAAGGATCGAAGCCAGGAGCATAGCTACTGCCATATCAACTATTTCAATGAGACGGGCTCCCCGAGCTAAATAATAAATAAATCAAATTTCAGAAAAAAACTGCAGGTAAAGTGTATACTTAATTTGAATTATTAGGCTAGCTTAATTTTTAGGGGGGAGTGATGACTTATAATAATCGATAAATATTTTTGCTTTTGTTTAGAAATCTGAACCCTCCTTTTGCGCCCCCAATTTTATTACTTTTGATACAGGGTCACTCCAAGGCATGCTATGCTAGTAATCAAAACTAATGCTTTGATATTTCAGCCAAACTCTGACAAAATAAATTTAGAGCTTTAATAGATTCAATCCAGGCATATATTAATTTAATAAATAATAATATTTATTTTCTACTAGCAGAGACACTACTATTTCAACTATTTCAACCACAAAGCTCCCATTCCTGTGAGAATATAAGAATAAAATACAGCCTATCTTACTTGTTGATAATGTAGCTTTTTCTGGGTGATGGAATTTTTAAAATCGGTCTGCAGATAAAGGTTTGACAGCATAGCAAAGTAACTAACAAAGTCAACAAAAAATTACTTAACATAATTATTGTAAAATATTCACATTACCTGAAATCGTGTGGCAGACGGCTGGTCCTTGAACCTGGACGGCTTCTCGACATCCCGGAAGCTGCTTTTGGTGACCGGCACCTTTGACCTCACCAGCCCACCATTGGATACCGCTTCCGGTAGCAGTTTATCTTTCTCCGGCTCTTTCGCCCGAAAATGGAGCCCCGACTCTACATCATCGTTTTTCACCACTTCCGATGGATATTGTATGTTACCATTCGTCGCAGCCATGGACTTTGCCGAGCTGATCTTCCTGAATCGTCCTATAATCACGTCTTCCTCATCGTTCACTAAAATATTCACTTTTTCTACAGCTGGCTTACTGCTGTTAGGTGTCGTGTTAACAGGGCTCAGTTCAATATCTTTCTGTGAGGATCCCATTTTGTGGCATGCACTTTGTTCAAAGAGGTCAAAAAATATCCACGTTTAATTCAGAAACAGCATCCTAAGCCCAAAATTATAAAATGAGGTTGATATCTCGTGTGCACAACTAAACGATATATAAAACATTAATATTTAGCAACGTGCAATTAAAATACGTGATCGAGCGCATAATAAATATTATTTATCAAACTCAAGTTAGATAAAATAAATTGTATAAATTTGAAATTACACGCCAAAATATTGACACAATTAGCACACCTCCCTTACAAACTTCTTGCTTGAAATTAACTGAATGTGAATGTGAAATGTGACTTGTGAGTGAATCATGAATGATCAATCTTAAATGTAAATGTGAATGTCTATTGAACGTGATCCCTATTCCTATTGTTGTGCTATTAATAACTGAACGAGTGTGAGTGGCGACTGGCGGAATAGTGCGGAATAGCGTGGCGAATGCTGTTTACAGCGTAGACAGAAAAGTAAATAGACAACTGATTGGCATGCCCATTGTAGAACAAAAGAGAGCCGATAAGCATAATAATAAGTTATTTAGTTTGTTTGACAGCAAATTCATTCAATTTTTTAGTTAGTCATAGCAATTTGAATGAACCTTTTCCCTAGGAATTTGAAATATTTTTCATCAATCGGAGCTATTCAGCTGATTTGTTCAAATAAAGCAGTTATCCACACGAAACACACCGTTTTTCCACAATATATTTATTTTCAAAAAGTTGAGGTTGTTACTACTTATTTTTTTATTTTATATAATCTTATAAATCGATTATTAAACAATAATTGACAAATTTGTCAGACAAACTGAAGAAACGCCTTGCCTCCTGTCTTTACAAAATACAATTAATATTAAGTTAAAATGTTATTGACTTTGAGAGATGTCTGTCTACGTTGTGAATGTACTGGGAATGTTTATAAATACTACGATTGAATTTGAAATTACTTTTCATTCAGTTGATAAGCACCGTTCATTCGGTAATAAACGTCAAAAAACGTTGCCAGTTCGTGGCAAAGTTCCAAAATTGTGGGGAGTATGAAGTACTCAATTCCACACCAATAATGCTTTTGCTAAATTAATTTGAATGTTTATATGTCACAACAGCATGTATTTATTTAATTATTTATTATGTTACGCAAAGGGTGTTACAGTATTGTAAGTTAACTTTGTATCTAAAATGGTGGCATCACAGCTCATACATGTAACCCGTTTTCGCGAGAATTTCAAATTAAATATTATGTAATAATAAAAATTGTTTTATTTCAAATAACATATTTTTAAGACCATAAGACTGAGAGTAAGATGTAAAACTTTTTTAGCTCAACCATTGGTCTACAATGTGTCTCAGCTTAGATATACGCGTAACTGACTATGAGTCAGACTCTTCTCCTACAGTAACATATGAAACATCCGTTTGCCTCGTCTAAACTCAGTTTTAGTGATGCGTCACGCATTCATTGGCTTACTCTCCAAGTCGAACGGCTGTAAAGAAGAAAAGTTTGGAGTTTGGTTCTATGCGGGAATTTTTTTTCAAAGTCAGTTAAATAGTTTTATTATGAACGGAAACAGACTTCACAAGTACACACACATGACACTAATATTACTATTACACTAGTAAAGCTTGAAAGGAGCGAAAATAGTGAGTATAAAGCGTTTCATAGCAATGATGTTAAATATAACTGTTAGATGTGTTACCAGGTCATGAAAAATGAGGCGCTCAAAAGAGGAAATTTCCACATCTCAATGTTATTTGTGGTCAACAACGAACGTTATTACCTAAATATTACCTATAACAATTATACCTAAATATCGTCTACAATATCGAGTTGTGTGTTCAGGAAGTGTAAAAACTATATATACATAAATAAATAATGGAATTGTAATTATTCGGATCACTTTATGCGGTGATTTTGTAGGGACGTTACCGATCTTTACTATAAAATTATCATTGTTTTATGTTTGATTGTTATGTATTTGTTTATTTGATTGAACGCGCTAATCTCAGGAACTACTGGTCCGATTTGAAAAATACTTTCAGTGATTGATAGCCAATTTATCGAGCAAGCGGCCAGCGTCATTAGGCTTATCGAAGCTTCTTCCAACAAAAAAATATGACGATAATATTAATACGGCAAAAGCTCTAATAAATGAAAATTGAATTGGGAATGTCACTTCGATTAGAAAATAGTCAATAAGTATTGGGGTACTCTGTACTACTCTTAAATCTACGGTATTGGGGATATTTGGTTACGCAATGCAGGTCACCCGATGAAAAACTAAAATTAAAATGTCTTTGCTGTGCGTATTGACAACTTGACAGTTGAATTGAATGACTTGAAGTATTATTAATCTGTGGAGTTGATATTTGACGTAACTGACTTATCGTTGATCGGTGTGGTCGGAAATTAAAAGTAAAGTACAGGGTGTAATCAGTCTGTACATTACGACCTCAGTACAAATTGCATATGCCTCCTTAATTCCCTATTTGCTCAATAGATGGCGCTTTAAGGCACTTTGACCAGCAGGATTCTGAGGTAATCTTAAGCCAGGTATTAAAAAAAAAATTATAACCTTGTGCCGCTTGTGACATTTTGTTTAATTTTGTAGACGAAACGGTTTTATTTCTTCTGCTTTCTTCATGGTGCTTTTTTGCGTTGATCTTTCCCGACGACCTGGCTTTTTTTATGGATTTTGGTGATTGTTATAAATCGTTTTGACCTGTGCTTTACTTTGGATTCCGAGAACTCTGTTATATTATATGTCTTGTCTTGAGATTTAGTAGAGTTCTTTTTTTATTTTTTCGTGCAGATTTTTTACATTTAATTGGTGTAAGTCAACAAATATATTGTTAAGCGGTACCACTAGAGGTTTTGACGAAGATGACTCTATTCAAAGAGAAGGAGTTGTTTATGTTCACAAAAGGAGAAACAATAAATAATTATATGTATCCCATTTGTGTTTTTATTATTTGTATCCGAATTCCTAAATAAAATAATAGAATTAAAGAACAGTTAATACTAGTAGGTAAACATTATGTTGATGTCTCTATGGATATAGGTATATATACGTAATTCGACTTATTTTTATACTTATGGGTATATATTATAATTGGTGTAGTTCTCTATCTGCTCACATGATGGCGCTAAGCGGAGATGGCATCTGAGGACTCTATACCCTATATTCAATGTACTCTATGGTAAAGTACCTAGTGCAACAAGCAACTGACAAGCACAGGTTAAATAGATACTACTAACAAGTGACAACTACACCAAACATTTGACGTTTGTGTTGTGCATTTGACGTTTGTGCACCAAACTTGCACCAAACTACACGTTCTTTACTTGTATTCCGATTTTTTTAGTTACTAATTATAAATTATAATTGTCGGTCTACAATAATGGGGTTCGATGAAGGTCGAATGGTTTTGGACAGCCCCAATGGAACTTACTATTCCGGACAAACAGTTCAAGGGAGACTAATTTTTCAACAGGACAAAGTTAAAACTTTTCGCGGTAAGTAGAAAACACCTAGCAACAAAATATTTTTGTATCTACAGAACTTCCAGTCTCTCAATGATTAACAGCTAATATTATTTTTATCTTATGTTTAATGACATAAAGACTGAAATACTTTGTATAAAAGAACTTGTGTATTTTTTTTTGGTCTAACTAGTAGTCTAAGCTTTCTGTTCTATAACATAAGAACTACTTTAATTCGTTTTAGGCCAAAATACAATGAACACTATAATAAAATTGCAAACGCCCAGCCTGTGTGTTATAATATTATCAGCATGGTTTATAATTTTGTTTGTCATAAGTGTTGGATATTACTCATTACAATTGCATATATGTAGTATGTGATGCAGCTTAGGAAATATATACCCTTATCTGTTTTATAAGTTGGGATAAAAAATAAAAGAAAATATTTACATTGACATTGCACATTGCTTGCCTAGTGAAATTGCGGCTGAACAGTATTAAAAAATGATAATTTTATACTATAGATATATTATGTGTCTACAAAATCACCACAAAAAGTGATCCGAATTTGGTGACTCCACTGAGCGCACACATGCACAATTTTCCTTTAAATGTCCTTCCCTCATTGGTTAATTAAAAAAAAATCATACACTAGTTAATAACCAAAAATTTAAAAGTAAAGGTTGCCTTTCACGCTCCTAGTCCTACTGGGTTGCCAGATATAAAGAGATATGTAATGTTATTTATTACCCTCATCGATTATTTAGAAAGAAGAAGAAGAAATACTTTATTGCATACAAAAACACAATAATAAAACAAAAAAACAATAAACACACAAAAAGACCTAATTATTTCATGGCTTGACCTTATATAATATTTCAAAGCTTGACCGAGGACTCAAACCCAGGACCTTGTGATTGACAGCCACATAGGCTGAACCAATAAGGCAGTACAAAATTTTACATTTGCATATTATTGATATAAAAAAGCCATAAACAACAACAATTTTTCCTAGTACATAATTCATAAGTTTTATTTCTTACAGTCAAACAAGTTTCCTTATTACCTGTATTACCTGGTACCCGCACGGTCAATTCATGGAATGCTAAGATATTAATCTCATCGCTTACTGATATTGTAAATAAAGTATACCGACATTGTTCAGAAATGCAAACCTAACTCACAGGCATCATTTCCAAACTAAAATTAAATAGTAAACTAAGTATGTCTTGTTTGTTTGTCTTATTGTTTTTTGTAGCAATAGTAATATGAATGAGAAAGTGTGTGTTGTTTGTCTGTCCTTCACGGCAAAACGGTGCGACAAATTGAAATTGAATTGAAGTGATTTTTTAAATGTAGATAGTTTAAATAAAGGATAGTGACACAGACTACTTTTTGTCTCTTTGTAACAACCCTCCCCCCCCCCCACTGCCCTACAATAGGGGTTAGAAGTTTGTATGGAGCATTCTGCAATTTTCAATGTAGAAAGCTAAAAATTGGTATGCAGATTATTTATGACTATGCATAGGGCATGGGTAAGGCACGGTTAGAGTAGGGGTAGGGTAGGGTATATAGATAGGGAAGAAGCACACATAACTCGAAGCGAAGCTTGACAGGGTCTGCTAGTATTATATGTATATAAAGTAGTACAGTTCCACTGATATGATTAATGCAAATGTTTGTATTGATGGATGTTGAGATGTTTGCTTCTTTCACATCAAAAGTTCTGAATGTATTTGGATCAAAATTAGAAATACAGGTGATTATACCAGTAAATAATCCATGGTTTCTAAAATATGATATGATTGTCTTACTAGTCTTCTACTAAGGTATACTAGGTCATAGGTGTATGTCTTACTTGTCTTCTACTAAGGTATACTAGGTCATCCTGCACTTCATAAAAATGCTTGACCTAGGACCTTTCATTTGAATGAATTCATAGACCTGTGTTGGCCTTATCTAATTGATTTGCCAATTAAGACGAGCTTGAAAACTGGCTTGGTTTGGGATGATATTATTATTATATATATGTACTATAAATGTATATTCTTTTAATTGTATGTTTTTGTAACAGCCCAGTATACTTATATATCTCAAAGTTTAAGGTCAATACTAAAATCTCATCATAATCTGAATTTATACTAATATTATAAAGCTGAAGATTTTGTTTGTTTGTTTGAACATGCTAATCTCAGGAACTACTGGTAGGATTTGAAAAATTCTTTCAGTGTTAGATAGCCCATTTAACGAGAAAGGTTATACTCTATATAATATCCCCGTATTCTTACGGGAATGGGAACTACGCGGGTGAAACCGCGCGGCGTTAGCTAGTTATTAGATAAACAATAAAAAAGTTGGGAGGTGCTACATATAAACTTATAAGATTTTTGTGTTTATCAAAAATAGCAGACGCCGCAGTAGGAATAAAAGGACAAAATATGTGAGACTCATTACAATTTGTGTGTGTTTTTAACTTTATTGTGTTGTTTGCAGGCCTGTTTGTGAAGTTAAAAGGGTTTTGCCACGTCCACTGGACTACCACCCGCACCAGAACGGTGAATGGAAAGAGTCAGTCCTACACTGTGCACCATGACTCACACGAGGAATATATCAATGCCAAGATTTACTTGGTTGGAGGAGAATCAGGTAAATACATCATTATTAAATGATTTTTACTTTCATTATGGCTTTGCATGTGCATATAGCCAGTTCTCAAATAATATTTTTTATCAAATAAAATTGCCCTATTACCCGGTGGTTAGGCTGGTGGGACCTTTGGTCATGGCTAGTTACCAAGCAATTTATCATTCCAGTACGATGTTGTGTAGAAACTGAAAGGGGTGTGGATTTTCATCCTCCTAACAAATTAACCTTGTAAAGAATTAAAAAAAAAATAGTCTAATAAGGTTTGGACATTGTCCATCGTGCATGACATGACTTAGGACTGACTGAGAAAGCAATTTTACTTTACAAAAGTTTTATTAATCACTTAAAACATGCTGCTTAACCTGCACTTCACTTTTGCACCTTTATAGTAAACTGCATTCTTTATGCAAAATAACTGTAAAATGCAGCAAACCTATAAAAACTTTACCACAAGCAAATACTCCTGAACCTCTAGCCATATTGATTGTCTTTCTTCATATGTTTATGTTTTAAAAACTTATTAATTTATGAGGATACCAATTGATCACATTATAAACAAACATTCTAATGTTACACCTTTATGATAATTTTTGTTTATAAATTTCAGGAGAACACCACATACAACCAGGCCTGCATGAATACCCATTCCATTTCCGACTTCCTGTCAACTGTCCCTCATCGTTTGAAGGTGAATACGGTCATATCAGATATGAGATCAAAGCTGTTGTCGACAGAGCCTTTAAGTTTGACCAGGAGAAGAAAGTTGCAGTAAGAGTTATGGCACCTTTAGACCTCAATTTGGACCCCTATTGTAGGGTGAGTAAAAATTTTCATATATTATTCTTAATTTCATTTATGTGTGTAGGTGCTGCGCCTAAAATGAGTGAACTTTTATTGAAGGTCAGTCCTTACTTTTTACAAACTGTACATTATAAAGCACAAATCAATATTTATTTTAAAACAGTAAAGCTTCCTATGAGGGTGACATGTTCAATATTGAACAAACCCTCGATAACAAAGAAGACAAAAAATACGAGCAAAGCTGCTAAGTTGATTCTTCTGGTGCTAGAGTCAGTATTCCTGATAGACTTGACTTTTTCGACTTAATATATCTAATAACTATTTGTATAAAAAGCGTACTGACAATCAAAATTCCAATACCCACAATAATGGAGCTCAGTTTGGACCCCTATTGTGGATCCAGCAATCATTAGATATACTTTTTGCGTTATTGCTCTCTTGTGTGGACAGAGTATAAATGGACTACTAATTAGTGTGTAGTTGCAAGACAAAAGTTATTCGATTTTGAACTCTGAATATCAAAACACACTACATTTAATTATTTTAAACTTACAAGCTCAAGGTCATCTCATTGTTATTCAGACTAACCAAAAAATAATTTATTGTGATTTTTATTTCAAAATCTCAACCATAGCAGCCTTCCAATTCATTTGTATTCTGAAAGGTGACCTATGCTTTGTAGTGGATTTATAATGGGTTTTTTCTAAAATGACTATAATAAAGCCTCATCGAAAGGAATCAAAACTCATATGTAAGCTGGATGATTTACTTGAATGGAGTTGATTTAGTTGGATGTTGTAAAGAACACTAATTCTTGCAAATAAATTAATATTATTATTGTTATTTAATCTGAAACCTAGAAGATTACCTGTTACCTCGAAGATGCCTAATTCATATTTGTCTATAAAGATTACAAATGATATAGGTTTAACTCTGTTACCCTACACCTGAGTCCCAAGTCTCGGACTTGTCTCTGAGCCTTTTCTGTCACCCGCATGGTGAACTCGCTAAGATATCTATCTTTTTAATAATATTTGCGACTAAATATGTCCAGTACTTACTTACAACCCCTTTACTTTACTGTGGGGATATTGAAGTTTATTGAGGCTTTTTTTGATAGGAACCATTAGAGCTGGAGCTCCAAGAGTCGTACTGCTGCTGCTGCGTCAGCTCAGGCTCCACCGAGGTGGCTGTGAGGCTTCCCGTGTCCGGGTACTGTCCGGGACAGACCATCCCCATTGAGGTTACCTGCTCTAACAAAGGCGGCGTGGGGATAGATGACATCAAACTGATAGTCACTAAGGTAAATACGAGAATTCTTAGCATTACTTGTTACATTTTCAGCTGTAGTTGTAGAAAAACTTGAAAAACATCACGACAACTATCTAATCTTGTAGAGTATCATACAAGGCAGATGACTCTCCTGGATCAATAATCTCATCATCTGCGGGATGGCCAAGTCTGGAGCAAGAAAGGTACTTGAAAAAGAAGTTAGTTAGATTCAGTAAAATTGATCATGACCAAAGTAATTAAATATTAATTATTTTAATTTTAAAAGTTATTAGGTAATTGCTTTGTAATCTTCACACAGCACCCTTTCTTTTGATACCTGTGTAATGAGAATTTTTTTTTTTTCGTGTTGAGTAAGTGCCGATGGCTCCATGTGGGACCACTACGGCGTCACAGGGGGGTTTGGGCGAGCGCAGAAGCATCGCCTGATGAGACCCGAAGGCTGAAATAAAGATGAGGACGGAACGGCGGTCTCCTATGAGACTCGGACCTCGGCTTAGAGGGCCATTCGGGAAGGTGTAACCGTGACCTGTGTAATGAGAATGTAACTTTGTGAGTCCACTATATTAGGCTTAGAAAGACATTACTTCATCCACCATAAATGTCATATAGACATTTATATTTATATATAAAAAAGAAATATTTGATTGTTTGTTTGCATTGAATAGGCTCTGAAACAGTCAAATCGATTTGAAAAATTGTTTCACTATTGGGAAGCTACACTATCCCCACTATAGGCTATATTTTATCCCCGTATTCCTACGGGAATGTGAACCACGCGGGTAAAATCGCGCGGCGTCTGCTAGTCAGTTTTAAAGGAGGTCGGCCACATTCATACAAGTTGTGACCTAACCGTAAAATTCTATCTCCACGAATGACCCAATGTTTTATCAATAGCTTGTAATGCTGCAAATCATATCTAACTGAGCTTTATACTTTTTTAAAGCTGGAGAATGTTTATGTAATTCACCTATTATCGAGGTTAGAAGTGAATTAATTTGTTTTAACAATTATTTAAAAGAGACTGCCAGTGTTACCAACCCTACTGTTTTAACGGTAGATTTGCTGTTTTCACATTGATGTCCATGTTTATTGTTTCATTCCTATTTTTTACTGTTTTTCAACTAGCGTTCGGCAACACCCAGTAGTTAGTACACTACTATGCAAACATTTTTTGATAATCACTACGTAATAAAACGCAAGGAAGTATCTTCTCTTGTAGGAATTTATCAAAAATATGTATAATTAAAAAAAAATTAAGTGTGACAATACTGAGGTGAAAAGTCTGAAGAGTGAAGATGAGGCAACTGAAAATGAACCTGAAAAATAAATTTACTTTAATTTTTATATTTTGTTGTTGTGATTATTAATATATCAATGTATGTGAGTTCTAGTAACTAAGAAAATTGTTTAAAATAAATGAATCTATACTAATATTATAAAGCTGAAGAGTTTGTTTGAACGCGCTAATCTCAGGAACTACTGGTCCGATTTGAAAAATTCTTTCAGTGTTAGGTAGCCCATTTATCGAGGAAGGCTATAGGCCATATATTATATATTATATAGGCTATATATTATCCCCATATTCCTACGGGAACGGGAAGCACGCGGGTGAAACCGCGCGGCGTCAGCTAGTAAAATTATAAAATCCGTCGTTTTATACTTTATCTACTGCTTTCTACTGTTTTTTTTAATGAGTTGGTATTATTTAATTTTTGAGGTTGGACTGCCCTTGTTATTATTTTATTCCAATTAGCTGCGTTTAGTTATCACTTATTTTTGTTTTCAGAAACTACTCGTAATAGTTTTAGATGAATATTTCGTTTGTGTGTCACCAGAAAGTGACGTTCATAGCAACGAGCGAGCCGGGGCAGCGCAAGTCGAAGGACAAGATCGCGGAGATCAAGAAGGGCCCCGTGCCGTCCAACACCAGCCGCAACTGGGCCGTGGAGATGGAGGTGCCCGCGCTCGACGTGTACAACCTGTCCGGCTGCCAGTACATACACGTGGAGTATGTGTTCAAAGTAAGTACTACTGGCAAGGGCAATCAGACGACCTCCGTGGCGCAGTGGTATGTATGGTGGATTTACAAAACGGAGGTCCTGGGTTCGATCCCCGGCTGGGCAGATTGAGATTTTTTTAATTAATCCAGGTCTGGCTGGTGGGATGCTAGTTACCACCCTACCGGCAAAGACGTACCGCCAAGCGATTTAGCGTTCCGGCACGATTCCGTGTAGAAACTGCAAGGGTGTGGATTTTCATCCTCCTAACAAGTTAGCCCGCTTCCATCTTAGACTGCATCATCACTTACCATCAGGTGAGATAGTAGTCAAGGGCTAACTTGTAAAGAATAAAAAAAAAGGGCGGGGCACATAGCTCAAAGAGACGTTACGTTTATTAAATCTTTATATACAGGGTGCTCGAGAGTATTTTCCATAACTTCAAGGTGTTTACGAGTCCACTTATAGGAGCCGAATTGCATAATTAATATTTTTTGAACTAAAAAATAAAAACTTCTTATGTTTTCATACAAATAAAGAATATAACCCCAGAGATATAGGAAATATTCCCCAGCATATAAATTGCGTGTCACGTTGTGTGTCCACGTTGGAGTTGGCTCCAAAACTATTTAACCAATTTTATTCAAATTTGCACACCCTGTGCACTTTGATCTAACTTAATAGATAGGATGGCTTAAGAGTTCCCTACTCTTAAGCCAATAAATTGACGTAAGTCAAAGCGAAGCTTGACCGGGTCCGCAAGTAGTAGATATGTAAGTTATAATGAATTGTTTTAAGTTTTTTTGTACGTAAGCAGTACCATCTTTTCTAAGGGCACTAGAGACATTGGTCCTAATTTCGCAAGCGGCTTGAAACGGTATAAGAGAAGTTTATTTATTTTAAGTGTCTTAGTATTCTTGACAGTTCTTCATTTACTACAATTAATTTATTTTATTTCGCTTAGATACTAATCTTGATTCTTTTCAAGTTTTTAGTTTAGAATGTTTAAGATTTCATTAAATTTATTTTTTAGATTTTAAACTATCGTGAGTGTTATTTATATTAATTCATTATGAAACACGGCTAAAAGTCGGGCATACTCCGACCTTAATATCACGTGGGTTTTAGCCGTGTTTCATAATCAATTAAGATGTATTTTTTTTCAGGTTGTGATAAGTCCTGACGGATGTCACTCCGACTCTGACGCGTCACGGAGATTCGTCATCGGTACTGTCCCCCTGGTGGGATTCCAGGACAATGTGCAGAACCCCTTACAAGCTCAATTACCTCAACCAATAGTTGTTTCACAGCAACCGATGTCCTCTTACCCCCCCGTGTTCAACGCCGGCGAACCACCTCAACCCCTCGGAAACCCCCCTTACCCTACCCCGCAACCGTACCCTGGGAATGCGCCTTACCCATCCGCCAATCCTTACCCGAACGGTAACATGCAACCGAATCCTCCGTATCCCCAATCCAACTCACCATATCCACCAACTAGCGCTCCTTACCCCGCTGCTAATCCTTACCCGGAAAATCCTCCGCCTTACCCTGGCAATTTAACAAATCCTTCTGCAAGTTCTCCTTATCCTGGGGCAAATTCACCTTACCCTGGTGCTAACCCGCCGTACCCCGCAGAGAAATCGCCGTACCCTGGCGCTAATCCGCCGTACCCCGCTGAAAAATCGCCGTACCCCGGGGCAAATCCCCCTTACCCCGGAGCAAATCCCCCTTACCCCGGAGCAAATCCCCCTTACCCCATGACAAACTCTCCATACCCACCACAAAACGTGCCATATGAAAAGTCTAGCGCGCCAACAGGAAATATAGGGGGGCTAAAAACTGGCAATCTCGGATTCACTGTCGCAGGCGGCGCTGGGGTGAACTTGCCGCCGCTACCTCCTAATGCTGCTCAGAGTCCTGTGAGTAAATATCTGATACAAATAGATTCAATAACACATATCTATACTAATATTATAAAGAGGTAAAGTTTGTAAGTTTGTAAGTTTGTCACATTTTTAAAATGGGGTAATCTTCGGAACTACTGGTCCGATTTTAAAAATTCTTTCACCAGTAGAATGCTACATTATCGGGGAGTGCTATAGGCTATATTTTATATTGGTATATATTAGCCGAGTTATCACAGTTTTTGTCATACAGGTCGGACTAAAAACCTTTTAAACAGACTTATTCGCATGCGCTGCCTTAACCATTGTGTAAAATTGAAATTAATGTATGGAGACTTTATGTATCTTTAAAAGTTCTACAAAAAAGTCCGCGACGCCATATATCTATCTTCTATATATTAGCAGATATAGTACCTTTTGTGTTTTAAAAATTATTAATTTTATATACTTAGGTTTACGTCATTATTTATACAACTAAACTTTAATCCTTATTAAAATAAATTATTTAATAATCACAAGGATATTATGGAGATAAGATTTGCCCTTTACAGTATGTTAATTACTTAAATAGTTTCGGAGATAATACAAAATTTCTAAAAGACGCAGAAATTCCGCTATATGACGCCCGGCGCTTTCATTTACGTAGTTCCCGTTCCCGTGTGAATATGGGGATCAAACATAGCCTATGACACTCGCAAATAACGTAGCTTTCTATTGGTAAAACAATTTTCCAAATCGGTCCAGTAGATCCAGAGATTACCTCCTACAACCACACGAACTTTACCTCTTTATATTATTAGCATAGAAGTCTCTATTTCTCTTGGTCATACCACCACTCTCGAAAGACTGGACCGATTTTGCTAAGGGTAGGAGTAAGATAGAGAAGTTACAGGGTAAGGTAGGCTACGGGTAGGGACGCGTAGGGGTAGTGTAGGGGTAGGGTAGGTTTAGGGCCGGGTTTAGGGTATTGGTAGGGTAGGGGTATAGGTAGGGTAGCGGTAGGGTAGAGGTACGGGTAGGATAGGGAAGTGGTAGGGTAGGGGTAGGATAGGCGTGAGATAGGGGTACGGGTGGGATAGGGGTAGGAAAGGGATAGTGTACGGGGAGGGTAGGGTGTAGGTAAGGTAGGGGTAGGGTAGGGGTAGGTTTAGGGTAGGGTAGGGGTAGGGTGGGGGTAGGGGTAGGGTAGGGGTAGGTTTGGGGTAGGGTAGGGGTAGGGTGGGGGTAGGGGTAGGGTAGGGTTGGGGTAGTGGTAGGGTAGGGGTAGGGTAGGGTAGGGGTAGTAGTAAAGTTGACATCGAAATTTACGCGGACGAAGTCGCGGGCGTCCGCTAGTCTATATATATAAATGAAAGTCGGGTTTGTTACATCACTTATAACTCGAGATCTGCTGGACCGATTTTCATGGTTTTTGATTCGTTGGATTTGTCTCCGCCAAGAATAGCAGAATACATCATAAAAACAATGAAAACTCGACGAATAAATATTATGAAAGATGAATAATTTAGAACCTGTCAAACGTTTGTTGTCCATTCTGTCAAATACTGTAGTGATTGACATTTATACGTGCGTTTAGAAATATGGACAAATGATTAACATTTACGCGTGCGTTCATAAATTTATTTTGTGTAAATTAAAGTTTCTATTTCCGAAAACAATTTCTAAGATTTATTCTATAGGTTAACGAATGCGTAAAGGTCTGTTTATGTTGTCTATGATTTTTTGTAGGGTAGGGTAGGAATAGGAAAGAAGTGCACATAAGTCAAAGCGAAGCTTGACCGGGTCCGCTAGTAATATTATAAAGTGTAACATTTGATTTTGTTGTTGATTAGTGTGTGAAAGAGGGCATGTGAGTACAGAAAGGATGAGTTGACTAGTAATGGAGGCGAATGGAAGAGATTGACATATTTTGCCGACCCCACTTTTTCATCATCGCCATGATCTTTACCACTTAGGTAAAGGTCAAGGAGATGATGATGGTGGTAATGAATATTATGATATAATTTCCAGCCCGCTAACCCGTTCTCTACAGCCAGCGCGCCCGCACCGGACACTCCCACTGGCACACTGCCAGAGAGTAAGTTTCTTTTTATTTGATACTAGCTGACACCGCCCGGTTTCACACGCGTGGTTCCCTTTCCCGTAGGAATACGGGCATAATGTATAGCCTATAGCCTTCCTCGATAAATGGGCTATCCAACACTGAAACAATTTTTGAAATCGGACCAGTGGTTCCTGATATTAGCGCGTTCAATCAAACAAACAAACTCTTCAGCTTTATAAGATTAGTATAGATACATTGACCTCTTATGCACAATGCACAATGTAGAAAATTTAACTTAAAAACTGGCCAATTTTGCTTTGACAGTTTTAGAATTAGTGGTAAAGAAAATTATACTTAAAGGCCTTTAAATATAGTCCAATCTATACTTATAATAAATCTGTAGAGAGTAAATATATATTTAAAAAATAACTATCAGGGGGTGATTAGTGATCGATACTGATGCCAAAAATGCAATCAGTAAAATTTTTGTCTGTCTGTCTGTATGTTCTTTATAGAAACAAAAACTACTGGACGGATTTTAACGAAACTTGGTACAATTATTTTACATACTCCTGGGCAGGTTATAGTATACTTTTCATTACGCTACGATCAATAGGAGCAGAGCAGTGAAGAGAAATGTTGAGAAAACGGGAGAAGTTACTAAATTTTTTAAGCTTCCGTCGCGTGTACAGCCTTAATGGTTAAAGCTACATAGAAATCATGTATGACGGAAATGTTCTCCTTAAAATTATCTATCAAAACACAACAGCATGTTATATGTCTATCTTTTATGGTTGACTCACAATAACACGTGTAACTCCCGATAGCTTAGCAGTTCGGAGCTTTCTAATTATTTTTGTCTACTCTTATGTTTATAACACTCATCACTTATCCCTAATAAGAAAGTTAACATTATCACCTATTCAGTAAAAAAAAATCATAAAAATCGGTAAAGAAACACCAAAATTATACAAGAAATATGCTAAGCCATCGCGCGTGAATACTAATTCATGCTATATGGATTATTTTTGTGTAACGGTTGCCGCGCTCGACTCGCGGTGGGAGGAATAAATAAAGAAGTGCAGCCTTAATGAGTAGGATAGGGGTAGGGCAGGGGTAGGGTAGGGTAGAGGTAGGTTAGGGTAGGGTAGGATAGGGGTAGTTGAAAGTTTACAACGACTTTCACGCGGACGAAGTCGCGGGCGTCCGCTAGTATTCAATAAAATCCTAAATTCAGAGTAAATTCAATCTTAAGGATTGAGTTTAAGGTTTTTCAATCTTAAGGATTGAGTTTTAAGGTGAATTTGCAAATGCGACTACTTGAATTGAGTGCCAAGAAGTTTTGTATGTCACTGATTGAGTGGGGACGTTTTTTGGTCGCTGATTGTGCATCCACTTTTTAATAATAGATCGATGTTTCGTTTAGTTTAGTTTTGAAAAAAAGGGGTTTTTTTTATTTGCTCTGCTGGTAGAAACCGATCGGTCTTACCACTCTACTGGCAAAGACGTACGGCCAAGCGATTTAGCGTTTCGGTGTCGCATAGAAACCGGCAGAAGTATGGGTGGAATAAACATGTAAATGTCATCCAAATACGCCCGCTTCCATTATATACTGCAAACGAAAGTTCCTGTGTTTCGGTTCAGTTATCTAAAGGTGACTAAAGGGGATTTTGAATTTCATAGAAATGCATAGGTATCATCATCAAACGTTTTTTTTTAATTCTTTACAAGTTAGCCCTTGACTACAATCTCACCTGATGGTAAGTGTTGATGCAATCTAAGATGGAAGCGGGCTAACTTGTTAGGAGTAGGATGAAAATCCAAACTTCTTTCAGTTTATATATGGCATCGCACCGGAACGCTAAATCGCTTGGCGGTACGTCTTACTTAAAGATTTAATACTATCTCAATGGTAATACCTAGGAATTACACCCTAATCAAACTGTTGATATTTTGTTATAAACAGATTAGATATATTTCAAATATATATTACCCGGATAATTTAGAGAAAATTGCACATTTTATTAATCTAAAGATAAAACTCGAAGTCTGATATAGTGAAAGTTACAGATAATGTAGTGAATCATTGAGGAAAATGGCTTTTAGAATGAAAATAGAGATCTGTCTGAATTTAATTTCAATAGATTATAATTTACAAACTATTTTATTGTTTGTTAGGTAAACGAGTGAGGGAAAGTCGTTTTAGAGGTGTTAGTTACTCTTTCATAGTTAAAGATGGAAGAGTAATATTGTGATAATAATGCTTATTATTTATTTATGTTCTGCTGTTCTTGGAACTTGTAAATATATTTTACGTTTTTTGTTACAGAAAAAGAGTAAAATTGTGGATTCCGATTACTTACTGCAGAAGTTATCTTATGTTAAGCATCCTATATTCATAGCTGGGCATTAACTCGTTAATCCGTTAATCGTTAATTAATGAAGTTAACATTTTGATTAACGGATTAACTTTTAAGTTAACTTTTGAAAATGTTAACGGACACGTTAACTTCCGTTAATATGCAGAAGTCCGTTAATCGTTAATCCAATGCCTACTATTTACCGCGCGACGCGAAAAACAGAATCAGACAAGTAAGAAATGATAATAGATTTTTTTTCAAAGAAATCAACAAATTACCATATTTATATTATAATTATAGATAAAATCAACTAAAAACAAATTATGGCACTTTTCCCCAGTGCTCACCCTTATTTTTCCAATGGTGATCAATGATATAAAAATGCAATATTACACAGTCATATTAACGGATTAACGATTAACGTTAACTTGCGTTAATTCTTCCGGAATGTAACGCTTTAACGTTTAACGAAGCTGACTTTTTTGGTAGCGGATTAACGATTAACGAAGTTAACTATTTGATTAACGGTGCCCAGCTATGCCTATATTGTAAACTGTAATAACATTTATTATCTTTAAATCACAATTTATGGATACTGTTTATTTTTTGTTAACTGATAGAAATGTTGAGCAATTATATTTTATACAAAATGTTTAATTAACTACAAAAGATTATTTTTTCAAGCGTGATATGCAGAATGTTTCAAAATATTATTTTTTGCACAAGAGGATATTTTTGAGGTGACAACGTCTTATAAATTGTTGAACACCGGCTGCTTCACGCATGAAAAGTGTCACGAACCGCCTAAAGCTTTGCAGCTTAAGCATTCGGCTTGTGAATTGTGATTCATCTAGTTAAGAGTTATTCGTTTTATTGTAACCCGCCATTTTGTATTACTTACAACACCGCTCAAACTGCTCCATAGTCCACTTGAGTTTATGGTTGCAACCATCGGTCGTAGATCGTTAGATGGGCCTAAGCGTCGCGGAATTGTCATTGGTTCGCACATTGAGTACGTCATCACTCGTAACACATTTCTCTTTATTCATGTTGTGGCTTGTATTTTTACACTTCTAAAATGAATATGAAGGCATAAGTAAGGGATTAAAATAAGAAAAAACAGTAAATATTTTATTAGGTCTACGTCCACTCACAGCATGCACTTGTTACGTACTAAGATAAGATGTGCGTGCACGTCTTTGGGTAATGACATAAAATTAAGCGTTTTTTAATATGTAGGGGACTATCTATCGATTTATATCGATGGTTGCAACGCTTGCAAGCGTGGAACGGGAAAAAAGAAGACGTGAGCTTGTTCGTAGTGATCGCTTAGTGGAACGTAGCCATAGTACATACCTTATGAAAAATATAGTACCTACCTCCAAATATTTTAAATTATGCAGGTATTTTTAAAGCTGACTTTGTCGAATTTTTAACGTAACTATGTGCTTTTTTAGAATAAGATTTTTACATTTTATATTGTTATGCATATAATACTACATATATACTCGTAGCTTGGTTTTACATTTCGAAATGGTTTACATTTTTACAAAGTAAATTATCATTGCTTAAATTCCTACATTCTACCTCAGTTTATCTTATGGGTCCTAATACTACTATTTTAAATACTTCGTACTGGCTACAGGGTGACATTCCAGGACATAAGATTCACAAAAAGATTTACTTATGCATACACTATTCATAAACATGGATTGACATTTAGACCACAATTTACTTCAAAGTGGACCTAATCACTACTGTTTAAAGTTCACTTTACTTTGAAGAAATATGATCTTTGTTTAAAAATAATCTTTAATCCCTTGTTTTGGCTTAGAAAACCTATTTTCCTTGGCAAAAAAATCACCTGAGTTTAAACTCAATAAAACGTCACCCTGGTTACAGTTCCTAATGAAAAGGAATAGCATTTATTTTCGTTACTTAGAACAGAATTCAAAAGTTCAATATTCTGGAAAAAATATAAAATATTTCTGTGAAAAACGTACTTGTTAGTTTATAAGAATTTTATATTTTAATTCTGTGATTCAATTTTAATCACCTAGGTATTCGGATTTTTATTATGATGACATGTTTTTGAATATATTAATGTTTTTATGATTTATAACCCTAGATATAAAATATACTTATTATATTAAGCGGGCTACTCACGCATCTAGCGCTGTGCCAATCTAGAAAGTTGACCCTAAATTGGAATCTAAATTGTTTCGTGTATACAATTTCCTACATTATTCCTTTTGGAGGGTGGTAATTGATGATGACATACAAACACTTCTTTTTTTTTTTAGAAAAGAATATTTGCCATATCGTTTAAATATGACCTTCCAATTCTATACCCATCTGTTCCTATTTTTGCGTTTAACCGACATAACAGTCGAACAATATTCAACTGAATTGGTTCAGTGCATTCGGAGAAAATTTACTATGACAAACGAACATTCGGAAGGGTCTCATTTTTGTATGTTGGGAACCCTAAAAAAAGTATTTTTGATGTATTTGATGTAAAGGACGGCAAAATTTATCTTTGCCCGGGGCGATGAAATTGCTGGGTCGAGCTCTGAGTGTTTGAGTAGCCCGGTTTAATAATGTGGAACGTACAATATAAGATATGATATTTTTACTTAATAATACTAATAATAATTATAATGCTATTCTGCTTTTTTAAAAATTTATATAAAAGTTATTATTCACGCTAGTTAAGGTGAAGCTTAGTTAAACTAAGGCTAAAGTGTCATTTACTCGCTAGTCGAAGAATATTATTTTGTCACAAAATAATATACTTGTCCACTCTTTATATGAATAAGAAGAATTTATTGTGATTTTGGCAACTTGGTTTGATTTTTTTTTTTTTTCAAATTATTTTACTGTTGTATAGTCCTTGATTCATGTGCAAAATTCTAAATTATTCACTCAAACATACTTTGAAAATGTTTTTTTACAAATATATCTTCTTCTCTAAATACAAGTAATAAGACAACAATACCTATAGAACTTCCAATATAATTACGAATCGAAACATTGGTGCTACTCGTCAAGTTTAGATATTGCTATAAATAAAAGTTAACGGTTTCTCTACTTTTAGAAGTCTTTTTGGTTAAGTCACAGAGTAAAGAATGATCCAGAGAATGCATTTACAAGCAGTGCGGTGAAGCCGGTGAATCCCATAAAAACCCAAACGTCATGCGTCTCCTTGACAACCGCATAAACAAACGTTTTTCAGAATTTTTATTTCAAAATTTAACACTAACAACCAATAAAAAAATATTTCATCTTATTTCTTTAGTTTATTTAAACAATTTTTAAAAAACACAAGACGCCTTCTTTTCGAGTAACATTGAAAGTACTGATGCGACGCTTCGTGTCGTACCTACTGACTCGAGAATGTATTCGTTTTTTGAATTTTGTATTTGGAGCGGCTACGACACCGTCTTGTTCCGTGCGCTGTTTAATCTGTGGGTTAAGTGTAAGGACAAGTCGAGCGTATAATACTTGACAGACAGGGCGCATTAGTGTATAAAGCCATTGACCTCTTTTAATAAAAGAACGCACAATCATGTACAAAATTTTACATAAAAACTGGCCAATTTAGCTTAGACAGTTTTAGAAAATTATTGGTAAAGAAAATTATACCTAAAAACCTTTAAATATAGTCCAATACTCAATAAAATCAAAAATTCTGAGCAAATTCTACCAAAAGGATTAAGTTTAAGGTTGAATTTGCAAATGCGACTTGAATTGTGTGCCAAGCAGTTGTGTTTGGCCCTCATTGAGTGGGGACGTTTTTTGGTCGCTGATTGTGCATCCACTTTTAAATAGGCGATCGATGAATCTTTAGTTTGTAAACATACAAACACACGTCTCGGTTTGTTATCTTATCAAATGGACTTCTCGAAATAGATTGACTTTATGTACTTATGATATATACCTAACAATAACAAAATGTAATGCTGTAATTAATGAATGATACACAATAAGCAGATAAGTGATAGCCCAGCTTCTTGGAGCTCAGCAGTGAGCCGAATATGGGTTGATGACGACGACACAATAAGCAGTGCCTTAAGTCGGCCAGAGACTATTTATGATGTTTTTATATTTTTGAATGTTTATCTTTATATTAATAATGTTAAGTACATACTACTCGTGTAAAAGAAATAAATATATTAAAGAAAAAACTTGTTTTAATGATCTCCTTGTTGACTTTAATGTGGAGCGGGTATTTTCTTGCGTTACGATGGGACTTCAAACCAGAATGAGATGAAAGAAAGTGATATTTTCGATTCCGCCGCTATTGATCCGTCCGTCCGTCTACGATAGATATGTATTTTCTTTTCACGAGATATGTCGTTGACGCGTGCTAGGTCTACAGTTGATATTGTCCAATGCACTTCTCACCTCCACCAAGCTATTAATAATGACATTTCTTGGAAGCAAGAAAACTCCAATATTTTAACCCTTAGGGTTACACGGTCTTATATTATTAGGTGGGATAAAGTTCCCCATTTTCCTTTATACCTTTCTCAAAATTTCAATGTCATGAGTGATGATAATGATTATGATGATGATGATGTCAATGATGATGCGCTTTCTATGCAAGCGCGTTTCACCAATTATGACTATTACGAGTAGGTACTAACCTATCTTGCAAGTTCGACACTCCTATGATATGCGGGCGACAAGGGAAAAGACCGCGGGTGTGAAATCGTACGTGCGGGGAAGTGAAGTGCGTCAGTCGACGGGTTTTCCTCCATCGCTACACGCCCCCCGGCCCGCGCATCCCATCGGGAGTGTTACGAACGAAGCTGCCAAGCTATAATACGTACCTACTTACCAAAGTGAAACAGTTTGGCCGTATCCTAATAATACAAGTAGAATAGAAAGGCAGTTTTGTTCAAATAGATACATTTATTATAAACAAAAATAGACATTTTCGTTAGTAGATAACAATATAATTAATATTAAGTATCAAATAAATGCATTCAGTTCAATGCCCTTAGTGTAAATTTTCAAGTACATAAATATTTACGAATTTCAACACTAAACTAATCTGTCACATTTGCTGGTACCTAAGTGTCAATAAAGTGGACCACAAGGACTTGAAAATTTATGCTACGGGAACAGATAACAAAATTATTGTATTAAATTGAATCTTTTACTAAAATATATAATAAAAAAAAGTCAAATATAAAATAGCGGTAAAATCGAGCACCCGTGTATAAATACTTATCTATAATGATATATCCTGCCAGTGAATTGCCATGAACTAAGCAACTGGAAACGGCAATAAAAAATTGCATATCACTTTTGTATATAAATAACTTTAGTATAACATGAAAGGCACTGTTATTCAAAATGGCACCACAATTTGTAATTATATTCCTAACTACGAGTAAGTTCTATAAACTTAGTATTATAGTGTTGTGCAACGAATAAGTATACCTAATATGTTGAGGAAACAATACAATATTTCACTTTGGCAACACTCTCTTTAATCTATGAACCACTCTTCTGTAATGTCTACTTTTGTAATGTCGGCCCGTAAGAGATTGTCATGTGATCTAATACCTAATACAGAATTAATCAAGTTCCACTTTGTTTTATTGGACTACAAGTCCTAACATAATACGAGTATATTTACTGTAAATTTTCATGTAACTGTTATATATTATCTCATATATAGACACATCAAAAATATTAAAATTAGCATAGTTATCATTTTTACGTAGTGAGAATATTACGCGAATTTAAGTAACATATTTTGTTTAATCGGTTTTGGTAAAAAGTGTATTACGTCACTAGATAACGTTCTTACATTTTGTTTACTGACGTAATGCACGACTTCAAAAATGTAAAACAAAAGTTTTTAAATTATGTGTGTATACATTGTAAATATCAATATCAAAGTTCATAATACCCTGCTTCAATATGGCGGAGGCGCGGAAGGCTGGGATGTAGGGTAGGACCCTTGCCCCTGGGGTAAACTGGAGTAAGGCGGCGCCTGACCCTGGGGTAATCCAGAGTAAGGCGGCGCTTGCCCCTGGGGTAACCCAGGGTAGGGGTATCCCGGAACAGGATGGGGTAAAGTGGGATTCACGCTGACGTCCGGCGCGCGAAAACCGATTTCGAACGGGCCTGCGGGACTATTTTTCGAACCGAAAATCGGTGCATCGGCCACGTTAGCTACTACGGGGTACGGGATGGGACCGGGGGGGCAGATTTGTACATCGTGCTGGTAACTCTGGCTCGGGGTAAACGTTCTGGTGTTGGAGGGTGTATAGGGGGGTTGGTTGTTGGGATCCGGCAGAGGGCCGATGGGGAGTTTCTCGGGCATGGGGTGGTTTTTCAAGTCAGTTTCTCCGAGCGGCACTAAGCCGATGCATATCTCTGCTTCGTCTTCCATATCTTCGTTGCAACCGGACAGCTTTATTTTTACCTAAAACAAGACAACTTGTACTCAGCGGGGTGCACTTCATACTATGCAAAATGCACTGCCTACCTAAGGACTCAATGCAAGCCCATGTAGTACCAAAGAACACAAAGGAATTTTCCAATATTTACTTATAGCGCATACCCTAGTATAAAATCTTGTGCACGCCACTGCTTGTACTGTAAAAAAATGCACGAGATGACGTCACACTTCTCGTGAACTTTTTTACAGAATAAATCCCTTCTTTTTTATATAATGACCAATATTCCTATTCCCCTTAACTAATCGAAAAAGACTAGTCAAGAGGATTGTACGATAGTAAATGGGTATGACAGTCCAGCGGGCGAGAATCGAACCACAACCTCTCGGTGATGAGTCTGGAATTTTTACCATTGAGCTATTGAGGCTTTTTTTGAGTATTTGAGCTACTATCTCGTAAACTTTTCAAATCTTGCTTGCTTGTTCTAGTATGTCGGTAGTTAAAACCCTTTCTTATGAGATGTCACCACTGCAATCATCAAGTTTTTGACCATCAAGACGCTTTGAGCAAGTCATTTTACAGAAACAAACGTCGTCCAGAAAGGAGATGGTCCAAAATTGTATGGAACGATTTTACTTTATTTCTTTCAAAATAATATTCATTCTCTCCCAAGAAATGCAACACTATTATGGGTAATTATGGCGGATTGATGACATTTTCAATGCAGTAGTCGATTTGACGTTTGCTGTCAATTGTCAAGGGCGCCATCTTGATATAACTCAAAAACTTGGGTTTAAATTTTACTTATTGCTTTTTATTCACTTATTTAGATTTTAATAAAACCCTTTTATTAAAACCGTATTCCGTAACCGTAAACCGTATTCTTTAAATTTCAATGATACGGGGTACAAGAGCGGACCTGAAATGGACTGTGGTGGTCACACACACATAGATTGTAAATGAAAATGCTACTTAATCATTTTCATAATTATGACGAAGTCGATACGGGCGGTTTGTCGCCAGTCGTTACCTAACCGTTGTAACTGATAGTCAATATAAGTGTTTTAGCAGTGGAACCTACTATTATTTATCACCCATAACCGCTACCTACCTACCGGGACACGACATACCTAACTCAAACCCAAATATAATAAGTATTCAAATAGTACAAAAGTCCAAAATTGTATGGAACGATTTTACTTTAATTCTTTCGAAGTAATATTCATTATCTCCCAAGAAATGCAACACTATTATGGGTAATTATGGCAGATTGATGGAGTTTTCAATGCAGTAGTCGATTTGACGTTTGCTGTCAATTGTCATGTCATAGCTGCTTTATGAGCGCCATGATATAACTCAAAAACTTGGGTTTGAATTTTACTTATTGCTTTTTATTTAGTTAGATTAATTCACTTATTTAGATTTTAATAAAACCCTTGTATTCTTTAAATTTCAATGATACGGGGTACAGGACCTGAAATGGACCATCTCCTACAATTCCCAAGAAGTAGACATGGAATACCTTGAAGAAGTACCCGATGTCGATGAGTGTGCAGTGCTCCATGTTGGGCGCGAGGAAGGCGGGCACGTCCAGCGGGAACACGTACTCCGCGCTGGCGCCGCCGAGCACGGGCCCGCGCCGCAGCGCCGCCAGCACCTCCTCCGGCGGCTCGTACTCCGACTGCGGCTGCTGGCTGCGGAACCTCTCCCTCTGACACGGACGATACATTCATTATCAACCCATATTCAGCTTACTGCTGAGCTCTAGGCCAATAGTCCACCACGCTGGCCCAATGCGGATTGGCAGACTCCACACACGCAGAGAATTGAGAAAATTCTCTGGTATGCAGGTTTCCTCACGATGTTATTCCTTCACCGTTTGAGACACGTGATATTTAATTTCTTAAAATGCACATAACTGACACGGACAATACATTGGCCTAACACCTCTCATTCTGACAGGAGACTCGAACTCAGCAGTGAGCCGAATATGGGAAGTTCATATTAAGACTAAGCTTAAATGTTTACATTGCTAAATTCACTATATTATTGTTTGTTTCTTTTTTTATTATTTTAGTACTCAATTTAAGCATGTTGTATTAACATCTAGTAGGCACAATTACTTAAGGATGTGTAGTATCTATTCTTTAATAAGTTAGGATAAGTGATTGTGCCAGTTTTGTAAACTAATAAAAAAGTGTGTGTCAGCTCCGACACACAAGTGGAGTTTACTCTTTCACTACTGCCTAAATAAGTATATGTTTCCCCGCAACATACACTATGTATAAACTAATGATTTTAAACTTATTTCGTGGTTGTTCATTATGAATGTTATTTAAACGGGTACATACCACGATTTTCAGATTTTTAATGTCTATATTTCGACCCAGTTGCATGGATCGTGGTCACGACAGAACTTGAGGTTGCGAGATGAGAAGTGAAGTCAGCTGTTAGGGGCAGAAACGATCTACCCTCTTTCTAATTCTTTTTCTTTTTTCTTCAACAACCTGGGTCGAAATATCGATATTAAAAAACTCGTCGTTTTATCGTGGTATATACCCGTTTAAATAATATTCACTATGTATAACTCAATATTTACGCCTGAAAAGTGAAAGGTGCGCAACCGAGGTGCAGCAGGCCGCGGCGTGTGGGCGCGCTAGAGCCCGATTCTTAAGGAGTATAGTCCAAAAACTCACGGTGGTGATCTGGAAGAGGATCTTGGTGATCTCGACGCTGGCGCTGTTCCGCACGGCGACGGCGACGGGCACGCTCTGCCCGGGACACACGCCCTGCGCCGGCAGCCGCACGCTCACCGCCAGCGGCTTGGACACGCAGAACAGCTGGCAGCCCACCATCTGGTCGAACTCCATCACCAGAGGATTCTGTTGGAGACTCCAGTTACAATTCAACTATACCCACACTCACATCATCATCACTATCAATCCATATTCGGCGCACTGCTGAGCTCGAGTCTCCTGTCACAATTAGAGGGGTTAGGCCAATAGTCCACCAAGCTGGCCCAATGTGGATTGACTGACTTCACACACGCAGAAATTTGAGAAAATTCTCTGGTATGCAGGTTTCCTCACGATGTTTTTCCTTGACCGTTTGAGACACGTGATATTTAATTTCTTAAAATGCACACATCTGAAAACACGCACACTCTCATACACACGAACAATGCACGCATAGCATTTGCCTCTTTAAGTGTCTCTCCATTAATGAAGGTCGGCGGTCAGCTTTCTGAACTTTTCCATGGCTAGGTTTTTTGACTGTATTTGACACTTGCGTTGACACAATGTTAGAAGTACTCGGGATTGCTATATTTAGGTGTAACAAAATAAGAAGTTTGTAACACTTAAAAATGAGTCTCAAATGGCTAAACTGGCCAGGTGCCAACGATCCATGGAGAGGAGTATGATCGGCCATAAGAAAAAGGGGTAAGAAACACTGACCTTCGAACTAAAACTGGAGTCACCGATGTTTTCACTTGTGTCAACCAGCAAAAGTGGCGATGGACAGGCCACATGCTAAGGGACACAATGGGGAAGTGGAGCAGACTGGTGACAGAATGGTATCCTAGAGATGGCAGAAGGAATCGGGGCAAACAGTACCTTAGAAAGGAGGATAACTTAAAGCTCACAGCAGGACCAAACTGGAGAAGATAGAGAGCAGTGGAAGTTGCTGGAGGAGCTCTATGCCGAAAGGCACACTATGTTAACAGACATTCTTTAAAAAAAATGTATATAAAAATTGAAATTTCTTAACATAGAATAAAGGGCTTATTATTATTATAACACTTAAAAATGGTTTAATAAAATAATAAGGAAATTGAACTAAAACACTGCAAAGCAATAAAAATTTTAGGTGTTAAGATAGAGCAAATAAAATTATTATAAAACGCATTTTTACCATAGGTAAGGTGGGGTAAGGTAGGATAGGGATAGGGTAAGGCAGGGTAAGGTAGGATAGGGGTGAGGTAGGCATAAGGTTGGGTAAGGTAGGGTAAGGTAGGATAAGGGTAGGATAAGGGTAGGATAAGGGTAGGGTAGGAGTAGTTGAAAGCTTACAAGTCGCGAGCGTCCACTAGTTTTTTAATAATTTGACAATATTGTACATAATTTTTTTTTAATTAATTATGTCCCTTATCTATAATTGAAAAATCAAACCTATTCCAAATTAAGTATTTAACAGTACAATTATTAAACTTTTATCCAATGGTTGATAATGTTAAAATTAAATTCTAGTCATTCAAGCCTAGTTCGGTATTTTAGTATTTTAGTTGAGTACAAACAATTTTTGGGCAGTAAATTCAAAAACATTTACAAAACTTACCTTAATATCAGGACTTCCAGTGTTTAAATTCATGGGGTCTATGACGTCAAAGGGTGCCTCTATTTTGTCAGTGGTCACTCCATCGTGATGTATTATGTACACTGTCACAGAATATTTCACCTGACCCTTCTCACCTTCAAAAGAAGAAGGACAATTGAAGGGTATTTGATATGAGAGCGGTATGGAATGTGAACCAGCTTCTAAAACTGTTGGACCTGGAAGAAAAGTATATGCATAAGTTTTCTTGTACAGCCAATCTGCGATCAATCCTAGGACTAAACAAATGTGTCATAGTCAAGTGGACACTTTACCAAAAATTATAATGCTTTCTAACAACAGTTAGACATTGTTGAAATAAAGCAGACCAAAAGATTTATATAAATTTATATGTATAAAACCTATTCTTCCGTCATTGCAACATCAGTGTCAGTTTAATTAAACTTATACATAAACCAGTGGATGCCCGCGACTTTGTCTGTTAATTTTAGAACAAACCAGGCATTTGCAATACTGCTTGTCCTTAATGTAAGAAATACATATTATTATCTAGGAAAAAAGTACATATGTTGCAATTAATTTATTCATTTATTTCACTAACTAACAACAGTTAGACATTCTTGAAATAAAGCAGACGAAAAGATCCAGATACCAGCATGTATAAAACCTATTCTTAGGTCATTGCAACATCAGTGTCAGTTTAATTAGAGCTATTAAGCCTAGTTTAAAACAGCAATTCTTTTTCACACTTTAGTTATACACATTCCATGTGAATGAAGTCATGGAGCTCTTGTCCACCCTCTAAGTGTCGCCGCACACAGTGACAGCCACAAACGCCGCTACAAGAAGCAAGAAGGGGCCACAAAAGTAGCTGAAGCGCTTGTGACAAGACAACCACTTGTGGCCAACACTTATGTCTGGTGGCTGCTACTTTTTTAACCCAGACATGCAGTACCATACGCGCGAGTGGTTTGATTAGTGGTCATGATTAATGTTCAAAAAATCAGTATGTTTTAGTGTGTAATTAATTATAATATATGTTTGTATATGTCGCCGGGGAAGCTTGGCTCACTGAGGGCTCTATGGCCTCAGACCTAATAGTTGTCATGTTTGCTCTGTGGTTATTTCGAATCGACTTGTTATCTAGTGGTCTGATCATTTTGCAGTCAAAATACTATTCCGTTTTGATTTAATTAATAATTAGTCTCTCAAGTAATGATGACAGGTGACAGCAGTAGAAAAGAAACTCTTTAGGTTCTGTGTTGAGATTTTGCTGTCGTAATGGTCAGCAAAATCTACGTTAATTAATTTAATAAATTTAGAATCAAGTTTTCATGTAATTAGGTTTTGATTATTTACTCTTGAAGTAATTAAGATTGTAAAACGTTACCACCATAACGAACGTGGCGGCGATCGACCAATAGGAAATTATCACGTAACTCTCATCCAATGGCATCGTGTCCCAAATGGCGCGTACGCGTGTACCGTCACTGTGTATTCACTCTAGTGAGGCATCCTGCCTCCGTCTGTCTCCGTAGTTTGCTGATTTAGTAATTCAGTTCTAATCGCGTTTTTAAGATGGAATAATCGTCTTCTACTTGTTAAGTATAGTGAAATAGTGAAATGTTAAGTAGTGTTAATAAGAAAAGGAAAGTGATTAGTGACTTGGGCTATTAATTGGTTCAATTCTTTGTTGAGCAGCTTGAGGCGTCATGCTGCTTGTCGCGTTAGTGATTTTGTTCGATAATGTTTCGTGATGAAGTAATTATTGATCTTAAATTGTTTCACTGTGGGCATGGAGAGCATGTCGGGCAGGGTTGGTGAGTGTTTACTAGTATTAAAAGGCGCCTTTAAACCACACCCAATGGTCACAAGTCCTGGGACTTGCTCGATGTACTTCCTCTACCACAACTACCAGGGTAAAATAGTAAAATTAAGAGTAGATTATTGTGTAAGCGATTAGTGAGGTTAAGCATAGCATACCTATTGTAATTGGCAGAGCCGATGACCAAGGTTAGGTCAGCGGTTCTGTCCATATTTTTATTAATGATTCTACGCTTTTTACGACATCAGAAGTGGTATCGCTCCAGCGATCCCTTTCTGCCGGTCAATCTGTACCAAATCCTGACATTGACAATGAAAGTGCAACTTAATTTGTAATTTGTGAAATCCCTGATGAAATTAATTTTATTTGATAACTACCCTCTGTTTTTCTTGTGGTAACTAAGTTGGACTTAAAACCGTAAAATAGTTTTGACAATTTAATATTGATGCGTCATTGAGTTGAATCGGCAATGGTTGCCGTGATGCCCGTGTCGCCATATCGCATCCAAATAAATAATGTAATAACGTAAAAGACTAAGAGAAAAATAAAAAAGAAAAAGAAAAAGAGAAAAAAAAAAAAAAATTGAGAAATGTTCATTACGTTGCAATCTGTATTACTTTTAAGATTTATCGTTTGCAAACGTTATGCGTTTGCGAGTCGAGTACTTTTAGTTAAAAACCGCGACGGTTTGAGCCGAGTGTGCGAATCTTTTACCGATAATTTCAAAATAGATATTGCGTTTACGTGGCGTACGGCATTTTCCTTAGTTAGATTGCGTCTCTTACTTTTCATTTAATTCAGATTGTACCAAGGGTTTACTTTAAGAACTTCTACTTCTACTTCTACTCTTTACATCCCCAAAATAAATTATTGATGATGGAAGACAATTCCTCAGAAGCTTCCAAGACTTATTGTGACAGGCATTGCAACGAACTACACATAGTGACTCCAGGTAACGAAATACTATCTTCGGTTATTTGCAATGCTCTTTTTACTGTAAAGTACATACAATATTTGGTATAGCTTCGTTAACACTTCTTGTATAGTCAAATTTGTGTAGTACCTAAACTTCTTAAACTAGTTAACTTTGACAGTAGGGTCATCGATATAGAAGCCCTGCATGTTTACATCCAAAGTAGAATGGCCGAGGCGGTGGTAAAAAAAAAACCACTATTAGTAAGTACACTACTTGGTTTTAATTAAAAACAACCAAACGTCGCTTCACCTTTGTTTAGCAATCCTTATAGTGAAGTACACAGAGTGCTCAAGAGCGGTATCTGGTCGTCATTGGAGGCCTTGCAGGGTAACAGATAACCAATTGAAGCGACCTGCTCGCCCTGGTGATCTTCTGGCGGCCGTACTGGTATCAACGGTGTCAAACGTCTAACGCCACTACAGCCGCGCAGCCCGCTACTACTTCTGCAGTCGTTTCAGCCTGCGGCTATTGCGACCGCTGGAGCTGGCGTGCTGCCTGTGTCGTCTATTACATCGACCACTGCGTGGACTATTTATTCCCGGTGAATATAGTTTCAATTATTTTAACATTTACACAAACATCATCACAAACACTTTAAAAGAAAGAGTAATGAGAATACTTATAATTTTACTTATTGGCGGCGTGGAGTCGTTTATAACTAATAAAAGATGCCATGTGGCACTCAAAGGACACAGCATCGACCTTCCCAAACTCCCCTATAGCCTTCTACGTGGATCTATCTCACCTGATTCCCTACCTATACTACACACCACGTTATAACTGTATTCATATGAAAATTATGAGCAGTGTCTACGTGTACACTTAAAACACAACATACTTACTTATTTTATAATTATAATATTTACCTGTTGTCGCGTGGAGCGAGCAGTGTCAATATAAATTATTATTATCTGTTGTCGCGTGGAGCGAGCAGTGTACATATGAATCATTAGCTGTTGTCGCGTGTAGCAAGCAGTGTCAATATGAACTTATAAATATTCTCTTTCTCAATATTCATAGCAAGTTTGTGTTGTCACACTTATAGTTCAGCCTTGTTTAAGATAACTAAACATTTTAATTTTTGATACTAAAGTTAAGCCTTGTTTAAGGTAACTAACTATTTGAAAAACACAAGTTTCTAGATTCAAACAAAGCCTAGGTTAATTGTGAAAGTACCTAGCTTCAGAATTTTTTTTTTTTATTTACAGAAAAGAACTGGAGGCGCTGCAGAGCACGCACCGCACGTCAGTATGGCCGTGTCGCCGGGGAAGCTTGGCTCACTGAGGGCTCTATGGCCTCAGACCTAATAGTTGTCATGTTTGCTCTGTGGTTATTTCGAATCGACTTGTTATCTAGTGGTCTGATCATTTTGCAGTCAAAATACTATTCCGTTTTGATTTAATTAATAATTAGTCTCTCAAGTAATGATGACAGGTGACAGCAGTAGAAAAGAAACTCTTTAGGTTCTTTGTTGAGATTTTGCTGTCGTAATGGTCAGCAAAATCTACGTTAATTAATTTAATAAATTTAGAATCAAGTTTTCATGTAATTAGGTTTTGATTATTTACTCTTGAAGTAATTAAGATTGTAAAACGTTACCACCATAACGAACGTGGCGGCGATCGACCAATAGGAAATTATCACGTAACTCTCATCCAATGGCATCGTGTCCCAAATGGCGCGTACGCGTGTACCGTCACTGTGTATTCACTCTAGTGAGGCATCCTGCCTCCGTCTGTCTCCGTAGTTTGCTGATTTAGTAATTCAGTTCTAATCGCGTTTTTAAGATGGAATAATCGTCTTCTACTTGTTAAGTATAGTGAAATAGTGAAATGTTAAGTAGTGTTAATAAGAAAAGGAAAGTGATTAGTGACTTGGGCTATTAATTGGTTCAATTCTTTGTTGAGCAGCTTGAGGCGTCATGCTGCTTGTCGCGTTAGTGATTTTGTTCGATAATGTTTCGTGATGAAGTAATTATTGATCTTAAATTGTTTCACTGTGGGCATGGAGAGCATGTCGGGCAGGGTTGGTGAGTGTTTACTAGTATTAAAAGGCGCCTTTAAACCACACCCAATGGTCACAAGTCCTGGGACTTGCTCGATGTACTTCCTCTACCACAACTACCAGGGTAAAATAGTAAAATTAAGAGTAGATTATTGTGTAAGCGATTAGTGAGGTTAAGCATAGCATACCTATTGTAATTGGCAGAGCCGATGACCAAGGTTAGGTCAGCGGTTCTGTCCATATTTTTATTAATGATTCTACGATTTTTACGACATATATAATTAAAATTTTTATACACCACCTGCAATATTTAACTCGAGATTTTTCTAAACTTAATGTTGCATGGAAGAGAGAGCAATAAGGCAGCCTTTCTGCATCCAACTTCTTAATTTTTCGTGTGTTATATTATTTGTTACCTAGTTTTGTGGTAGAGGCATACCAGCAAATCTCTATAACCTTGTAAGTACCTTAGCTTGACTAGAACTGCAGTGAACTGCAAGAGACTATAAACCTATACCCCCGTCAAGATGTGCTCAACATATTTCTCTCTGCCACACAATGATCCTGGCACCTGAAGTCCTTTTCATGAAAGTCCCCCAGACGCGGTGGTAATGCCTTAATAGCGCTCGTTGTCATTTGGTAATGGAGTTCATAGTATCATTTGTGCAAGGCACTGTCAATTTTAGTTCAGGCTAAGATCATTGTTAAATTTTTTATGAAATATTGTAACCTTGGGAAAGACGTTGTGTATATTTGAAGTACTCCTCCCTGCCAATGTATTTCAACTGCTTGTTCCTCCTAACACGATTATATGTTTCAACTTGCACCTCAGTCCACTCTACATTAGCTGCGCCCAAGTAAACTGCATCAATAGCTAAAAATTAAAATAACACCAATTTTTATGAACATACTGAAAATGTTTCATTTTATCTATAAGTTATGGTAATGTTTGACAATAACATGCTCTCAGAGACGCCGAGCATTCAATGAGTCAACTAGTTGTTTCAGTATTAATTCTAGTAATATTATAAATGCGAAAGTTTGTATGGATGTATGTTTGTTTGGAAGTTTGTTACTCTCTAACGCCGCTACTACTGAAGTGATTTGGCTGAAATTTGATATATAAACAGATTTTATTCTGGATTAACACATAGGCTACTATTCATCCTGGAAAAATCCATGGTTCCCGTGAGATTTGTGAAAAACCGAATTTCACACAGACAAGGTCATGGGCATCCCCTACTTCTCTATAAATTTGGGATCCATTAAGTAACAATTTTGACAACAGTAATTGAATTTCACATTAAAATTATACATAACCCAGTGGATGCCCGCGACTTTGTCTGTTAATTTAAGAACAAACCATTACATAGCAATACTTCTTGTTCATGATGTGAGAAATACATATTGTTATTTTCAAGGAAAAAAAGTACATTTATGTTGCAATTGAATTCTCACAATAATTAAGTCATTTATTTATTGTGAAAATTCAAAACCTCACCTGATAATAAGTGATGATCTAAGATGAAAACAGGCTAAATTGAAGAAGATGAAAATCCACACTCCTTTAGGTTTCTACCGAAAATCGTACCGGAACCTTAATCGCTTGATGTCTTTACCGGTAGGGTGGTAACTAGCCACGACCGAAGCCTTCCAGCCACACACACCTGGACCAATAAAGAAAACCTTAATTGCCCAGCCGGGGATCGAACCCAGGACCTCCATCTTGTAAATCCACCGCGCATACCACGCACCACGGTCGTCAAAATAGAATTTCAATGGGCGTTTTCAAAGGTGTCCGACTACGCGAAAAATTGCTAAACAAAGTTTCTCATTAACCTTATATTTTAGAATAATAAAATAATGAGAACTTACCGAAAATATGCAGTGGTGAAGTTAATTCAAAGTTCAATTTACCCTCCAGAACCTGACCGGAATAAAATACTGATTTCGAGCCATTAAACACAACACAACCATCAATAAACCGACGGCCTGGTAACGGCTCCATGGCAATTATTCTGTAAAAGTATTACCAAAGGTATTTTCTATTTTATTTTAGCTGATCAATATAATATTTTGACTCTGAATTAAAATACAACTTCAATTCAAAATTGAATTCCAATTTCCATTCCATTCCAAGTACAACTTTCATTTAATTTTTCATTTCAACCACAGACGACAAATGAAATTTCAATAACAATTAACAACCAAAGATTACAGTGTATTATTGGAAATAGATAGGCTACTCTAATTTTTTTCGGAACGCCTGTGATAGCGCCATCTAGTAACTAGCTACGGTATTTTTAGTACTGTATCCATTATTGTTATAAAAATAATAATGCATATTTTTTTGTAAAGGAGAGAGATGTTTGATTTTGTAATAGTTGAAGAAACCAATAGAGAAAAGCAAAAAAAAGACAAAAAGTTTTCCATTGATACCCCCGGGCTCGAACTCAGGATTATTAGATTGTACCTTTGTTATACACCACTAGGCCAAATGACTATGTGGAACGTCGTTGAAATTAATGTACACTTACTGTCTTTCTTAAATAATCCCTTTGCTTTAGAAATACAAACACATTCTTCCTATTACGCGTCATAATTAAAAGGAAAAATATATTTTTTTTTCGCTTTTTTCCGTGCTTATACGGTTTCAATCTCTAAAAACATTTTATTACATGCCACACCTTAAGTCATTGAATTTACTATCCTGGAATCTTAAATCTAGAATGTAGATGGCGCTGCTTCATAAAGATTTTACGTTCTTCTAAGTTCCCATGGCATGATAACAACTTACTAACAAGTGCAAAGCCCAAATGTCAAAGTCAAAAAAATTCTTTGATTCTCAGTCATACATAGATTAAAATCTCTACACAACGATTACAGTGTATTATTGGAAATAGATGGGCTACTCTATTCATGTATGTAGATTGACTTTTTCTTTTCGGAGTATATTCTTTGGTTACGTGGACCCGTTAAAATAAAGTTGGCAACACTGCAGATAATGAAAAATACGTAGAGTATATATTCTTTGATAATATTTAATGATTAATCTGTGATGAAAAAAAGTAAAAACAAAAAAGCGGGTCAACGTCAACATTCAACAAATTGATTAATGGAAAATGATAATAATATAAAAAGTACACGTACTAGACTTACTAAAAATATAATTATATAAAAATTAAAAACATTATTATGGCTTCGAAGAAAAATTTAAGTATCAACAAACAAAGTTCAATAAGTGACTTCGTGAAAAAGTTAAACACCGGTTCGAAACAAGCAACTGGGTGGGTATAAAGATATTTTTTTTCGATTTTTTAATGTATTTTCTATACATAATGCTTAAGTTACAACGAGAAATTTTACTTGTAATTAAATCTTTAATTCTAATGTACTGTAAATGGTATCTGTCAGAGTGCTGGACTGTTGGCCAAGGTTAGTTAATTAACCAACTTTGGCTAACTGCTTCGCCTATAAAAACTTTGTCGCTTCTGCTACGACACACAGACTAACCACATATTATCCATTTTTAGTTAGTTCACTTGTTAAGTTACAAAATTAATTCACTTTTATGTTGTGGTCCTTCAGTGTTGATTACGTTAGTCTCCCACGGCACAGTAAGCTCTACAAGTAATTTAAGCTTAGTTTGTTTGGAAAAAGGAAAATATCTGGTCTAGATCTCGAAATAGCGACCTCTGCTGGAATTTTATAATGTTTTCATACATATCCAATAATTAATAAAGTCCAATCAGGTGCAAAAGCTAGGATTGAATAGAGCTTATTAGAGGAATTTAATATTGAGTCTGCTTTGACGAAGTTAATGTATTTTTGTTTGTAGTCAGTCCTTTTTGAGCTCTAGCTGCTGAAACTTCAGAATCATGGATTTTTTTTACAGGACAATTTTTTTAAAGGGGTCATCTTAATGAAAGAAAAATAATGATTGCACTCGAAGCTTCTTGTAGAAAACAACTGTAACATTACATATACAGTAATATAGTACTTTGGTAAATTTAATCAGGAATGTTTAACAAAAATCAGATCTATATAATCATAATTACACCAGCTACAAGTACAGCATTGAAAAAACTGATTCAAGGTAGAAAAAATAATAATCCAAAAAAAACATATAACTTGATCACCCCTAGGGATTTTTTCAAAACTGTTTAATGGTGTATCTACGATTTGCGTTTTATCCATTAATTTTGGTACACCCTGTATTACACCACCTTGTATTCTCCTGTTGTTGAAAGAAATCACTACATAGTGATAAGGCTGCTTAGTGTATTGTTCTTCTGGGTGTGTTTACCTATACATTTATTAATATTTATTCTGTTTGATTCATAGTAATACATCTTAATTTGCCTAAGAGTTTCACAGGAGTTTTAAATCATTTAATATGTAATTTTGCAATTTTAGATTTATGCTATTTGTTTTTGCTTAATTAACTGGATTTTAATTATTTTGTTGATCCACTTTTTATGCACAGAAATTTGTTCAAAAGTAAATAGTAATACTAAAAAAATTTAAAAGTAAGTAGTAATTAAATTTGAATTTACTTTACAGAAATGGAGACTGCAATCAAAATACAGCAAAGCTTTCCAAATTTGTTTTTAAATCAAAATCATCAAATTCTGCTTGTAAGTACTTTAAACATTAATTGTCCTAATGATTTTTTAGTTCACATGCACTATTACTGAGTAGAACAAAAATGTAGTAGAAAAATGTTTAATTCATCATTATCAACCCATATTCGGGTTCTCGTATAGTTTGAGTCTCCTCTCAGAATGAGAGGAGTTAGGTCAATAGTACACCACGCTGGCCCAATGCGTATTGGCAGACTTCACACATGAAGAGAATTAAGAAAATTCTCTGGGTGCAGGTTTCTCACAATGTTTTTCCTTCACCGTTTGAAACACATGATATTTAATTTCTTAAAATGCACACAACTGAAAAGTTGGAGGTGCATGCCAGATTTGACCCCACACCCTCCGGAAACAGAGGCAGAGGTCATATCCACTGGGCTATCATGGCAATATATAATTACAACAATGTATTTGAAACAATAGATCCCATATTGGATCATTAACTATGGGCCTCATAAATAGTTTCAGAGTCGCTTGATGGTGTGGGCTTAAAATTTCTGTATATGATTAAATCAGAATTGAGGATATCTGCGTATGCTCAGCATATTGCAAAGTGGTTGAAGTGGCAATAGGCTTGGTAATAGTTTGAAGACTATGGACTTTGGGCGTTCCTAAGGTGCTAGAATTGCAGCCAACACTGGAAAGCCCACTGTTTCCCCCCACTAGGTGTATCGAAGACATGGACTGTGGTGTTTGGACGTCCATACGAGAGGCCTTTGTCCAGTAGTGAACGTCCACAGGCAGTGGCGTGCATAAGGTTTTTAACTAGGGTATGCATGATAAGTAAAGGTTGAAAAATTCCTTGTCCAACTTAGTATTCTGTGGTCCAACAGGTTTGTATTGAGCCATTAAAGTAGGCAGTGCATTTTTTTATATATGAAGTCTTCCACATGTTGTCCTGATAATATTGACCACTTATAGTAAAAGGACGCACAATTATGTAGAAAATTTTACTTAAAAACTGGCCAATTTTGACAGGTTTAGAATTATTAGTAAAGAAAATTATACCTAAAGGCCTTTAAATATAGTCCAATATTCAGTAAAATCCCAAATTCAGAACAAATTCAACCTTAAGGATTGAGTTTAAGGTGGAATTTGAAAATGCGACTACTTGAATTGAGTGCCTAGAAATTGTGTTTGGCACTCATTTAGTGGGGACGTTTTTTGGACGCTGATTGTGCATCCACTTTTTAATAAGAGATCAATGCCTGATAATGATGATCATGATGAGTTATAAAACAAACAGTTTTCCTCAAAGTTTCAATAATAATTATTGTTAAATTTTGACTAGCGGGAAAACACAAATTATTTGGTTATTAATTTTAACATAAAAATAACAAACGGTACATTTTATGAGTCACTAAGTAACTATTAAGTGATTCACTCCCATAATCTCCCGTTGCCTATGTAATCCTTCACTATAACAGGCACTTACAAACCATTATTGTTTCAGTCATTCCACCATTCAAAGGTAGTTCAACAGGCAATCAAAACACACCTGTGAGTATGGACCATTTAAATTTAACTTTATTTATGAATTTGGTGGAAGCTCCAGTTTTTAGGGTTCCTTAGTCCACAAGCAACCTTTATAGTTTCGCCTTGCGTCTGTTTATCTGTCCGTCCGTCCGCGGTGTAGCACCGAAACGATTACTACTACTCATAGAAAGCTGTAAATTACATGAGTAGGTTCATTAAAAATGTGAAGAAAGTCGTAAAATAAAATCTTGAAAAATACTTTAGGGTACCTCCCCTATGTGTAAAGTGGGGATGATTATTTTTTACTTGTCTATTTTATTTAACAGTGTGGGGTATCAGATAGGTTTTTAAAATATTTTTTTTTTTTTGTATAAGCTAGCGCTTAGCTGTAATCTCGCCTGATGGTTACCGATGTTGCAACCTAGAGTTTATTTTCATTTATTTATGAACAAGTAAATTATAATTATTATAAGGTGTGCGGTGACAAGAAATTTATAACTTCATTTTTTATTTGATGGTTCGTTAACAGAAACATTAAATACATATAGGTATATTTTTTGCAGAGATTTAGCCTACAATGGAATGTACTTGTCTGAAAAGTGCTCATTAACTCTTTTACTTGTATGACCATAACACGAAGAGGCGCTTAATGTAGCAACCTCCAACCTAAAAAACATCCTCTTCTATCAAAAAATCAGTTTATAGTCGACTGACTGATCACTGATGGACTTAACTAAACAATAAAAAAATAAAAAACTCTTTTACTTAAGGATAGGGCAAAAATCCCTCCCTTGACTCACCCGCGTAGTTCCTATTCGTGTGGAAATATGTGGACAAAATATAACCCATGTTACTTGCTGTACTAGTTTCCGAGCATATTTGTCGCAAACAAAATATAAATTTTTAACCCTTGACGCTAAAAGAGGGGTTTTATAAGTTTGATGTGTCTGTCTGTCGCCAGCTCCCAAACGGATGAAGGGATTTCAATTTAGTTTGTTTTGTATGAAAGGTGACATGTTTGTTGAAAATCGGTTGAGCCGTTTAAAAATTTGAAGGGGGAAGAATAACCAAATGTCTGCAAATATACTCGAGTGTAGAGAATATTGATGACTTGATCGAGAGTGCAATTAATAATTTCATGACCTTCGGGGTTTTTTTCAAAATTCTCCATTTTATATTTTTACCTCTTTATAACTTTTTAGATTAACAGATGGTAGTTTTTTAGGCCACCAATGATAGAGTACCTGCGAGACCTTCAGCTTCATTGTCCAGATGTCCGTCGAGTATTCCAAACAAGCCAGTGGAATCAATAAAGAGAAGCAATAAAACGAGCCAAAACGAAAGTGATGATTTGTTTGATGTTATGGATGTCGTGAGTATTATACTGTCCAATATCACATTGCATATTCATTGCTTATCGTTTTTTTTTATTCTTTACAAGTTAGCCCTTGACTACATCTCACCCGACGGTAAGTGATGATGCAATCTAAGATGGAAGCAGGCCAACTTGTTAGGAGGAGGATGAAACTCACACCCCTTTCTACACGACATCGTGCCGAACGCTAATTCGGGACGCCGGGATCGAACCCAGGATCTTCGTCTTGTAAGTCCACTGCGCATACCATTGCACCACGGAGGCCGTCAAATATTTATCGTAATATATTAAAGTGTATGCAATGTGTCGAGTGTTTTGTTTTGGCGTATTATCTATACAGATACCTGTATGTGTCTACTTATAATACTATATGTGTCTACTTATAATACATAGTATGTGTTTATTTAAAAAAATATGTTTTAAAATTTATATAGATAATAAATTTTATATAAACTAATTAATTTAATAAAAAATAGATAACAACTACACATTCTAGGACAACCTGACAATTTAACGCTTTCTTTCGGAAAATTATTTGATTGCACTTCTACAATACTTCTTTCAGTCATCCTCTATAGAATGTATTCTCTTACAAAAAAAAATAATGCTAGAACTGCTGGATGAGATTTAATTTCCCTAGTATTTTGTTACATTAAAAATATAATTAAATTATACTCTTCATTATAGGATGAACCAAATGATCAAGCCTCAGTCCACAGAGAAAACCCTAGAACACCGCCATCTTCGAGAATAAATAGATCAATATCAATGAATTCCACACCAAGTCCATCTAAAAGTGGTTCAAGCTTGTCACTCAGAACTCCAGAAAAGTCAAGTCCTAAAGACACTGACCCACTGAAGAATTTGCATCTAGACGATACCATATCAGGGTTTTTGTCGAAAATTTCGCATCACCGCCTTTTGAAGAAGCGAGATAAAGTAAGTTTAGTAATTAAATTAAATCGCAGACTACAGTTTCCTGTACGCCCAGCATGCGTCCACGACAAATCTCGTAAAAACAAATAGACAAATGTTGACTAAAATGAAAAAAAAAACTTCAAAAGAATCAAAAATTACTTTTTACAAGTTACGGTTGTGTATGTCGTCGACAACTTCTAGTGATCGACATCGACCGGTTCATAATTTTAAACGTTCTTTAATTGAAATATTACCATATATTGTTTGAGGTAAAACTTATAATATAATCTATTTTAGGAGGAAAATTTTTCTTCTGAAGAAATAGACGATTGTAGAAATATGTACATAGAGTTATTAGAGAAAATTTGCGACGCTTTCAACAGAATACCCAATTGTATCAAAGAGAAGTTTCCCGGCTACGACAAAAACGTTTACAGCAAAATGAACCATTTGAAGGTTAAGCTGAGATTATTTTTACGGAGTCATGCTACAAGAACGAACGATAATCAGAAGGATAATACAACAGATGCTATAGTTATAGATGATAGTCAGAGTACGCAAGTTATGTCAGATGACGATGATTTCCATACCAAATGTAGTGTGAGAGTTCCAAACAACGTTGATAGACTCAATGACCGTAAAACGTCCACGCCAGATGTATCGTCCTTCAATAAACCGGAGCAAAATAAAACCATCTACACTGAGAGTGCAACCAAAAACATATCACTGTCCTTCCATAATACATTTTCGCCTTGCAACAGTTTGAAGAACATAGATTCCCCGCTACGTTCTGATACAGAAACAGATGTATCTGATATAAAAAAGAGCAAAGGAAAATTCGTTTTCAAGAGACCTTCTTGTATAACTATCGACGATTCTACCGCCAGTGATTCTACAGTGCCTTCGAGTACTTTGGATAGAGTGAAAAATGCTTCGGCAAGGTTGCAGCCTTTGCAGTCCGAAGTACCGAGGAAGGTATCTCCGGTGCCTAGCAGTTCTGTTAATTTCCAAGCACCGTCAATGAGTGATCTATCCCCAAAAGACGATGTACAGAACAACAGTCCAAATGAAGATAGCGAGGATTTGGGTAAGTTTTCGATGGATACAACCGCAGTTGCGTCGACACTAGGCATCGCACACCTTACCACACTTTAAATCACTACATAGTATATAAAAATTTTAATAAAAAAAATACAACCGACTTCAAAACCTAAAAACGTACCCACTAAACTAAAAAGCGAAAAATAACATCATAATATGTTCTACCTGCTGATCAGTATGAAGGCGGTGTTAAGCCGGTGATGTATTAATTCAAGCCATGTGAGAATATCTTATAGATTTCGATTTTGCAGACAGTGTTGTTTCATGTGGCCCTGTCAGAAATGGCTTAAATTAAGACAACACCGGCTAAGCACCGCCTTCATACTGATCAGCAGGTAGAACATATTATGATGTTATTTTTCGCTTTTTAGTTTTTTTAGTTAGTACGACATTTATCAACATAATGTACTAAGTATTGTATATTGAAAAGGTCTACAGAAAACTCCGCGATGGTGTATGTCTATCTCTTATGGATATCTCACAAATGGCTAATTTTCGAAGCGATTTTAACCAATACAACATTAATTCTTAACCAATTAAATGACTTAAATACGTTGTTGATTTAATATACGTCTATATAGCCCTTTACAGCTTAAGATTTAAATGAATATTTTCGAAGATATTACAGATTTAAAAATTGCGTGCCTATAAATAGCGTGCCTATAACTAGCGCGATCAGCATTGCACCCGTGCGAAGCCGAGGCGGGTCGCTAGTATATAATATATAAACCACAAGTTTTACTCTCAACTGTGCACTCATATCAAAGAAATTAAAATACACTTTATTGCACACCACAAACATACCAATACAATAGATACAAAATATTTACAGAATGCACAATAGGCGGCCTTATCGCTGACAAGCGATCTCATTCAGGCAACCTAATGTTAAAACTAATAATAAAGATATAGGGTTAGGGTGTAGAGAAGTAATAGAGAAATAGAAATTAATCACAAATATCATAAAAAAAGAAAATATTTAATTATGTACAAAATAATAAAATATATTCATATCATAGTCATATCTCACTATAAACAAAACGATTATAGTGAGATACATAAATGGGTATTCTGGATACAGTCCATACTATTTCATAATATAAAATCTCGTCGTATATTAGGTACAGATGATTCAAATTCAAAATAAATTGAATTGTATGGTGCCAAAAGTCTCTATAATACCAAACAATACTTCCGCGGTATTAGCTTTTTTAGCATTTTTTATCAACTTATGCAATTATAATAATTTATTTATTTTATTTATGCAGTATTATTTTTTCTTTAGAAAATAATGAAAATAAAATAATAAATAAATTAGAAAAAAAATTAAAATGGATTTGATTTTAAAATTAAAATGGAATTGAACTCTGGTTTAATAAGTTTGCCCCTTAGTATCACACCACTTGTCCAGTTGAGTCGACATGACAACGTCGAAATGTGTTGACTTGATGCACGGCTTGGGTGTTAGATATATTTTCGTTACGTAATTTCTGCATTCGGTCGCTGCGCTCAATAACTTAAAAATAAATGTTGTAGATAATTACGAAATACCCATAAATATGGACGACGAGACGGACATCTTCCCCGCAACGCGCGAGGGCGTCGACGACTGCGTGCCCGGCACGAGCGCGCAACGAGTCCACTCGACTGACACGCCCGTACTTGTTGATGACGACGGTAAATTGTTTACAATGCATTCATCATCATCATCATATCAGGATCGATGGACGTCCACTGCAGGACATAGGCCTTTTGTAGGGACTTCCAAACATCACGACACTGAGCCACCGGCATCCAGCGAATCCCTGCGACTCGCTTGATGTCGTCAGTTCACCTGGTGGGGGGTCGGCCAACACTGCGCTTACTAGTGCGGGGTCGCCATTCCAGCACTTTGGGACCCCAACGTCCATCGGCTCTTCGAACTATGCGCCCCGCCCATTGCCACTTCAGCTTCGCCACTCGTTGAGCTGTGTCAGTGACTTTAGTTCTTCTGCGGATCTCCTCATTTCTGATTCGATCACGCAGTGATACTCCTAACATAGGTCGTTCCATCGCCCGCTGTGTGACTCTGAGCCTTCTTATGACGCCCATAGTAAGCGACCAAGTCTCGAAACCATAGGTCATCACTGGCAACACGCACTGGCAATTAATTGGCTACATTTTATCATATTGATTTTGTGCAACTTTTGGGAAAATTAAATCAATATTCACCGACATACCCATACCCATATTCCGCTCACTGTAAGCATGAGTCTCCTCTCAGAATGAGAGGGGTTAGCCCTTAGTCCACCACGCTGGCCAAATGAGGATTGGCAGGCACCTAGAGAATTAAGAAAATGCTTAGGTATGCGGGTTTCCTCACGATGTTTTTCCTTCACCGTTTGAGACACGTGATATTTAATTTCTTAAAATGCACACAACTGAAAAGTTGGAGGAGGAGGAGGCCCCGGACCGGATTCGAACCTACGCTCTCCGAAGTGCTTTGTGTGTTAGTGGATTTTATGTTGGTTTGAGATAATTCTAACGAGGTTAAAGTTTGTTGTTTAATAGTCTCTTCTGCGTGATTCTGAATTTCAAAGTTTTGATGGGAAGTCGGTGGTCGGGTAAAATGCTTTCGTTTATTTTACGTGTAATACTAGTTCGATTTATCTCGAAGAAGGTTTTCAAAATAATGCTCTAATTTCCAAGCATGTTTGTGAAAAATACATTTTGTATGGAAATTGAACTTCGAATTATTTTAAATAGATGACATTCCTGGTGGTTCTGTCGATTGACTGTAATTCTTATTGTTTTTATTAAATGTAGCCTATATAGACAGTGGTTAGTGATCTATGACTCAACAACGTCTGTAGAATACAATAAAAAGATGGGTTTTTCAATATTTTTTTGTAGGTTTCCCTGAATACAACCCGGCAGACTTCGAGGACGACATCAGTAGCCTGAGCAAGGAGACGGAGGAGGTGAACTTGGCCGACCGGACCGTTGTGGAGAACAACAAGTACGACGGGATGGGCGACTTCCACGCCGGCACGCAGAACGACGGCGTCACAGGCATGGACTATTACTTCATAACTGGATCAATGAGATTATCACAGCTACTTAATAATATCTCACTGCAGTACTGTTATTACTAAACCCCCCCCCCCCCCTTGCACTAATATTATTGAGCATGTACTTGACATGCTCAATAATATTAGTCCGGGATCCGTAGAACATTTTTTACAACTGATTACTATAGATGATCAACTTTTATATTTATGGAAATTCTTAATTCTGCTGAGTTATAAAGAAATGAAAATTTCTGAACGTCAGAACGAGATAATGTACCACGCAATTTATAGGACATTGTGGCTGATAAGTTGTATAACCATTTATTATTATTATAATTAAGCAACAGTACAAAAAAACAGCCGGTTAGTAACAACTTTTAATAACCTCGTTATTGATAGTGTTGATCAATTATTAATATTGTATTTTAGATTAAGTATCCTAATAGTTTAGTATAGTTGTTTAAGGTATAGAAATTAAATTGTATTAAATTAGTAAATTGTGTATTTCCGCACCAGTCATGATTTAAAATATTAATATTGTAAATAAATTTTAAAGTTTTAGTTTTAGACAGTTGCATGCGGTGTTTACCTATAAATAGATTTGCATTTTATCTTTCTGCTCCTTGCATTTATGTTTAATAATTGTATTTATGTCTGTTGGTAGACCAAATAAAGAGTAAAAAAAAAAAATAATAGTTGGACAACTTAACAGCCACAATGTCCTACAAATTGCGTGGTACATTATCTCGTTCAGACGATCAGAAATTTTCATTTCATTTTATTATAGGGATAGTTAACATTTACATATTATATCTTTTATCTTTTATTACAGACAGACAGATATGAATGACAGATATATTTAAAAAAAGCTTTATAATGTTTTAGTATTGTGTAAAAAGCTTAAAAAGCTTAAAATAAGCACTTGAAAAAAACAGTTATTTTTTTTTAATAATGAAGCAATTATACAGTATAATAATAATTATACAAGTTACATTTTATTATATAATACCACACACATTATATAATATAATAATAAATAAGTTAATGGATACCCAGTTTGGGCGTAGCCTTTTGTCGAGTGAGTGATAGGGAGACCGATTTTATTTTTTGTTTTCTTTATCATTCATGTAGTCATTTTCCGCGTAGTAGCACTTTTCGACTAGAAAGTCCCTTAATTTCGTTTTATTTTGAAATCACAGACAGACATTTCAATTTTATTTATATTTATTGATGTATTGATTTAAATCGCAGGTGAATTCGACGGCTACAGTTACCCCCACTCGGTACCGATGATGGACACGTTCAAGGAGAAGTTCGGGCTCAAGTCCTTCCGCCCCAACCAGCTGCAGGCGATCAATGCCACGCTGCTGGGCTACGACTGCTTCGTGCTGATGCCCACTGGAGGCGGTGAGTCTATACTGCACTTTAACTGCACTGCCCAACCAGCTGCAGGCGATCAATGCCACGCTGCTGGGCTACGACTGCTTCGTGCTGATGCCCACTGGAGGCGGTGAGTCTATACTGCACTTTAACTGCACTGCCCAACCAGCTGCAGGCGATCAATGCCACGCTGCTGGGCTACGACTGCTTCGTGCTGATGCCCACTGGAGGCGGTGAGTCTATACTGCACTTTAACTGCACTGCCCAACCAGCTGCAGGCGATCAATGCCACGCTGCTGGGGTACGACTGCTTCGTGCTGATGCCCACTGGAGGCGGTGAGTCTATACTGCACTGTCCAACACCTTTAATAGAGAAGTGATAACCCAGTGGATATGAGCTCTGCTTCGATTCGGGAGATGTAGGTTCGTATGAAATTTTCGGTTATGGTTCAAACGACGAAGAAGAATATAGTGAAGAAACCTGCATATCTGAGAATTTTCTTAATTATCTGTGTGTGAGGTCTGCCAATCCGCATTGGGGCAGCGTGGCGTGGTGGACTATTAGCCTAAACCCTCTCATTCTGAGACGAGTCTCGTGCTCAACAAGGAGCCGAGTTATTAATGATTAATACCCATAACACACTACTCGCGAAATCTCAGACCAATTATTGTATAGGACCTGCCAACATCGCTAGACGTTACTTTTCTGTCAAAGTATATGATCAACGATAATATAGAGTCGATAGTAATCGTATTAGATATACGATTATAAAAACTGTCTCTATACTATCGATGTTAAATATTTGTAATCGTGTTCGTCGGTTAAAGAGCTCCGTAAAAATACCTTTTTGTGTAATTGAATTGTGTAAAAACCGGGCAAAAACTTCTTGTTTAGTATAAGATATATATAAAATCTAAGCTCGTTTTCTTCAGAAAATTACAGACAATTTTGTTCGTGACTATGAGTGCGATACAGGTCCTTCTATGATTGGTCTGAGCGCGAAATTGATCGAAGTTAATTGGATACGCTAGTGTAGGTCGCGAGCATCCAACCTAAAATACACTACTCGCTTCGACGCTTCGATGAAGTCCCGAAGTTAGCCGTGTAGTGTGTGTAAGGTGCTTGAAGTTCGAACATCGGATCGCCTCGAGTCCTTCGAATTGGCGCAAAATCCGTCAGCTATACACGTTACTAATAAGAACTGCTCAGATGTAGAATGCCTTTTCGACGTCTGTTTCTTGACACGTTAAATTTGAGCACCTTCAAGGCATGAGTGAATAGGTATCTGCTAGGTAAGCGCGTTTCGTCTTAGGCCGCATCATTGATTGTAGTCAAGCGCAAGTCGTACTACATAAAAAAACACTATCGTATTCGATTTTGTACGTACTTGCGCCAAACGCCTCGAAGCGATCCGAATTTTGAACACGAAGCGCTTTGCTATATTACTTGACTCACTTCAGTTCGCTGCGAGACGTTATTGATGAAATAAGGGTGAAATATTCATTGCGAAATTAATGGATTTACATTTTATTAAGTACACATTAAGACAAATGTAACCTATCCATACCAATGAAGTTAAATCAGTACATCAGCCGATGGGCGTCCACTGCAGAACATAATTATTAACCCTGGAATTCATAGTCGTGAAGTGAACAATCCCCCACAAACCAATATTCAGTATTCACCCAGGGGCTGACTATTGAATCATCCTTCATTGCATTTCATAAACAAACTACTGGAGAGCCCCTAGGTGACTGGAGTTTCAAGCAAATGTTGTCTATGATTTTACATTAGATCTTTGAAAATTCTGTGACACAACCACAGAGAGACGTATTTTGTTAATTCTTTGACATTTTACAAAATAATTGAGTTTCTAATATTTTCATTTACTTTTTGTTTTTATTTATCGTAGTAAAATTTAATTTGTTCAAGTGTACAATAGATCAATTTTATCAAAAAGTTTCTTTCTCACAAGAAGGAGTTGTTAGAAAAATATTGAAGTTATGTGGACGAACATGATCATATACAAAATTATCAGCCGATGGACGTCCACTGCTGGACATAGCCGTCTTGCATGGACTTTCAAACACAACGGTCTCGAGCCGCCAGCGTCCAGCGGCTCCCTGCAACCCGCTTGATGCCCTCGGTCCACCGAGTGGGGGTTCGACCAACACTGCGATTTCATCGGCTCTTCGAACTATGTGGCCTGCCCATTGCCACTTCAGTTTCACGACTCGCTGTGCTACCTATGTCAGTGACTTTGGTTTGTCTGCGGATCTCCTCATTTGTGAAACGATCACGCAGAGAAATCCCAAGCGTACTATTTTCTATATAAGTAGTTTGATATTTCATACTTTTGTAATGTGGAATAAAAAAACTTGAAATAAAAAAATATTGTAAGAGGAAATTTGTTTATTTTACTCAAAACCACCTATAATTACCTGAAATAATTACAAGAAGGTACTATTATGCTGTATTTTCTTACAATTTATAGTAAGTGCAGTAAATAAATATAAGTGTAGCTTATCCTTAGGAATAGTGGTAAAATTGCATTTCACAAAGCTTTAGATCACATAATATTATATATTTAGGAGGTAGGCTTGGCCCGGTAATGGGCTGATAATAATGAACCACACAGTACTTATTGCAATTCTAAAATCAAACCTATATCCTTTTGATACAAAGTTTAATTAATAACAACAATAAATACATAATTTACATTTATCTTATTGTTATTATTGTATATTTTTATAGGGCCAGACTTAAATGAAAAATGCAGAAGTAAACATTTAATAATTATCTTTATTAAAGATGTGAAAATAAATTTCATTCAATTAAGATTTGTATACATTTTCTATTGTTATGGACTTCAGAGTGAGTGACCACCTTACAACATACTGCACTCACTCCTACTACCTTGATATTAAATGCTGCTGACTTTTCAAGATATGTGGGTCTTCCAATTACTGTGATCTGAAAACTCGGATTTTCAAGGACCAAAGTATTCTCAGTATTCTTGGTAAAACAGTATTCTCAGAGCTCATCACTGCTATTTCCTGCCATGATAGCCGGTTTCTTTAAATCAGTGTATAGGGTCCTCCGGGGTTGTTTACATGTATACCTATGTGTGACATCAATACAGCTTGACTTTTGGCATTTATGTTATTTCATAGAATGCTTGATGGACTGCACGTACAGTCTGAAAATAAACATTATGTTAGTTACATTTATGTAGGTTATATATTTCCTAAATCGAAACTAGATAGGTATACCTAACATTTATATAGGTTAGATTACAAACAAACAAACTAATTAAATTCATCATGAGTATGTTAAGCATGAGTCTCCTCTCAGAATGAGAGGGATAAGGTCCACCACGCTGGCCCAATGTGAATTGGCAGACTTCACACATGTAGAGACAATGTTTTTCCTTCACCGTATGAGACATGTAATATGCATTTAAATTCATAAAATGCACATAACTGAAATGATTTGGAGGTGCAAGTTTCAGACAGCATTTGAACCTACACCCTCCGAATAGAAGGCAGAGGCATATCTACTGGGCTATATGGATTTTGACCTACTCCTAATTTATCTATACTAATATTATAAACAGGAAAAATTTGTTTGTTTGTTTTGAATAGGATCTGTAACTACTGAACTGATTTGAAAGATTCTATCACTGTTGGGAACCTACACCATCATAATCAAAGGCAGGGGTCATACCCACTGGGCTAATTGGTTTTATATCTACTCCTAATTTATCTTTACTAATAATAGAAACAGGAAAGATTTGTTTGTTTGTATGTTTTGAATAGGCTCTGGAACTACTGAACCAATTTAAAAAAATCTTTCACTGTTGGGAAGCTACACTATCCCCGAGCTCTATAGGCTATATTTTATCCCCATATTCTTACGGAAATGGGAACCACACAGGGTGAAACCGCGCGGCGTCTTCATGAACAAAAAATTATTGATAATGAACAAAGGTACGTACCTGATAACATCCCGTTTCATAGAATCGAAGTGCTGCTAGAATGTATAATACTAGCGGTATTGGTATTCCTCTCTTGGTCTTCTGTGTTCATTCTTCATCAAACAGAGGCATATTATGCCTAATATGAGAATCTTTCGTACATTCCATATCGCCATAGTATTATACTGGGTTTACGCAATTGCGAATATATATCTTGGGCACTGATATAACTCGCTGTTTATAACTTCACTTATAACGATCCGAACGTCCACTTTCTAATAAATAAATCACGAATAACAACAAAAAAAAATGCCAGGGGATGGTTTGGCTGACAAATATCGGTAATTCAGCAGTCAGCCGCCAGCTCCTGTCAAATGAGGGGTTTCTTTTGTCTATGAAACGCGTAGGGGTTGAATTCGACACATAGCGGCTGAATAATCCCCTTAGGGGCCCCCTACTACGACTATGAATTCCACCGTAAGTCGCCTGCATCCACCTCCACCTCGACCAACACTGCGCTTTCCAGTGCGGTCGCAATTCTAGTCATAGTTGTTTGAAGTTAAAGGCTTTTAATATAACAAAACTTGTGCGCAGGCAAGTCGCTCTGCTACCAGCTGCCCGCGCTGCTGACGCCCGGCGTCACCATCGTCATCTCGCCGCTCAAGTCGCTCATCCTGGACCAGGTCAACAAACTGCTGTCCCTCGACGTGAGTATCTTTAGCTCTTAGAACATGAACATCTGTAACCTCAGAGGACATCTGTATGTCTAAGATGCACGCCATGACATATCTCTAGACGAGAGAGAGACTATAATGTCGTCAAATAACGGTGCAATTGGACATTCAGTTGCATTGGGACGAAAGAGAGCGATATTTTGAGTATTGGTCGACAGTATGTCTTTTTTCTCGTTTTGTGAAATGTCGTTGCATTGATGTAGGCTTACTGAGGATATTGATTTGTTAATATTTTTTCTTAAATAAGATTACTTGCGTCGAATGTGAATTCCCATTTCCTATCTTCTAATAAATGTGTTATTACTTTTACTTCGTAGGGAGACTTCAAAATGACACCACAGTTCTCTCTATGTAACATATTTTGCTATTCTTGTAGCTGTAACGATGTATGTAATATGTGAATAGCGTGAATTGGTGTTTCCTAAAATCAGATACCAGCCGCCCATCTCTCCGGCAGCATGAGCCTGGCCGACGCGGACGAGGTCTACCACAAGCTGTGCATGAAGGAGCCGCTCATCAAACTGCTGTATGTCACCCCGGAGAAGATCAGCGGCTCGCCCAAGTTCCAGGATATGCTGGACACGCTTTACTCCAGGGATAAGATTGCGAGGTGAGCGTGACTTTTGGCCAATCAAAATGAGCCTGGTCGACGCAGATGAGTTCCAGAACACGCTTTACTCCAGGGATAAGATAGCGAGGTGAGCGCCACTGGCCAATCAAACAAAATGAGCCTTGCGGACGCGGACGAGGTCTACCTCAAGCTGTGCATACTGCTTTATGAGGTGCTCATCAGGCAGCTGTGCGTCACGCCGGAAATCAGCGGCTCGCCCAATTCCCAGGATATGCGGGACACGCTTTTCTCTAGGGTTAAGGCAGCGAGGTGAGCGCTACTCCTAGCCAATCAAAACAAGTGTGCGTCATCCCAGGGAAAAACAACGCCTCTTTCAAATTCCAGATGACGAGAGTCCTTTAAGTCCGAATCTCACAGGTGACAGATTCGGATCTCGGCTTAAAGAGTCATTCTAGTAGGGTCTTGGCCTTCGTTCTGACGTCCTTGTGACCGTAGAAGGGTCAAGAAAAGGGGAACCTTGTTACAGCCAGCGAATACACTATATAGACGGGTGTGTAGTTGAAGTTGCGTTATCTGTTGTTATGTCGTCGTCAGGATCGTAACGGACATCTTAGGATGTCTGTCTCTGATAAGAGAGAACTTTTCGAAAGCTGATAATATTGTGGGAGAATAAAGTCTTTACGGAAGGTATTATTTATGGCAAACCGTGACAAATCGTATTTTTTTTTTTAGTTATTTTTGTTATGATATGTCATGTCGCTAGTATTGGTGACTCATCCTGAGTTAAATATGGTTGTGCAGGTTCGTAGTAGACGAGGCGCATTGCGTGTCGCAATGGGGCCACGACTTCCGGCCCGACTACAAGCGGCTGCACATGCTGCGCGACCGCTTCCCGCGCGCCACGCTCATGGCCCTCACCGCCACGGCCACGCCCCGAGTGCGGCTGGACATACAGCATCAGCTCAAGGTACGCATTTATACGCAGGGGACAATTTATACAATGGCATACGACCACATTTGCCAGTGTCATTTTCCCATGAGAAATAAAAACACTTATCCTTCCTTGAACCCTTAATGGATACGAGTATAAAGCAAAAAGGCTCAAGCCGAGAAATCATAGGACTGATTCTCGCCCGCTGGGCTATTGTCGCACTCAACAGTTTTTCCGAATAATTGAAGGGGAACGGGACTGTTTGTCATATTTAAAAGATATGTCAAATATTTTTAATTTTATATATAACTTAATTAAATAAAAAAAAATCCTTATCGTCCTTTTAATGACCTACTTATAGTCGGAGTTATGTTTAAGACGTCTCTAAAATAAGGGTTAGGTCATCTGTAGACCCAACGCGCACGGAGTGATGAAGGTGCTCTCTGGGGCATTGTGATGTAACACCACCAACTTCCAAACACTGATAATGATAATAATTTATCGCAAACTGAGTACCTTAATTTTTCAATGCCTGACTTGGGAATCGAACCCATGAACTAATCCGCAGCACCACTGACTGACTTCTATTAAAATTGTATACTTGTTCAGATGCGGAATTGCAAATGGTTCCTCTGCAGTTTCAACCGACCCAACCTCGCGTACCGGATACTGGAGAAAAAGCCGAGGAGCATTAACCAAGACGTGGCTAATATTATAAAGCAGAAGTTTTTCAGGTACACATATTTCATTTTAGCGGTTCCTAAAGCGGTAGCGAAGTAATGTTCAACATGGTCTATAACGTACCTTATTTTTCTCATTTTGTAAGTGCCGTAGGGTCCTTAATGAGACCTCAACGGCGTCACCGGGGGTTTTGGGCGAGCGCAGATACATCGTCTGATGGGGCTCGAAGGCAGAAGCACAAGAGATGGGCGGAACGACTCTCTAAGGGTGTCACTTTTGAAACTCTGACTTCGGCTTAGAGGAAGGTCCATTCGGAAAGGTGGTTTTGGCCAGAGTATAGTCCTGAAGCCATCGTGACCGTGGAAAATCGGAGATCTCGTTTTCGCCGGCGAAGTCGTTGTGTAGCTTGTGTTTGTTCAATTATTTATTAACAATAATTTACACGAATATCATAAAGAGGTAGTCGAGAAGTTTGTGCTGTTGTAGAAGGTAATCTCTGGATCTATTTATTTTTCATTTTATTTTTTAGAAAATTATATTACCACGTTATTTGTGAGTGTCACATTACACATATATTTATCCCCGTATTCTCATGGGAACGGGAACTAAGCTGGTAAAACCGCGGGGCTTCGGTTACTTAATGATAATTATCATCGTTTCTTGGACGTCTAGTCACGACGCACCCTTTTGAGACTTTCAGGAGTTCAGATGAAACCAAACCCAGTTATAAATTAAAAAATAAAAAGACGTTGAGACATCACAAACGGGATACGTGCAGATAAAAAAAAATATCAACGGCATAATAATTTATAAACGTGTTGTGGGTGTAATGTCTACTCTCTCTCGGCTTTCGGTTGCGTTGTACTCCCCTGGCGAAGTACCTGATGATGGTGTCTACTTTCAGGGAGTCCGGCATCGTGTACTGTCTGTCTCGCAAGGAGTGTGAGAGCCTTGCCTTGGACCTGCGCAAGGTCGGCGTGCAAGCGGCGGCCTACCACGCCGGGTTGGCCGACAAGAAGCGCGAGGAAGTGCAGACGGGCTGGCTGGCGGACCGGTACAAAGTGGTCTGCTATATCGACATCTTGCTTCATATCGATTATGTTTATAATAGTGGTCCTTCGAGCCGGATAAAGAGATTCGGCTCGAATTTCACAATTATTTTCATTTTCGTTGCTTGAATAAATACTATTTTTTTTATAAATATTATTTATATTATTACATTTCCTATAGCAGAATAGGTTTAAACGATTGTATATAAATTTTATTCTATTTCTTTAAAGAAATATTGATCAAGAGTTATTTCTGCTTATTTTCCTGGAATTTCTGTTTATTTTCCTGGAGCCTACTTGAAATATTTTTTTTATATGAAAGGAATTTTGGCGCAGTCGGTAGGATTAGGTTATCTCACGTCAAGGGTGTCCCCAGATCTGTGCGACGATCGCCTTCGGCATGGGAGTGGACAAGGCGGACGTGCGCTACGTGATCCACCACAGCCTGCCCAAGTCGGTGGAGGGCTACTACCAGGAGGCGGGGCGCGCGGGGCGGGACGGCGAGCTCGCCAGCTGCCTGCTCTACTACAGCTACAGCGACGTGGTGCGCTACCGCCGCCTGCTGGACAGTGAGTCATTGGGTGCCGATAGATGGCGCTGATAGTTAACACACGGCGTGATTTTGCACTAGCGAACGCCCGCAACTTCGTCCGCGTGGAATTCTTTTTTTTTTATTCTTTACAAGTTAGCCCTTGACTACAATCTCACCTGATGGTAAGTGATGATGTAATCTAAGATGGAAGCGGGCTAACTTGTTAGGAGGAGGATGAAAATCCACGCTCCTATCGGTTTCTACAAGACATCGTACCGGAACGCTAAATCGCTTGGCGGTACGTCTTTGTCGGTACGGTGGTAACTAGCCACGGCCGAAGCCTCCCACCAGCTAGACCTGGACCAATTAAGTAAACTTCAATCGGCCCAGCCGGGGATCGAACCCAGGACCTCCGTCATTAAATCCACCGCGCATACAACTGCGCTACGGAGGCCGTCAATTCAGTTTTTACAAATCCCGCGGGACCAAGGATTGTGAAACCCGGTGATCTGGCATGAAAAGTATACATAAGCATGTGTTAATACAGAATAAAATCAATTTCCATTTCAAATTTCTGCTAAATCGCTTCAGTAGTCGCAGCGCAAAGGAGGAACGAACATACACACACACGAACTTTCGCCTTTATGTACATTAGTGTGATTTTTAGTTATAGGCTGTATTCCACTAAGCGAACGATCAAAATCCTGCTGTAGCCGTTTCACACGACGACCACAGTCGTGGTCTGTCAATATGTTATAGTGTTTTTAGATATAAGCTTAAAATAGAAACACAATTGCTTTTTTAAGTTCGCTATTTTGTTATTTAAATCAGCTCGAATCCATTCCACTTGCGCTTATGATTGCAACACAAACGAGTGGAACGGTACAAACTGTCGTGATCGCTAAGTGGAACGTAGCATTTGTGAATGTGTCGCCAGTGGAGCGGAACACGACCGCGGACGCGCGGCGCGTGCACGAGGAGAACCTGCTGCGGATGGTGGAGGTGTGCGAGAGCGTGACCGAGTGCCGGCGCGCGCAAGTGCTGGCCTACCTGGGCGAGCGCTTCTCCAAGCAGCAGTGCGCCGCCAACCGCCTCTCCGCCTGCGACAGCTGCCTCAACGACCACGACTACAAGGTGAGCAGCACAGTGTTGCTACGGGGGCGCCCGGTCAAAACACCCTTCCCGAACGGCCCTCTAAGCCGAGCCGAGTCTCAGAGGAGACGCCCTTGGAGAGTCGTTCCGCCCATCTACTCTGCTTCTGCCTTCGGGCCCCATCAGGCGATGCTTCTGCGCTCGCCCAAACCCCCACGGTGGTACGGCACTTACACAATCATAAAAAAAAAAACAGTGTTGCTACGCGAATGCCTATGGGGTGGTAGCTCAGATGCACTACCATAACTTACTAACTATTTACCCTACAAAAAAAAAATATTTGCATCATAAAAAATGTAAAAAAAAACATTAAAAGTTCTTACCCTACCAAGTCTATATATCTTTTAATTTTTTCAAAAATTGAATGACATGCCACGAAAAAATAAACTAAGGAGCGCGCGTCAGTTGAACTTAGTACAGCCGAAGTCAAATTTAAAAATGCACAGTACTGGCCCGCACAAAATGTGCATAAAATATGTAATAAATTACCGCGAAGCATTAAGGAAAAAGAAAACATTAATGAGTTTTTAACAACATTAAAAAACTTTTTGCTTGAAAAGTATATTACAAAATAAATGACTTTTTGACCGAAAATCAATAAATCCGCCTCTCTACTTATGCTAAGTTAATTTACTTGTACTTTAAAGTTACAACATTTCCTTACTTTAAAGTTACTAGGGTTCCATTTGTTGTCTAAGGTTGATTTGTTTTGGTTGAGGTTAAAATGTCTAGGGTTGACATTTTATCTATGACATGTGTTAAATATTATAATGGAAATGTAACTTGAATAAATAAATGAATAAATGCCTTTATTTGCCTGGAGCAGTTGGAAATACATTTCTAATGATTGACTTTATAGTCAGGTGCTTCAAATCCCAACTGTGTCCCGTGCTGTTCCAAATACTTGTATATTACCATGTAGAAACCAGTTAAAGATTTGGGTTGGGGGTTAAAAAAGGTAAAAGTTTGCACTTATTTTAAGTTCACCAGGTAACATCTTAAACGATTATCATTTAGACGAGATAGCAGCTGAAAGCCAACTTGTTTAAAATAAAAAGATCAGAAGTGGGATTCAAGTACCAAAATCGAATAATAAAACGTTTGTGTCGTGACAACAGCCAGTGGACGTGACGGACGACTGCAAGGTGATCGTGCGCGCCATCCGCGAGGCGGGCCGCGCGTCCTACACGCTGCTGCACGTCGCGGAGGCGCTGCGCGGCTCCAACGTGCAGCGCCTCGCCGAGCTGCGCAACACTCCGCTGCACGGCCGGTGAGTGTGTGCGTGCGTGTGTGTCAGTGCGTGCGTGCGTGTGTGTGTGTGCGTGCGTGCGCGTGCTTACGTGCGTGCGTGCGTGCGTGCGTGCGTGCGTGCGTGCATGTGAGTGTGTGTGTGTGTGTGTGTGTGTGTGTATGTGTGTGTGTGTGAGAAACATATTATGACCGCCAAGACTGTGATGGACCTGCCAATGCATAGCTTTAAGCAATGTGTTAAAAACATTTGCTTAGTCGAGGTTACTACATCATTGACGAGTTCCTTAATGATAAAGATGCTTGGAGGCCGTTGGAGCAGCTTCCACCTTCACACAGGAAGTAAAACTACTTATATTGTAATGTTGTCATCAATTGTATATTATAATATTGTATGTTTTTTTAAAAGACCAACTGTTGAGTTTCTTGCCGGTTTCTTTTCAGCAGAATCTGCCTTCCGAACCGGTGGTAGAATCTTTACAAATAGCCAACTGACGTGTCAAAAGTGCTTGTAAACTGAGCCTACTTGAAATAAATGAATTTTGAATTTTTGACATATTATAGTCTTAATGTTAATGATTATATAAATGATAAAAAAGCTTGGTGTTAAACTGTATTATACGACTGTGCTTAGTTTTAAATAAGTTTGTAAAATGGTGGTAGACAAAAAAAAATAAACCTAGACAGAGTTTGTTGTGGGCTCTTCTCGAAGGCGCGGGTTCCAAGTTTGGAACCCTCGTATCTTTAATTTACGTTTTCGACTATTATTACCTCCATTAGATTAAATTAAATTATGACATAATCCTGACATTTCGGAAGTGCTTGTAAACTAAGCTTAATTGAAACAAATTAATTCTGAATTTTTGTATTTTCATATTTTGGAAATAGCTGCTTTAGTAGATTGATCGCGTGCGGAAATATGTCTCGGTCTTAAGGCAGGTGTTCACAGATCCCCATCGTACGAGTACGTATCGGGCGCAACGCAGTAAATCGATTTTAAATTTTACGGTAGATTCATGCGATCCGTACGATGCGAATCTGTGGACGCCTACCATTAGCTGACACAACTGATTTTTGATATCAAATGACACTACTGCCGTATAATACTTTGTACAATGAAAATTGTTATTGAAGTAAAACTTCTTTAGGAGGAGTAAGTTGGTGAATTCGTTGTGAAAAGTGTGATCTGGCGAGGCTTTTGAGATGCGTGCTGCTATCTACAGGCGTAGTAAAACAGTTTTTGTTATTTTAAACCCTTTTTGTACACTTCAAAACTTGTTGCGATGCAGATGCCTGGGGCTCAAAGATGGTGCTTTGTTTTTCATTTTTGATTTATTTGAGTCTTGTGGTAAAAAAGCCCACTTACTTTATTTTTATTACTTATTTCATTTTTTAAATGAACTTTTTTTCAATACTTTTAATAATAAATAGAATCTTTATTAACCAAAAATAGATACAAAAAACCATAAAATTTTCCGTTGGACGTCCTAGTCCAACGGAAAACATTAAAAATTATAATAAAATAATTACAAAAATTACAATAAATAGGACTACATTACAAAAAGAAATACATTACAAAAAAGAAAAGTAAAGTAAAACAGTAAGCAGAAACGTTAGATGGTGTACACAATTATTTTAGCTTATTTTATATTTGCATTGAGTAATTCTTCGGTGTCTGTATAAGTTAAACTTTTTAACCAATTTGTTATTGTTAGGGTTGCCTGATTTACTGAGAGGTTGCAAAGATTACAGGACCTTGCTACAAAGTTGTAGACTTTTGCATCGACATATGGTGTGAATCGTCGAGCGATCTCAGTTTTCGCAATTTTAATGTGAATTAACTTCTGTTTACAGCTGCAGGTCCTGGCCGCGCGGCGACGCCCAGCGGCTGCTGCGGCAGATGATGGTGCGGCAGCTGCTGGCGGAGCGGCTCGTCGTCAACAACGACATCGCCAGCGCCTACGTCACGTTGGGGCCCGCCGTCGACAAGTGAGCACACGAGTATTCTTTTTTTATTCTCTACAAGTTATCCCTTGACTACTCAGACCAATTATAGAAGGACCTGTATCGCACTCATAGTCACGAACAAAATTGTCTGTCATTTTCTGAGGAAAACGAGCTTAGATTTTGTATATATCTTATACTAAACTAGAAGTTTATGCCCGTTTTTTACACAATTCAATTACACAAAAAGGTATTTTTACGGAGTTCTTTAACCGACAAACACGATTACAACTATTTAACATCAATTCTATAGAGACAGTTTTTATAATCGCATTAGATCGTTGATCATATACTTTGACAGAAAAGTAACGTCTAGCGAGGCAGGTCCTATACAATAATTGGTCTGAGCTTCAATATAATGAATACGTGTGCGCAGGCTGATGTCGGGCAAGCTGCGCATCGTGTTCCCGATGAAGGTGGAGAGCAAGGCGTCGCTGGTGAGCGCGGCGGCGCCGGCGCAGAGCGACGACTCGCACGTCGGCGCGCTCATCAAGGCTCTGGAGGACCGCTGCTACGCCGACCTGGTGGAGGCCTGCAGGTCAGTCACTCTTGCTTCTTCTCACTCCATCATCAGCAACCTCAGACCAATTATAGAAGGACCTGTATCGCATTCACAGTCACGAACAAAATTGTCTGCCATTTTCTGAGGAAAACGAGCTTAGATTTTGCATATATCTTATACTAAACTAGAAGTTTTTGCCCGTTTCTTACACAATCCAATTACACAAAAAGGTATTTTTACGGAGCTCTTTAACCGACGAACACGATTACAACAGCTATTTAACATCGATTCTATAGACAGTTTTTATTATCGCATTAGATCGTTGATCATATACTTTGACAGAAAAATAACGTCTAGCGAGGCAGGTCCTATACAATAATTGGTCTGAGTCAACAACCCATATCCCGCTCACTGTAGAGCATGAATGAGGTAGGCTTATTATAAACAGCCACACCGGCCCAATGCGGATTGGCGGACTTCACTCACATTAAGAAAATTCACAAGTATGCAGGTTTCCTCACGATGTTTCCTTCACCGTCTGAGACATGTGATATTTGCAAGAAGAAAGAAAGAGAGAAGAAACATTTATTTCAAAAATTGTGTCACGCTTAACTGGCTTAACTTAATACAATTAATTGTAGCGCCTGATACTCAAACCGCTTAGTCTAAGCATCAGAACAGCACTAAGTTATATTTGGCACAACCTTGAAAAAGGATCCAGCATTGTGCTGCATGTACCAAGGAAATATTGGACATACAGCGCTGATTTTCAGCTGATAACCTTGAACCCTTACCTTGAAACCTTATTTAATTTTGGATAAACACAGGTCATCCACTGGGCTATCACGGCTCAGCACGGATTTTGGAATACACTCGTATTTTTCTTTCTTTTCCTTGGGTTGGGTTAGGAGGAGGATGAAAATCCACACCCTTTTCGGTTTCTACACGACATCGTACCGGAACGCAAAATCGCTTGGCGGTATACGTCTTTGTCGGTAGGGTGGTAACTAGCCACGGCCAAAGCCTCCCACCAGCCAGACCTGGACCAATTAAGAAAACCTCAACCGGCCCAGCTGGGAATCGAACCCAGGACCTCCGTCTTGTAAATCCACCGCGCATACCACTGCGCCACGGAGGTCGTCAAAACCTAAACATCCGCCGGTCGACAGGGAGATGGCGTCGTCGCGCGGCGCGTCGCTGGGCGCGCTGTTCCCGCAGGCCGCGCTGCGCGCCATGGCCGGCAGCCTGCCCGACACGCCGGCCGCCATGCTGGCGCTGCCGCACGTCACGCGCGCCAACTACGACAAGTACGCCGTGCGCCTGCTGGAGATCACCTCCGCCTACGCCGTCGAGAAGCTCGGTCAGTAATGATAGTGTCAGTGCTTGTAGCTCGGTCAGTGCTTGTAGCTCGGTCAGTGCTGATAGTGTCAGTGCTTGTAGCTCGGCCAGTGCTGATAGTGTCAGTGCTTGTAGCTCGGTCAGTGCTGATAGTGTCAGTGCTTGTACCTTGGTCAGTGCTGATAGTGTCAGTGCTTGTAGCTCGGTCAGTGCTGATAGTGTCAGTGCTTGTAGCTCGGTTAGTGCTCATAGTGTCAGTGCTTGTAGCTCGGTCAGTGCTCATAGTGTCAGTGCTTGTAGCTCGGTCAGTGCTGATAGTGTCAGTGCTTGTAGCTCGGCCAGTGCTGATAGTGTCAGTGCTTGTAGCTCGGTCAGTGCTGATAGTGTCAGTCCTTGTAGCTCGGTCAGTGCTGATAGTGTCAGTGCTTGTAGCTCGGTCAGTGCTGATAGTGTCAGTGTCAGTGCTTGTAGCTCGGCCAGTGCTGATAGTGTCAGTGTCAGTGCTTGTAGCTCGGCCAGTGCTGATAGTGTCAGTGTCAGTGCTTGTAGCTTGGCCAGTGCTGATAGTGTCAGTGTCAGTGCTTGTAGCTCGGTCAGTGCTGATAGTGTCAGTGTCAGTGCTTGTAGCTCGGTCAGTGCTGATAGTGTCAGTGTCAGTGCTTGTAGCTCGGCCAGTGCCTATAGTGTCAGTGTCAGTGCTTGTAGCTCGGTCAGTGCTGATAGTGTCAGTGTCAGTGCTTGTAGCTCGGCCAGTGCTGACAGTGTCACTGCTTGTAGCTCGGCCAGTGCTCATAGTGACAGTGCTTGTAGCCCGGTCAGTGCTTGTAGCTCGGTCAGTGCTTGTATCTCGGTCAGTGCTGATAGTGTCAGTGCTTGTAGCTCGGTCAGCGCTGCTAGTGTCAGTGCTCGTAGCTCGGCCTGATAGTGTTAGTGCTTGTAGCCAGGTCAGTGCTTGTAGCTCAGTCAGTGCTGATAGTGTCAGTGACAGGTAATGGCAGCAAAGTAAAGTAAAGTAAAGATAAAGTTCTTTTCACTCTCCTAACCCCACCGCCATTTTAATTTCGATTTTAGTATTTTTAAAGAAATTTATATTATAGCAAAACATCATGAATATTATTTATTTAAACGGGTACATACCACGATAAAATGACGAGATTTTTTATGTCGATATTAAATAAATAATATTCATAATGAAAAACCGAGTGTGAGTGTGACGAAGTGCGAGAAACGTGACCGCAACAGTCCAGCTCAGTGTGCTTTATGTAATGGGCCTCATCCAGCTAACTACAAGGGATGCGAAGTCTACAAAGAAATTCTTCTACGCCGAAACAGAATAACTACCAACAAAGGAAATCAGAAACCAAAATTTACCAGAAATATCCCACAACAAGACGAGCCTATTAGCAAAGAGAAGCCACCAAAAAAGTCATATGCTGCAACATTAAATAATCATAATGAACCCATAAATGAAAATTCAGACTCCAGCAGAGTGCATCCTACACTGGAACAAATTCTTATAAAACAATCTGAGAAGTTTGATATGATCCTACAACAAATAAGTACTCTTATGAGTCTTATGGTCAAACTTGTTGATAGACTATCATCCAAATAGGTTCTCTTAGAATAGCTACCCACAACATAAACGGATTAACACCGAACAAAAACATTGTTGAAATATTTATGATAGAGCATAAACTTGATATACTTCTAATTTCTGAAGCACACTGTAACTCATCAACCTGCATCAAATTCAAAGACTTTCAGTGCTACCATACAGGCCACCCAGATGGAACAAGTCATGCTGGCACTGCAGTCATAGTCAAAAACTCAGTAAAACATCATCAAATGCCACAATACAAAACCGAACATATACAGGCGACAACCATTGCTGTTGAGGATCAAGCAGGCATGATTGTTATATCTGCAGTGTATTGCCCCCCGAAACATAAAATAACAGCTACCATGTTCTCCCATTACTTTGATAGTCTTGGTAACCGCTTTATAGTAGGAGGAGACTGGAACTCTAAACATACATTTTGGGGATCTAGGCTAACTACAACTAGAGGTAGACAATTGAAGGTATGTGTAGATAATAACAACCTTAGAACAGTCTCAACGGGTGAACCAACCTACTGGCCAAGTGACCCGAAGAAGCTACCAGACCTCTTGGATTTCTTTATAACAAAAGGATTGACTAAGCACTACCTGAAACCTGAATCTTGCTTTGATAGTCTATCTGATCATACACCTGTTTTATTAACAGTTGACACTAAAGTAATTGAATATATGAAAGCAGAGTCGCTGTATAACAAACGCACAGACTGGGAATCATTTAGGGAGTATATCAAAGCTAAAATCAACTTAAAAGTAGCTCTCAAGACACATGATGACATAGAAGAGGCGGCCGTATTCATAACGACTCTGATACAAAATGCTTGCTGGATTAATACACCAGAGACTCAGAATTGCAATAAAATAGAAAACTATCCTTTGGACATTAAAAGAGCTGTTCTAAATAAAAGGAGATTGCGTCGGATATGGCACCAAAGTCGACTTCACCAGGATAAAGTAAACTTCATCACTGCTGCAGAAAATCTCTCGGAAATGTTGCAGAGATGGCACGATGCAACTCTTGAATCTCAACTGGAGTCACTAAGTCCTACAGCTGACACTAATTATTCTCTGTGGAAGTTTACAAAATTCTACAACAGACCTCAAATTCATAAACCACCTATCAAAACAAGCCAGCATTGGGCGAGAAGTCCACAGGAAAAAGCCGACGTTTTTGCTGAGCATCTAGCAAAAGTCTTCTGTCCAAACAATATCTCAGATCCTGAATCTGAACTGAATATTAGTCAGCATCTTAACATGGACCTTCAGATGTCTCTTCCACCTGTCCCAGTCACAGTTAGAGAAATGTGGGGAACAATTAAAAGACTGCCTGATAGAAAAGCCCCAGGATTCGACCTTATTACAAATGAAATATTGAAACAACTTCCAAAAAAGGCAATTGTATTCTTAACATCGCTTTTCAATGGAATTTTAAGAGTACAATATTTCCCACTACTATGGAAAGTATCACAAATACTGATGATACCTAAGCCTGGTAAACCGCCTACCGAAATCACTTCCTACAGACCAATTAGTTTACTGCCTATTCTTTCAAAATTATTCGAGAAACTTCTCTTGCGAAGGATCTTACCAATATTAAATGCCAATAACACAATACCCAGCCACCAATTCGGATTTCGGCAGCAGCATTCCACTGTTGAACAAGTACATAGGGTTTGTGATAAAATAAGAGAAACATTGGAAAATAAAGAATACTGCTCATCAGTCTTTCTCGATATTCAACAGGCTTTTGATCGAGTCTGGCATGATGGTCTATTATATAAAATTAAAACACACATCCCTCATAGCTATTACCTGTTACTGAAATCCTACCTTTCAGAACGATTGTTTCAGGTAAAGGAAATAGATGTAACATCTAAATTTTATGAAATAAAGGCGGGCGTTCCGCAGGGTTCAGTTTTGGGGCCTGTGTTGTATACATTATACACCGCAGATCTTCCAGAGGTAAAAGGGGTTACAACTGCTACATTTGCCGACGACACTGCGGTTCTAGCTACCGACAAAGACCCTGCAGTTGCTTCAAGGTCACTTCAAAAAGGTTTAGAAGCAATATCCAAATGGCTTCAATCAAATAAAATCAATGTCAGCACTTCAAAGTCTGTGCAAGTTACTTTTACGCTGCGCAAAGAAAACTGCCCTCCTGTATTCCTAGATGGAATTGAGCTTCCACATAAAGAGAGTGTCAAATACCTGGGATTGCACCTTGATAGGCGTTTGACCTGGCACCACCATATCAAAACAAAGAGACAAGAGGTTAACATAAGATATAAGAACATACACTGGATAGCAGGTCGGAATAGCAAACTATCCATTGATAACAAACTCTTGCTATATAAGGTACTATTGAAGCCAGTCTGGATGTATGGCATCGAGCTATGGGGAAGTTCCAGCAACTCTAACATATCCATCCTGCAAAGGACCCAAAACTTAATTCTGAGAAGGATCTGTGGTGTTCCGTGGTTCATAAAGAATGACGAGATTCACGAGCAACTAAAGGTGAAAACTGTCAATGAAGAGATTGACAGCGTCACTGAAAAATACAAAACACGACTAAGGAGTCATCCAAATGTTCTGGCTTCAAAATTGATTCACAGAACATATCAGAGCAGGCTTAAAAGAAAGCACATTATTTAAACCTATTAATCTATAAAAACAATGAGGGGATATTCTCACTGGGGAATACACTCGAAAAGCGAAGTTATCACCGAACACATCTGCTTATAGTTATGATACTGATCGCAGATAAACCCAGAAGAAAAAAAAAAAAAAAAAAAAAAATAATGAAAAACCACGAAATAAGTTTAAAATCATAGCAAAACATCGTTTGCCGTGTCAGCTGTAGAGTTTTGTGTAAATAAATTAATTAAATGCGTTTTGCTATAGGTATATTGATGCAGTACGAGGACGACCTTGAAGAGCAGAAAAAGAAGAATTTAGAAGATTTCCAAGAAGAGCAAAGCGACTCGGAGACCGACTGGAGCAGCGTCGCCAAGAGCGCGGAGAGCATGTCCACCAGCCGCTCGCGGGGGAGGAAGACCTACCGCGGCGGCGTCCGGAAACGGTACGTACATTCACTTGAGAGGAGAAGCAGTGTGACGATTTTTATTGGTCTCTTTCTCCTTATTGTGTCACAATAGGGATGATGACAGTTTTTTAAATTGTATATAAATTAAGAGTATGCTTATATTAAAGCAATTTTGTAAAAGGAACAGGGTATCTGCGATCATTTCTTTCGGAGCTACAGGGATTTAAAGTGTCATTTGCGGCGCTGCCGCGGATCCCTGAAAAACGCCCCATACAAAATGGTACGAACTAATGACGTCGTAGGTAATGTAATGATCGTTGCGTTCAAACGAAATTACTAATATCTTTGTTATTTGTGCGTTTATGTTTATAGTTCAAATATTAAAAATGCCACATTTAATGTTAGGAAGCAAAAACTGTGTGAATTTACATCTAATTACGATAAAAGATTTTTATTAGATTTTGAAATTTTATAATCTCATTTATTTTGCAAATATGCAGACAATCTTTGATTTTTACGTATAAATTAGTTAACATTGACCTTAATTACCCGAATGTATCATAAAAATCAATATATTCAAACCTAGTCGTCATCCCCATTGGTGTAGAAATAAGTGAACTTATAATTTAGGTGATATAGGGTTCTTGTGCGACCTTGATTGACCTGCAAACTTTTGCGTGCAGCTGCAAATCTGTCAGTAGGCCTTCTTAGGTAGAAAAATCCCTTAATTCATCACAACACATCCATCATAGTAATTAAAAGTAATTTAACTAATTTAGAAAATAGTTAATTAGCGCCAGTTGAAGTTGAGGAGGTAGAGGGCAAAGCTTTACTACAGCTCTTGTATAATGACCTGTTCTGGTCTTAACTCTAGCGGCGTGAACCACACCGTCTCTCCCGGGACCTAGAGGACCTGTCCTATGGCCAGAAGCAGCAAGTTATGTTAAATAATAACTTGTAATATGGAGTGTTCCATTTTGCCTATTTTGAAGTGAAGTCAGGTATTCACGGCTCCATCTCTTCCAAAACCTATGACTGTATCAGTTTTGACAACAACTGATAGCGGGTAAGCCTGTTCTGCCTGTACATTCGTAAAATCCTCAGCCGAAGTGATGACGGAATATTATCTTGGGGCTTCAAAATATCATTTTATGAAAATTGACCACATTGTGTTTTTATTATATCCAATCTTATATTGAGATCTTATTTAAGATACCGGCGCAAGGGCGGGTCGGCGGCGAAGACAAAAGCCGCGCGAGGAGCGTACGCGGCGCGCGGGCGCGGGCGCGGCGCCGCAGCGCGCAGTCCGGCGAGCGCCCGACCAGGTACCGCCTCGCACTGAGCTACACTGACTACGCGATCCATTCCTTCATTTGCTTCACGAGTAGACGTTCGTGTTGTTAGTTCAGCAGTTGTGAACAAAGATACAAACGATCGTATCTTTGTGCCTTATCTATCTACCATACACCATGACTGCACTGTAGATGAATCTCAGAAGAGACTTTAAAGAGTCTGACTGCTTGTCATTGGGCCCCATCAGGCGATGTTTCTGCGCTCGCCCAAAACGGTTATGGGTTTTGGGCGAGTCCTCAGTCCCAGGGCTCGACGACTGGTCTATGTACTGCGTACCAACGGTATTAAAAAAGAGTGTTTACAATTCCTAACACGAACGTTTATTTTGGTTTGGTTTCGTTGTGAAGAACGAAATTAATGGTTTGATTTCCTATCAATGAAAATTAATCAAAATTAATAATTGAACCATCAAGCTTACTTTTTTTTCGAAACTTGCAACGAAAATTTTCAGAGCTTAAAAATCTAATCAATCTCATCAATCTTTTATCTATACGGATATTGACAATATACGTTTTTAAATCTATTTATTTATTTTAGTTTAGTTTCGTATATTTTACTTTAGTTTTAAGAACAAAGAATTACTCGTCATTATACGTCATGGTACCTACGTATATTGACAACACTACAGTTATAACCAGATTGTTTGTAACATATAATGTAGCATATCCGTTAATACAAATGCCTTCTTATTTAATTTTCTAACATTTGCTAAGTATGATTTAATATTGAAAGTTTGGTTTTACCAAAAAATTATACTTTTATCATATACCTACTCGTAGACTTATTGATATACAATATTTTCAAAAGTAATAGAGATTAATGTTTTCCTTCAGGTACGAGTACCGGCGGCAACGCACTGGGTTCGATGCCCGTGCCGCGCGCCAACAGTACCGTGTTGAACACCAGGCCGGGGGTGTTCAAACCCTCCAGACTTAATCTTATATAGTGCCATATTGTGTAAGTAGATATAATGTTATATAGAAAAATTCAAAGAAATGCCTTCGGTCGTAGACAAGTATAAAAAAATAATTTAATTTATAATGCCTGTGCATTCATTACATCTCACCCTCAGACCAATAGGACCTTCGTTCCTTGATTCGTTCCCATGATATGCGGCCGACGGGGGGAAGGACTGCGCGGGTGTGAAGTGGTATGCGCATCGCTAACCCCTCCCACCCCATCGGGAGTGTTGCGAACAAAATAGACGTTACTTTTCTGTTGTCAAAGTATATGATCAATGATCTAATGCGATTGTATAAACTGTCGCAATGATATCGATGTTTCACAGTTGTAATCGTGTACGTCGGCCATCATGGCCAGCAGGCGTTTTGGTTCGTATTGTCAAAAACATATTTAAAACTGAAATTTTCATGTTATCACGTGTCAAAAAATATAAAAAAAAAAATTTAATGTAGTGATAATGAACTATTTAAGACTATATTTAAAAAAAAAGTGTCAACTAGCTTATTGGTCTGAGGGTGGCCAGCTCATCGTGTAGTGCGAGCATTATAGATGCGTGTACAGCCAATTTAGCAATGATATCTTGAGTAAAATTACTTGTGTGATTATAAGTGTGATAATAAATTTATGTTTTCTTTTTTAATTTCAATACTTAATCATTATTATTATTATTATCCAATTGTTGTTTTATATGTAAATTTTCCTGTCAATGTAATAATAAATAAACATTTAATGTTCATTTAATGATTAAAACAAATTAATGATAAGTGAAGTGACTGTAAATAAATTTTTATTTTTATAAATACATAGGGTTTTTTTTCACAGTTTTATCCCATAAAATTGTTTGACATTATATTGACATTTTCATATAATATTCTCTTACGATTTTTTTTTCCAAAAAGAAACCGTACTACCTATATTTTTTATTTTTATTGAAAACAGAGCGTATTTTTATTTGTTCTTTATAATATATGGTTGAAAAATTTAAATCTAATATATAAAATTCTCGTGTCACAGTTTTCGTTGCCATACTCCTCCGAAACGGCTTGACCGATTTTGATGAAATTTTTTGTGCTTATCCGGTATCTATGAGAATAGGCCAAGATTTTTGTGCCATCAGATAGTTTAGAAAAATATCCATCTAAAAACCTTATAGAAGTAAAAACCTAATAGCAGTATTTTATTATTAAAGTATAGAAAACCCATTAAGAAAGCTTTTCCTATCTCACTTTTACCTTATGATATAAGTGCGGTAAATTGAAAATTATATATTGCAGCTCGAGCCAAAGGCGAGAGCTATAGTAAGGAAGTAGAGGTCTCAATTATCTCGAAACTTGCTGTCACTGAGATACCGCTTTGCTCTTAGCACGGCAGTATACTAATACTCTAAAGAGGTAAAGTTTGTGGTATAGTAGGGGATAATCTACTGAACCGATTCTGAATTCATTTACCACTACAAGGCCACGCTATTTGCAAGTGTCATAAATCGACTATATTTTATCTCTTTATTCTCACGCGAACGGGAACTACGCGGATGGAAGCGGGGCCTCGTATTAATTTTTCAGTAAATAAGATTTAAAGCTCATTATATTTGATTTGTAAAAAAAAATGTGAAGGAGACGAATGGACATAATTTGCCGACCCCACTTATTTTTTTAAATCTTTATTTTAAACGACTTTTATACAAGGTACACAGTGGCGCTAAAATGTGGTTTTCTTAATGCTTATTATATGCAAGATTTCCCATTTGGATAATTTGTCTTACTAGTGGATACCCTGATCAACAACCTTATGCACGCCACTAAAGGTACATGTCACTCCTGTTATTACAAATCTATTTTCATATTAAGTGGTTAAAATTTAAGAATCTGCCTTTTTGACTTGCTTTTCTTTACATGTGTATGATAATTTTCATCGGTTCTCCGGTTTTAGCGAACTCCATAGCTTCTTTGGTCCTCTCGAGGGGGAAGTGATGGGTGATGAATGACTTCAGATCGATGGCGCCGCTCGACACCGCGGCCAGAGCTTGCGGGTATCTGAAACATTTGTAACGGTCATAACATTTAACCCGCCAAGCGATTTAGCGCTCCGGTACGTTGTCATGAAGATTCCGAAAGAGGTGTGACTTCCTCCTAACAAGTTAACCTGATTTCATCTTAGATTGCATCATCACTCACCATCAGGTGAGATTGTAGTTGTAGTTTTTGTGTATATATACACCGGTTTGGGAGAAAGCGGGCAGTCTGTCTCTGGCATCGAGAGAAGGCGGACGTGTGCCACTGGCCATTATAGTGCATAATAGTGTAGTGTTGAGACAGTGACTTACTGCTATTACAGTAAGGACAAGGGACCTTACAATAGTGGGAGAAAGCGGGCAGTCTGTCTCTGGCAGCGAGAGAAGGCGGATGTGTGCCGCTGGCTGTTATAGTGCATAATAATCAAGTGGTGAGACAGTGACTTACTGCTATTACAGTAAGGACAAGGGACCTTACAGTAGCAAGAGCTAACTTGTAAAGAATAAAAAAAACGTTTATTTTTGTGAGAGAAATACAAAACGTCGACTCCCACAAAACTTTTCGAGTCGACGTACTCGTATCTCAAAGAACATTCTAAGATGTGTACCTAATGTCCTTCCAGCATCTGTTTACTGGCACGTATGTTTTACAAAGCTATCATACAAGCGGATTGCGAGCGTTCTCAAAGCGGAACGGGCTCGCAACGTATACGTTAGAGCCCCTGCTCACTTACAACTTTTAGTTGGCCGACTTAATCGGCCGAGTCTGTGGCCGAGTATAGAACGGGTATAGCGATTTATGACAGCCCGCACATCCGTCCAACAAATCGTCCAACTAAATCACGCACAATTAAAAAGTAGTCCAACTATCGGCCAACTAAAAAAAAAATTGAATTGTTTTGGAGTATTTTTAATTCGTTTCCAAACCATAATAAAGTAATCACTCTCTCTCTCATTCGATTAATTGATAATGGATGTTTTCAAATTATTGTGTTTTAGTCTCCGGCGTCTATGAAGTAACAAAGCTAACATCAGTGTTTCTTCATCAGAATCCATTTTGGCATTCGCAATGGAGGCTGAAGCGATCAGAAGCCTTGTGCCTTAGTTGTTTTATTTCGCTAGAGGGTGTGGATCCTGTACAATATTACACTCTCGGAGAGCACGTTAAGCCGTCAGTACCGGTCATTATCATTAACATAGTGGTCGTTCATTGATTTTTTGGTTAACTTTATCAACTTTATTATAAGGAGGGAGGCCTGGCCCTGTAGTAGGCCATTAAAATAGGCTGATTGATATGAAACTCACGAGTTGAGCAGGCGGTAGGCGCCGCGCACGTCCACCTCGCGCAGCATGGCGCCCGTCAGCGGCACCTCCGCGCGCTCGCCGCCGATGCCGACGATCACCACCGTGCCGCCGGAGCGGGTCGCCTGCGGTCACCAAACTATTGTGTATCTATCTATCTTATATGTATAAAAGAAAGTCGCGTTTTACTATTTATAGCTGGAGAACCGCTGAACCGATTTGGTTGAAAATTGGTGGAGGTTAGAACCAGGAGACGGCTGTATAGCAGTCAGACTGAGGCGTAGAGTGTTTGTGGGTAGAAACCAATGATGGGGATGATGACTAGGTTGGAATATATTGATTTTTATAATAAATTCGGTTAATAATTGACTGGATATTTGCAAAATAAATAAGATCATAAAATTTCAAAATCTATTAAATAGTAGATTGTTATACAAGGGGCTAAAAAGACCCATTATATACGAGGTATTTTTAGCCCCTTGTATAACAATCTACTATTTAATAGATTTTGAAATTTATTAAATAAATTTATTAGGACTATTATTAGGGCTAAAGTAATTTTGTTTTTTTAATTCTTGTCTAGTACGAGTACTAGCCTACTATAAAACGGAGGAGGTTTTATTCGAAAATTGAATCATTATAGGTAAGGCTCTGATTGTTTTGAAAAATAAATAAAAAACATTAAATTGGAAATAAATGCAGCGTTCTTGTCTGTGGAATGCGTTCCTTTTTTTATTTAATTTTTATTGAAGACATGGGACATCCTTTACGGTGTAATTAATACCTTTGCCTTTTTCTCATGTGAAAAAAATAAAATTAAAAAGCGAGAATTTAAAAAACAAATAATACATACTTCATTTATTTCAGAAAATAATTGTAAATTTGTGACCGTAAATTTCATATATTTCAACATTAATTGTTATTGGTGTCTTCATCTACTGAATTTGGAGATGGATGAAATTTTCAATCTGTTACCATCAAAGTCCAGACGCATTTACTTAAATACTTACCTACGAAAAATTGAATAAGTTAAGAAAACAACAACAAATCAACAACAACAATCGGTTTCTATTTAGGCGACCCTCAACTTACGTCTCAGGCCCTAAAAATACCTCGTATATAATGGGTCTTTTTAGCCCCTTGTATAACAATCTACTATATCGTAATTAGATGACAATTCATACAGTTTTAGCTGTCTTATATTAAATGTGACATTTTTTAATAAATGAACTATAAACATAAACGCAGAAATAACAAAGATATTAGTAATTTTGTTTGAACGCCCATATCAATCTCACTACTAAATTTTGTATGGGGCGTTTTTCAGGGATCCGTGGCAGCGCCGCAAATCTGACCCTTTAGATCCCTGTAGCTCTGAAAGTAATGATCGCAGATATCCTGTTACTTTTACAAAATTGCTTTACTATTAGCATGCTCTTAATTTATATACAATTTAAAAAACTGTCATTATCCCTATTCAGTCTCAGCGGCTCATAAATAGCGTTACCTTTGATTACAGGCAGTTCAATAGGTAAGTAACAATAACAAAGCTGTTGATTGTAACTCTTATTACAATGAAAGTAATGCAAATTCACCAGCATAGCGATGCTCTGCGCGGACGCGAGTCCGCACGCGTCCATGCTGACGTCGGGCGCGGTCCCCAGCAGCTCCGTCGCCCGCTCCGCCACGTGCTGCTCGCTGTGCGCCGCCGTCACCAGCAGTGTGTGCGTCGCGCACAGCTTCTTGGCGGTCTCTAGACGAGACGCCACCACGTCTGCGGTGTTGGAAAATAAATACTTAATTACATTCTGGCTGGTGGGAGGCTTCGGCCGTGGCTAGTTACCACCCTACCGGCAAAGACGCACCGCCAAGCGATTTAGCGTTCCGGTACGATGCCGTGTAGAAACCGAAAGGGGTGTGGATTTTCATCCTCCTCCTAACAAGCTAGCCCGCTTCCATCTTAGACTGCATCATCACTTACCATCAGGTAAGATTGTAGTCAAGGGCTAACTTGTAAAGAATAAAAAAAAATGAAAAAATACTTACTATGTTTAGGTAAGGTACGCTAAGGTTACCTATAGGTAGTAGTCCGGGATCCGTAGAACATTTTTTACAAGTGATTACCTCATCATTCTCAACCCATATTCGACTCACTACTGAGCTCGAGTCTCCTTTCAAAATGTAAATGGGTTAGACCAATAGTCCACCACGCTGGCCCAATCTCTGATATCTGAATTCTTCACGATGTTATCCTTCACCGTTTGAGACACGTGATATTTAATTTCTTAAAATGCACACAACTAAAAAGTTAGAGGTGCATGCCCCGGACCGGATTCGAACCTACACCCTCCGGAATTAGAGGTCATATCCACTGGGCTATCACGGCTCTCGTAGTGATACCTACTTATCGCTTTTTCTTATAAAAGTAAGGTACGTTAAGATTATCTATAGGTAGTAGTCCGGGATCTGTAGAACATTTTTTACAAGTGATTACTATCAAGTTAATTTTTCGTTAGAGCTTCATCTCGATGGGACGATCAACTTTTTATTTACGAAAATTCTTGATTCTGGTAGCTAACTGAGTTACCAGGAAAAAAATTCTAAGCGTCTGAACGATATAATGTACGCAATTTGTAGAACATTGTGGCTGTTAAGTTGTATTACTATTAATTAAGCAACAGTAAAAAAACAGTTGGTTTGTAACAACTTTTAATCACCTCGTTATTGATAAACCTTGGCTGAGTTTGTTGTGGGCTCTTCTCGGACCAAGGCGCGTTTGGAACCCTCGTAACATTAATTATAAGTTTTCGACTATTATTACTACCATTAGATTAAATTAAATTATGTTTAATCCTGACTTTTAAAAAGTGCTTTTTAACTAATTTTAAAGAATAATTGAAATAAATGAAATTTGAATTTTGAATTGATACAAGTTGGGAGGAGGGTAATTTATCAAAAGTTGTTACTAACCAGATATTTTTACTGTTGCTTAATATATAGTTATAACACTCAACAGCCTTAATGTCCTACAAACTGCGTGGTACATTATCTCGTTCGTTCACCTGTCATGAGCACGGCGGTGGCGCCCATGGCGCGCGCGGTCATGGCGCACAGCACGCCGATGGGCCCCGCGCCCAGCACCAGCAGCGCGCTGCCCACGCGCACGCGCGCGCGCCGGCACGCGTGCAGGGCGATGGCCAGCGGCTGCACGGCCGCTCCCTCCTCCATGCTCAGGTTGTCGGGGATCCTGTCAACAACCGATCACGAATCATTTTATAAATCACGTATTGTACCCGTTAATAGTCTTGCTTGTACTCGTAGTAGCGGCACGGCTGCGGCTCTATCGCCACGCGCTCGTGTGCCTGCAGTAGAGCACGGTCTCACTTGTGCGTGAAGTCGGCGACGTGCGAGTAGTAGCGGCACGGCTGCGTCGGCTCTATCGCCACGCGCTCGTGTGCCTGCAGTAGAGCACGCTCTCACTTGTGCGTGAAGTCGGCGACGTGCGAGTAGTAGCGGCACGGCTGCGTCGGCTCTATCGCCACGCGCTCGTGTGCCTGCAGTAGAGCACGCTCTCACTTGTGCGTGAAGTCGGCGACGTGCGAGTAGTAGCGGCACGGCTGCGTCGGCTCTATCGCCACGCGCTCGTGTGCCTGCAGTAGAGCACGCTCTCACTTGTGCGTGAAGTCGGCGACGTGCGAGTAGTAGCGGCACGGCTGCGTCGGCTCTATCGCCACGCGCTCGTGTGCCTGCAGTAGAGCACGCTCTCACTTGTGCGTGAAGTCGGCGACGTGCGAGTAGTAGCGGCACAGGTTGCCGGGCGCGGCCGCCGTGGAGCAGTAGCGCGGCGTCGGGCACAGGTTGTAGCGGCCGCGGCGGCACTGCGCGCACGCGCGGCACGGCTGCGTCGGCTCTATCGCCACGCGCTCGCCCACCGCTGGGCTACGCACATTGCTCCCCACCTGCAACGGAAAATAATAAATAGCTATATATGTAATCAATAATATCCTTCTCCTGCTCCTACGATTCTTTGTGTGAAGCACACAAAGAACACAGCTAAAAAAGGTCTCAATCACCATCACTTACCTATTTAACTTACCCGTAACTCTTAAATTAAATAGATTGTAAAGTCTCATTTCAAATGCTGGGTGACACTTCCGTATAGTAATACTAGTACCTTGACCACAACGCCAGCGCCCTCGTGTCCCATTTAGTATGATGGGCGGTGACACTTTTGTAGTACCTTGACAACAACACTGATGATCTCTGTGAAAATTTCTTACTAGTACCTTGACCACAATGCCAGCGCCCTCGTGTCCCAGTAAGTATGATGTACGGTGACACTTTCGTAGTAGGTACCTTGACAACAACACCAATGATTTCTGTGAAAATTTCTTACTAGTACCTTGACCACAATGCCAGCGCCCTCGTGTCCCAGTAAGTATGATGTACGGTGACACTTTCGTAGTAGGTACCTTGACAACAACACTAATGATTTCTGTGAAAATTTCTTACTAGTACCTTGACCACAACACCAGCGCCCTCGTGCCCCAGTATGATGGGCTCGGTGACACTCTCGAAGCCGCACTTGCCCGTGGAGTACATCTTCAGATCCGAGCCGCATATCCCGCAGCACTCGATCCTTATTAGAACCTCTGAAATAAAAACGTATCTTACTTTTACTTTTAATAGAAAAATAATGTTCTGGAATGCAAATCCTGGTTCGGGCTACAATACAGGAATAGGAGCCACATTGTACCTAGCCCTAGCTCAAACCATTCAAATAAGGTGATACTTAATTTAGTTTATGATAACCGTTGGCTGGTCAGCTATAATATCTTAGCGGGAAAGCAAACAAACGACATTCATTTTTACAGAATTTTACAGAAATCGCTAGGTACAGCCGTTTATGACCGAAACCAAAAAGTAACTAGGTAGGTATTTACTTATTGTAGAACATTGTATGTTTACGTGCATTTACATAATAATTACATTTGTTCCTATTATATATCTTTAGGTTTATTAATATTTGTTTTAAAGTACCTGCAATATTATTTAACCGACGCAGCGACGTTATCTAGACGAGGTCGCGGTCTCGCCATGAGAGGCCCAGATAATATTCTAGTAACTAGTCTTAATCTGATATTTGTGCACGTTTTATTAATAGTAATCAAAGCTGCCAGTTCAGTCAACTTAAGTTGAAATTTTCAAATGCAAGTGTTGAATGTGGTAACTGGTTAACCAGTTAACCTACCTACTCGTAGATACATTACCATCATCGTTTATCTCCGGCATCGGGCATTTTTCCTGTAACAATAAAATATTTATTTTGTTAAACAACAAAGATACAGTCGCTTGACCGTTCCTAGGACGTTTCGTTCTAGTGTCATTATCAGCTTGCATTCCTCTTTCATATTGGAAGTTGGTAAAATAGACATAGGCATGGGTGAGTTGGTAAAATAGACATAGGCATGGGTGGGCCTGGCGCCCGACATCAAGTCTATATTAGTATTATTTAAATAACAGCGATTATGTAGCCGTTAATGATTATCTATTATTCTTCACGGATCGTACTATATTCTACAACGATTTTATATTCTAGATAATTATCTCGGACGACATGTCAGAACATAGGTGTAGAGTATAGACCGTAGTCCGTATAGAAACTGTTAATTGCCTCATTGGTCCCATGGTTAGGACAAAATAAGAAAATAATTCAGATAGAAATCAAGAAACGCATAGGTACAAAAGTCGTCATGTTAAAGACGTGGTCACCACACTTATTGTACTGAAGTTTAGGCGTTACGATGGAACATACAAACATGCTTACATACATACATAGACTGCCAAAACCCATCCTTTTGGTTTCGCCGTAATCGGGTAAGAATGGACATGTACACAACACACCTACATACAACTTTTTATCTCGGAAAAACTATTGTTTTCGCAAAAATTGAGAATAACAGATTTTCACACGAACGGAGTTACGGGCGACTTGTTTTTAACAAACAATAGTTATATAAAAATAAATAAAAATTAAATACTTACGATTCTCAGGTCACTGGGTCCATAAAGCACAGCTGCATAGTTTTCCTCATTTTCAGTCATTTTTACTTTTCGCGAGCGCAGACTCCCAGAAACTGACGACATTTATTGACATTTTACGAGTAATTATTTTAAGATGATAAAACAAAAGATACGCATTCAAAATAAGATAATGTTAGCGGTATTTAATCTTTGTTTTATGTAACAAGTTCACAGAGTGAAGGTCATACAGTTCTCGCGTTCAGTTGATAGTTGTAGAATATATTTGTTGATATATCATTATCAACCTATTCTAACCCTTTAATGGGCCAGGCTTCTTATTTGAGAGGAAATATGGAGCTTTGCCCACCACGCTGCTTTAATGCGGGCAGGCGCGCGATTTTTCTGTAACTGGTATCGTGGGGACAGCAGTTACGTATTTTTAATTTACGATACGATAATTTAGATAAGGGTTAACGACCACTATCAATATCTAATTTATTTGATAAGTTACACTTCACATAAGTTTATAAGTAGATTTCTGTAGCTTGTTTTATATGTAGGTATTATATGTTTTCTGTGGTATTACTAGGTAGCTAATATTTGAACGTAGCCGTAATAGCCTAGTGGATATGACCTCTGCATCCGATTCCGGAGGGTGTGGGTTCGAATTCGATCCGGGGAATGCACCTCCAACTTTTCAGTTGTGTGCATTTTAAGAAATTAAATATCACGTCTCAAACGGTGACGAAAAACATCGTGAGGAAACCTGCATACCAGAGAAATTTCTTAATTCTCTGCGTGTGTAAAGTCTGCCAATCCGCATTGGGCCAGCGTGGTGGACTATTGGCCCAACCCCTCTCATTCTGAGAGGAGACGCAAGCTCAGCAGTGAGCCGAATATATGGGTTGATAATGATGAATATTTTAAAGTATAGAAACCAATGAACGTCGATTCAGATGAATTCTACGACGCTTAAGTCTTTAGTTATAATTTTATTTTTCCTTTTTTGTTTTTTTTTATAACAGGTTCAGGTAGTTTTTTAGTTAAATATTTTCTAGATAGTAGGTAGTAATTAATTAATGGATAAAGTAAGTATTTTAAATTATTAAAATAGGTAATCATTGTTGCAGGAAATTACAGGAAATAAATAAAATACATGCTTGAAAAAATAAAACATTTTAATTTCAATACATATTACATAGATTATTATTTCAAAATTCAAAAATTCAAAATTCATTTATTTCAAGTAGGCTCAGTTTACAAGCACTTTTGACACGTCAATTGACTATTTGTAAAGATTCTACCACCGGTTCGGAAGGCAGGTTCTGCTGAGAAGATACCGGCAAGAAACTCAACAGTTGCTCTTTTGAAAAAGTCATACAGTATTACAATTTACATTTGATAACAATTAAATTACAATTTCTTATAGTTTTATTTCCTGTGTGAAGGTGGAAGCTGATCCAATGGCCTCCAAGCACCTTTGTCGTTAAGGAACTCATCAATAGTGTAGTAACCTCGACTAAGTAAATGTTTTTTAACACATTGCTTAAAGTTGTGCATTGGCAAGTCCATCACAGTCTTGGGGATCTTGTTATAGAAGAGTACACCCAAACCCACAAAAGATTTTTTAACTCTTTGGAGACGATATGCAGAAATAACTAACTTATGCCCGTGTCTAGTAAGACGTGGGTTTAGATCTCCTTTTCGTTTGTACAAATTAATATTTTGTCTCACATAAACTATACTGTTATATATATACTGACAGGCTACTGTTAAAATGCCTATTTCTTTAAACTTTTGACGAAGGGACTCGCGTGATTTTAGTTGATATATTGCTCGAATTGCTCTTTTTTGAAGTACAAATATAGAATGTATATCAGCAGCCTTGCCCCACAACAAAATACCGTAAGACATTACGCTGTGAAAGTACGCAAAATAAACAAGTCTAGCTGTATCAACATCAGTAAACTGTCTTATTTTTCTCACTGCAAAAGCAGCTGAGCTGAGTTTACCTGACAGTTTTTCTATATGAGCACCCCACTGAAGTTTAGAATCCAAGGTCACTCCCAGGAAAACTGTGGAATTCTCTATTTCTAGTGTTTCACCATTGATCATTATAGACTTATCTAATCTTATAACATTTGGTAATGAAAACTCAATACATTTAGTTTTCTTTGCATTTAAAAGTAAGTTGTTAACAGTGAACCAATGCGACACATGCGATATGGCACGGTTTACATCGTCGGAATTATCTCTACTTCTGTCACTCTTAAAAATTAGGGATGTGTCGTCAGCAAACAGTACTATCTCACAGATGCCGCTAACATGGTGTGGTAAATCGTTTATGTACACTAGGAATAGAAAAGGACCCAGAATTGAACCCTGTGGGACGCCCATTGTGTTAGAAAAACCGCGAGACTTTGAATCATTTATGCATACCTTTTGTGTTCTATCACTAAGATAAGAGGCGATGAGATCAAGTGCAACACTTTTTATGCCATAGTGGCTTAACTTAAGTAAAAGAATGTTATGGTCAACACAATCGAATGCTTTGGACAAATCACAAAATACACCAATAGCATTCTTAGCATTTTCCCATGCATCATATATATGTTTTAAAAGTTTAGCACCTGCATCAGTTGTACTGCGACCTTTAGTAAAACCATACTGTTCAGGGTGAAATAAATTATTTAAATTAAAATGACTTAAAAGTTGATTTAAAATGATTTTTTCAAAAACCTTACTAAGTGTTGGCAGTATTGTAATTGGTCTATAATTATTAACATCAGTTTTGTCACCTGATTTAAAAAGTGGTAACAGTTTGCCATGTTTCATTAGGTTCGGAAAGATACCCAAATCCACGCATTCATTAAAAATAATAGCTAAGTGGGGAGCAATGACATCAATGATGTTAGATATTACTTTCACTGACATGCCCCACATGTCTCCAGTTCTTTTTAATTTTAACAGTTTAAAAGTTTTTTTTATGTCTGATACAGTTTTATTTATTTATTATGCATTATTTATTATTTATTATGCAAACTAGTTTTCGCGCCATTATAAAAAGTATCTTATACCTTTTAATAATACATAATTATGTATGTATTATGTATTATTGCTTCCTTGGGGTAATGCACGGCATATGCTGAACTTTACACCCTTTCTTTTTAAGAGTTATTCTTGTTGTCATTAGGGTAAGTTTCTGTCTGTAACTCTTACATTGAAATAAAGTTCTTTCTATATATTTATAATTATAAGCCTTAAAATATAAATAAACTCTAACATATAAAAATCTGTCTGTATAGGTACTTTATAAAAATAATTAAAAATTGCCATTACAGCCGTATTCCACACACACTGTGACATGAAAATATTTTCATTATTAAATAATTTGTTTTTAATTTTAGAATCTTTGGGTATACCTGGTCTGAATTCTCTCTATGTGAGTATCTTAAGTGAGGAAATAAAAAATTACTCTTTTGAAGGTAGGAAGTTTAACCTGAGGACTATTAAGTTAAAAAATATAAGGAAGAGTTTCTGAGAACTTTTATCTTTTTATTGATTGAACTAATTTTACTTTAACTTTGAATAAACAAAACAAGCGGCGTCTAGGTAAAAGCAAGTCCGTGGTATGCCCAGTTAGCAAGTCTCAGGATGACAGTTTCAGCAATTGACAAAGCCGGTGGAGTTGTTGGAGTCGCGCGGCTGCACGTGGATCATCACCTAAAACAAAAGATAATAAATTAATTAGTATATTTTAATTTATTATGAAACACGACTAAAACTCACGTGATACAACGTCGAAGAACCAGCTCATGACTAATTGCCCCGTACGATTTCGAGACTTGTCGGGCATATTCCGACGATATAAACGTGAGTTTCAGACATGTTTTAAATTAATATGAATAACACTCACAGTAGTAGTTTAAATTCTAAAAACCATCATCATCAATTTCATCATTAATCTTTATTTATTGGCCGATTCAAATTAAAATTTTATTTATTTCGGCTTTCGTCCATGATGGTAAACTAGTATTAAACTATTTTAATTCTAAAACTATATAGACACATTGGATCATGATCATATACTTTTGTCAGAAGGATAACGTCTAGCGAGGCGGGACCTATGGTAATTGGTCTGAGTCGTCAGCTGACAAATATGAATCAGCTAGGTTTACCAACCGTACTACAATAGTATTGTACTATATTTCGGGTCTGCGTACTATAAACTGTCGAACAAAAATACTATATTTTCAACTTTTAGATCTTTATTGAACATTAGTTTTCGACAGATGCAATAGCGTTTAGCCTATTCGAACTTGTCTATCTTACTGAGTTCCAAACATTAAACAAACGAATTGAAAAAAAATGCATTTAGTTTTAAAAAAAATTTTTTTTTGTATGAATAAGCATATGACACTCTTTTTCAGACAAACAAATCTTGAAAAGTGCAACAAGAGTAAATAAAAATTAAAAAAAAAAAATTTTTTTTGGTTATTCCATAAAATACTATATTTTAAGTGTACTATATTTTTTATAGGTAAATCTGGTATTTTCAGATCTAGCTTTATAATGTTGACAACCCTGGAATCAGCTCTAAGACAACAGCGAAGTACACGTACCTTGACGCCGAGTCCGCGGCGCGCCACCTCGTACGCCTCCAGGCTCTCCTCGATGCTGAAGTGGTGCGTCACCAGCGGGCGCACGTTGATCTTGCCGCTCGCCACCATCGACAGCGCTATGGGGTACCTAACACGTTGAACAGCCACAGAATGAGTGTTACCGAATTCTTTTGAAAATTTTTTGGCTAAAATTTGGAATGGAAATATATTTTACTCTGGATTAACACATCCCGAAAAAATCTATGATTTTCCCTATATTTTTTGTATTGAAAAAATCTATGGTTTCCCCAAAATTTGCAAAAAACTGATGATTTTGATGGTATAAATGTTTGTTACACTTTCACGCCTTGACTACTGAACCGAATTACCTGAAATTTGTAGTAGAGATAGATTATAGTCTGAAATAACACATAGGCTTTTTTATTTTTATCCCGAAAAAATCCATGGATCCTCAGGAATTTGTGAAAAACTAAATTCCACGCGGACGAAGTCGCGGGCGTCCGCTAGTTCACCAAATGTTGTTAATGCTATTATTTTTTTAACATGGTCGTAGAAAAAACATTGTATGCCACTGCACGTACTTAGCCATTGTAGTACTCGTGCTGTCTATTGTGCAATTCGGTATCGCCTCATTGCAATATCACTCAGGCTACAATAGCCTTCATTACACGGAATAAATAACTATTATATCATTCAATGAAGTAGCAATGTAAAACAAACTTGGTTGTCTTCTCTGTCTCAAATCCTGCAATACCTTGACAGCGATTACCTCTATCCTTGGATAGTGTTCCTCATTACAGTAAAACGCACGATGTCGCGCCATGTGGCTCGAACTATCGCGACTTCGTAACTTAGTAACTTCGTGTACTTATATATCAAAAGTGTTGCGACCTTGATTACATTGCAGCGATAACATTAGCCGTTAAATATCAGCACAGTCAACCCACCAGCTCCCAAGGCCCACCCGACTTCGCAGTCATACGGGCCGAATCAGTGGGAGGACAGGCCCGGTACTTACTCTTCGCGTGTTCCCGAGCCGCCTTCTTGCCTCCCTACAAATTCTTTATTCTTCGTCCTTGTCCCATATGAGCTTTCTCCCCCTTCTAGGTCAGTGACATTACTATCCAGGAGATTCCCATCGTCCCCCGTGGACTCGTCACTGATACCAAGGCGCTCCGAGTCACATCGCCTCTTGTGTCACTGGTGCGCGGATGAAAGTTTTCCTTCAAGGAAACGAGGTCCATGTAGTAGACAGGCCTCGCCTCCGCGCGATGGATTCCGTCCAGCATCTCAAGGCGTAAGTCCTCATAGGGAGGACATTCCCACAGAATGTGGTGTCTGTCCTCGTCCCCAAAGCCGCAAGCACAAACAGGACTCTCACACAGCGTCATACCGTACAGCCGCGCCCGGAAACAACCGTGCCCGATGAGGATCTGTGAGGTCTAAGTCAATGTCATGATGATGATGAGTGTGTGAATACTAACTCGTTGACGTAGCGGAAGATGCCGCGGATGTCCACCTCGCGCGCCACCGCGCCGGCCAGCGGCACCGACAGCTCGGGCCCGCCCATGCCCACCAGCACGGCCACGCCGCCGGACTTCGTAGCCTGACGACAACACAATAATTAAACGAAGTTTTTCTTGTTTCAAGATAACTGGTGTTGAGTGATAGACCCCACTAAGTGAAGGATCTGCATGTTTTGGTGCGGAGTCGACAATCGCGACAAGACAATTTTTAAACATATGGTGTTGGATTATCGATCCCGCTAGGAGATCCCGCAGTTGCTGACCCCCGTTTAGGAGACTGAAGATATCAATCGAGTCGGAGGTAGTCCATAAATTCAGTTGGCTCAGGTATGTGGCATTTGGATATCTATACAAAAGTCATAGTTGTGGCCAACCTTCAGCTGATAGTTTAGCGGGGACCAGTTTCAGGCACATAACATGAAATAGCTGAAGAGAAAACTCAAACTATGCAATTGGACATAGTGCAGGGATCAGTATCACGCACATAGAATTGTGAGCTGTTACTAAGGAAAAGGCCCAAGAGAAAGAAGAATTAAAAGACAGAAGACTCACTAATAAAGCCAGTCGCACAGTAGCTTGGGCTCCGCTAGCGTCGAAGGAGATGTCAGGATGCCCGTCGAGAAGCTCGTGAACCTTTTTGACCAGCTCCGCTTCCTGAGAGTCCCGAGTTACCAGCAAGGTGTGGTCCGCACCCAACTCCTTGGCCATGTCCAGCCGCGATTGGAGGATGTCTGAAACAGAATTAATATTATATTATTATCTAACATTATAAGATCAACATCATCTTCATCATCATTCTTGTGCTTTAGGCGCAAGATGCGCACCACTACATATCTACTTTGGAATTCCTTGCCATATTTCATCTTTGCCGCTATCTAACACTTACGTCCTTTCACTTCCAAGATCAACAACACATTAGTCCTTTTAACGCAGTGGCGTAGCGAGCCTTGGAGGGGGCCCAAAGGTAAAAATTCCTCACAAACGAACACGTGTGTCGCTTAAAATTAATTATGACAGTGAGTTAACCTACATTTCGAACTTTTGGCCGCAGCTCGCACGCTTAACAGGGGAAGAAAGAGATTGTTTTTTTATCTTTTGTCATTTCTGAAACATATAAGTTCTGTTTTTTTTTTCGAAACGCACAAGATTCATTGAGATTGTGGATCATTCATGGGGCTGACACGGCTATAGCTATACGCCCCTGTTTTAACGACAAAACTCAGAGTCTGACGATTACCTGAAATTGTAACCTTGCTAGCGGCCATGGCATTAAAAGCCAACATGGTCCAACAGACCCCGCCCCCAGCAGTCTGGAGCACTTACACGCCTGGATGGTTCAAATGTATTGATTAATTGCAAAAGACACCAACAGAGCCTTTTTTCAAAGACACATTGACAATTGTAGACCGTTTGGCAATCTAATTACCTTAATCAGAACCTCACCTGTAATGAGGACCTTGCTCGCGCCCATGGCCTTGGCAGCCAGCATGGTGACCAGACCAATGGGCCCCGCTCCTAGCACCAGCACCGAGTGGCCGGCAGTGACTCCGCCGCGCCTGCACGCGTGGATACCCACTGACAAAGGCTCCAACAGAGCACCTTCCTCCATTGACACATGGTCGGGCAATCTAGAATAAAAAAATACAAAATGGTTAGGAGCTGTAGATAATATAAGTATACCACAGACATTCAAATAGTTTGTTGTAAAGGATTTTTAGACTTTAGGATATAGTCAAGAATAAAGACAAACATAATTGACCAAAAGACATAACCGAACCGGAAGTTTTGCTCTCTCTTTCGGTCGTCGGCTCAGCTTGTATCGCTCGACAATATTTTAATTTATCTTCCTGAGATATTATAGTTATACATATACCTAGTTGTGGTAAGCAAAAGCATTACAGGCACATCATTATGTAAAGTGTTTTTCGGATAGCTTAAGTACGGTGCCAGTAGGTATGACGTTCAAAATACAAAAGTTTCAAGAGTGAAACGAACCATCCTACATAAAACGAACTATAGTAAATATTTTTTGATTATAGGCCTACTGGTCAATCTTCACTCCTAGTGACGACAATCGCAAGTAAGTCGTTGTGTCTTGGAATGGAATTCATTTGAATTGGAAGTCTACAAAAGGCCGTATATTCATCGTTTGATATAACCGGTGCTTCAAGTTCTGTATGCTTCTGCAAGTAGGGTACGTACTTGTAGCAGAAGTCAGCGGCGTGCTTGTAGTATCGCGCCAGGTTGCCGTGCACGGGCGGCGTGGCGCAGAACTGGATGTCGGGGCACAGGTGGTAGCGGCCCGTCTTGCAGAACTCGCAGTAGCGGCACGGCACGCCCGGCTCGATCGCCACGCGGTCCCCCACCTTGAGGCTCTTCACCTTGGCGCCCAACTGCAACAAAACATCATTAAAACCACATCGCCGCCGCCGATTACACATAATATTTGATTACTTGATCGATGTTTTGCTGTTCCGTCAGAAGAATCGATTCTTTTTAGGTTTTGTGCGACAAAGGTCCTCTTCACAATGGTCTTGACTAAGAGTTCCCTATGAAACTTTTATCTAATTTCATCGGTCCTCCCAGTGAGAGGTTGACCAAGTCTGTGCTGTCTGGTGCAGGTTCACCATTGAAGCGCTTTGGTAGTCTTCGAGCTTGAGAAACGAATGAAAATGAATAAAGAATGCCACAAAACTGTGGCGATTTCGGTAGCGTAAATATAAAGTAAGTAATTTAAATTTCATCAATTCAATTTCACCTGATGCTAAGTGATGTAGTCTAAGATGGAAGCGGGCTAACTTGTTAGTAGGAGGATGAAAATCCACACCCCTGCCGGTTTCTACACGACTTCGTACCGGAACGCTAAATCGCTTAGCGGTACGTCTTAGCCAGTATAGGGTAGTAACTAGCCACGGTCGAAGCCTCCCACCAGCCAGACCTGGACCAATTAAGTACTTAAATCTCATTCGGCCCAGCCGGGGATCGAACCCAGGACGAATTAGAATTTCGATCACGCAAATATACTCTTTCGGGAATAGGTTTTTTTCTCTGGCTTTGCAGCGGGAATAGGTTGCTCAATCGCAATCAGTGCCGTAGCTAGGTAACTAAGGGCCCTGGAGCAGATAAAAAATTGGGCCCCACTACAATATAAACTGGTTAAGTTTAAATATTAAATATATACAAATACAATAGTATTAGTATTGAATTAGAATTAGTATTATTATTTAGAATTAGTATTGCCATACAACGTGGCAATACTGGCAGCCTTCTGGGCACTTTACCTATGATCGTCGATTCGGACGAATTCTACGACGCCTGAGCCTTTAGATATAATTTAAAAGTATATTTTCTTTTTAATTTTTATAATATGTAGTTATAGATATTTAGGTACGTAGTTTTATTATTATTATACAAATACATAAATTAAATGCTAAGGTGCTTTATTATCAGCTCATCAGCATCAGATGTTCCGTTATCGAAATTTTCGAGGTTCAGTTCAATCGTGATCTTCTGGTAAGGAATCGAGGGCACCTGAGCTTGAGGGCCCCAGAACATTGCACCGTCTAACCCCTGGGTAGCTATGCCATTGATTCTGATCCTTCATATGAGGATCATAGAGCAAGAAGAGCTCCTGACGAACAGACCACAGACTATAATGAAGACCTTGTCTTAATCTATACCAATATTATAAAGCTGAAGAGTTTGTTTGTTTGAACGCGCTAATCTCAGGAACTACTCATCCGATTTGAAAAATTCTTTCAGTGTTAGATTGCCCATTTATCAAGGAAGGCTATAGGCTATATATTATTCCCGTATTCTTACGGGAACGGGAACCACGCGGGTGAAACCGCGCGTCGTGTACTAGTATTTAATAATGAAATCTCACGTGTTTTTCTAAAGATATGCTCTAGTTACGACCTTCACATTATTATAGTCCCAAAACTCGTTTTTCGTTAGTTTGGTTATTTATAATCATCATATATGTCTGAGTTCATAATAGGTACCTATCACGTGTTGCATGAACATTTATATGTCATGCAGTAATATATTAAGTGCAACAAGTAGGTACAACAGTCTACAAGTTGAGTATCAATTATGATTTTATAAACGTAGATTAAAAGACTTTGTTTATTGATTTTATTTTACAGTTTATGCAACGACTGTAAGCTCTAGGGCACTTTACACAGCGATAATATTTTAATAGTCACTTTTATACCTAATAGTTTGATATTTGATTAGAGTAACAATTTACACTTTTTAGTTTAAGTATATTTCCGTACACGGCGTGATTAGAATGACAAGTCAAAAATATTTTTCAGGGCAGTCATTTTTAACTTTTGATTTTATTGATAAATCGTATTTTATGTAAATTAATATTTTCATGAACTGAATCATGTTATTTTAAGCTGAATTTTCAGTTATAGTATGAATATTACTGCATTAATGCCTAATTAGACAAATAACCGACATTGTTGTTCACTGACGACTTGTCAACTTATTCACATGGAATACGTGTACCGACTCGTAAATCTATCTAACGTTATTTTTTGAAGACTTAATTGGTTTGTTTGTTCGTTTTCTTGTTTGTTAAGCTTGCTAGTAACAGAAAAAAATAATACAAAAAAATAGTACACCTTCAAATGTTACTTCGCCGCTTTTTTGGTACACCGGCGAACATTTTGCCCCTAATCTACCCCTACCCTACCCCTACCCTACCCCTGCCTTACCCCTACCCTAACCCTACCCTACCGGCGAACATTTTGCCCTAAGAGTGATAAAAAAATGTATGTCTTCAAGACATATATTTTTATCAAGACAATTACCTATCTAACCAGATCCTAATTTACACATCATATCATCTTCATATACGGTATACGGGGATATACCTGGGTTATCTGGGCCGTTGGCCATTCCCCTTTAACTCACAATTTCAATTAATGTTGTGCTTCTTGGAGAAAAAAAAAACTGCTAAAGAAAATTTTCGGGATTTACCGCTCGTCGTTTGGTAACCAACTAACTTTGATACAGGGCCCCTCGGCAAGCTACGCAACTGTTTCTATAATTACATATTTATCATTGCTTACACCTTTAACTGTTAGATACAATATTGTGATAAGTGAATTACGTAATTAAGTCATAAAGCGTTTCAGTAAACATAACATATTTATTTACACAAGATAATGATGTTACTTGTGTACCCACTCATAATAACTACGACGATTATCTTTGCTCTAACAGAAATAAACATAGAGTAGATAATAGTACAATATGATATAAGTGCGGTTAAGTTGAAAATTTCAGCCGAGGCGATATTGCTAGCCCGAGCCGTAGGCGAGGCAAAGCTCACGTATGTCATATGACGTTTTATAATTTGCAAGGAAACACAGTTTGAACACACTTTCTAAAAATGAATTTGCATCTGCTTGTTTCCTTATGATGAAATTTTGATAGCTAGTAATCACGAGGGCACGAGGCTTATTTTTTATTTATTTATTACTCTACAAAATATATATTTAAATTAAGCCTAACCATGGTACAACACAAACACAGTAAGACTTCCAGCGGTGACTTCTGACACTTTAAGGTTGATTCATTAAACAAGTCATACATCTAAATACCTACTAAAATGTACGACTATAATAATTATTAATTTAGTCAACGTGACTCCAGGTAATAGGATACCTACTGGATACGAATCCAGGGTCTGGATGTAGGTATACATAGTAATTTGTGTCCAACGGCCCAGAGGGGCACTATGACCGTTGATATCGTGTTATATGTTATTGGTGGCCCTATATACGAAACTAGCTGACGCTGCGAGGTTTCACCCGCGTGGTTCCCGGTCTCGTAGGAATACGGAGATAATATATAATATTCAATCAAACAAACAAACTCTTCAGCTTTATAATATTAGTATAGATATTTGGATGGAAAAGTTTATTATGCCTAATACAATATCTAATCTGAAAGCTATTAAGATATCTCACAAAATAATCAAATATACAACGTAAGATAACATAAGCTGCATGTAATCTTTTGATTAGCACTACGCTACGAGGTATTAGGATTATACTATATAATACACAGTATTGAGATAAATAAATCTAATTCCAATCCATAATTTGTAATATTTTTTGTATTTTTTTTAATATGTTCAGTTTGTAGCATAGTGAACGAAAGCGCCACAGTACGGGCAATTCCGTTATTTTCTTTTTAGCACAAAAATACTGAACCGATTTTCACGAAAATTAAATGGGACCAATTTGGAAGTAGGTAAATAAGTAGATAATAAGTACCAATCTCTTTCAAACAAAAAAGGTAATTTCAAAATTGGTTAAGAAATGACGAAGATATTATATGAGGTAACATTACAAAAACAAAAAAAAACATAGGCGTCGAATTGAGAACCGCCTCCTTTTTTTGAAGTCGGCTAAAAAGTAGGCTGCTACTTTTTAGCCGACTTCAAAAGTTGAAAAAAAAAGCTAGCTATTTTTACAAACAATGCTTGTTTAGTCTCCTAACAGTTTTAGTAATAAATAATTAACGGTGACATTAGACTTGTATAAATTAGTAGGTAACTGGTTTCGGCGTGGAGGTGTGTCCACACCTTGAAGGTCGTTTGGCTAAATTGTGCTTCTCAATGTTCTATTTTGAGACAAAAAAAAATAATGACGCAAGGTTTCATTTCCGTAGGATCATATATTGGTCGCAATAAAGCTACCTTTGCGGGAATCCATTTTTCTATACCGAAGTAGGTATATCTAAATATATAAAAGCGAACGATCACTCATCACTAAATTTCTAAATCTACTTGACGTGGGTATAAAGTTTAAATTAGGCAGCGACTACCTACCTTGGCGACGACCCCCGAGGCCTCGTGGCCCATGATCATGGGCTCCTTGAGCACGAAGTGTCCGCACGAGCCGCTCTGCCAGTAGTGCACGTCTGACCCGCAGATGCCCACGCAGTCCATCCGCAGAAGTACCTCTGTAACACAGTTGTCATCAGTGCCGGATTAAAGTAACTTGATGCCATCGACCCCTGCGGGCCCCTTACCTTTAAGTCAGTCATCACGACCGAATCGAACATCAACGTCAATATAAAACGCGTGGATTTTGAAATTGCTAAAAGGTTGGTGTGCTCGTTTTTTTCTCGGTCGTCTCTGGTCTTTTTTGGCCCCCCTAGACGGGATGCTCTAAAGTCTAAGCAATAGTTTAAATAGCTTATGGTTATGGGCTAATCCTAGTCCACTACAAGGCCAGGCCTTCTTGACACTGTTCCAATCGGTTTAGCGGGCTTACTCGTAGGATAACAGACTCTGTACCAATCAGCTTTTTTTTTTCAGCTACGACAACCAATCTTATGGTAAGATTAACCATGTACGCAGGAGATATTAAAGTACACAAGTGTATACTTTAATATCACATACAGGTGCACTCTCTATTCCTCCCTGTCATAGTCTGATGAGATGGCAGATCGACACGACCGGTGAAGGCGCAGGACCGAGGGCTTTACGTGCTCTCCGAGGTACGGGGGGGTACGTTTAAAAATGTAGCAATTGGAATATATGAGAGAAAGTGAAAATATTAGATAAGTAGTAACTTACCATCGTCTGCTATTTCTGGTATTGGTGTTTGTTCCTATAAAAAAAGGATATAAATCAACATAAAATATAAATAACAGAACAATTTTAATTTAATTAATTAATTTTATTTATAAATAGCAAATTTGTATATCAATTATAAAATAATATAACAGACCACGAAATCGAACTCAGAACTTCCCACTTATAAACCAGCAGTGCATTCCACTGTGCCAAAGAGGTCGTCTAATGTTTTGATACTTAGGTACAATCATTAAGTGCCAATCAATATTTGAAACAATGTTAGCGAAACATTCTAAGTTCATATTCAAAAGGAAAATAGCAATAGGAAATTATTTGTATTCATATAAGACTTATTATTTATTAACACAATATATTTAAAAAAAACCTCTTATGTAGTACCTTAGCCTAGTTTACAGCTCTGGAATATAGTTTGTGAAAAAAAACATACTCAACTCTTTATCTAATAAAACCTAATTGGTCAGAAAAAATATGTATAAATAAAACTAAATCACTTTACATTACTTCCCGCACTCGGACAATAATTATTTAGCGTCGCGAGTTTCTTTACGATTCACAAATACTGAATGAAAATATTTGTCACAATAGTTGAATTATGTAAATGTTAAAGTTTGTTTTTATTCTAAACATTAAAAAAAAGTGCTAAATGCCCTATGCAGCATTTGCAGCATTTGTTTAAAGGATAAATGTCTACTTACCAATCGTAAATCTTTTGTTTTGTACAAAACAGCGGTGAGGTTATCTTGAGCCATGGTACACGCGTGCGCCTTTAGCAACTGTCAGTGAACTACTACAAGTTGGTACAACTACAAACAAATACAAAGTACATACAAATACAATACAAGAGCAAGATACAATTAACTACTGGACTTCTTTATTAGATGGAGACGTAGCTATAGTAAGTAAAATATCAAATAGAATGATCGTTTTATATTAAAACTAAATAGTGTAGGTACTATTTAATATATAGCAACAGTAATACAGTAAAACGAGATGTAAAAGCGAAGTTCTCGAAGGATAATGGAACTAAATGGGAGGCAAATTAATATAAAGCTATATAATATCTAAGTTTTTATGAATAGGAACTTAGGTACGAAGTTCCTATTCGTTGTGATTATCTACGAATCATCAATAGGTAAATCATATTGCCTATTGAGCATATAAATACATAAATGAATGAGTACCTATAATAAAACCCATGTAAATAAATAAAATAGTTAGGTACCTACTTAAAACCATATGTATGTTAATTGTATCAAATGAATTTCCACAAGGTATTTCAATTTCCATTAAGAATAAAATACTTATTAATTTTTCGAGTGTTTTTATAAATTTAAAATTATTCCATTTTTAGACACAAAATGAACACTGGAGAAGAATAAGGAAATATTATCACAGTTTTCGTGACAATTTTCCTCATTAGTTAACAAATTTAAAGTTGAGTTGAGTTTTACGAACTCGTGTAAGCCAACTCTCAGTTAATTTTGATCTTTAGAGGTAATTTACATTTATGCACAAATCGACCCCGTAACCTCTGACTTATAAGCCGCGTAGTTACAATACCTTACAAACCTTCAATGGCATAGCTACCCAGGAGTTAGGCGGTCCAATGCTCCGGGGCCATCAAGCTCAAGGGGTCCTCGAATCCTTACCAGAAAATTGCGATCGAACTGAACTTAAAATTTCGAAAACAAAAAAGAGCAGATGAATATTTTTAAACCTAACCAGTTTAGTAGCGGGCCCCATTTTTTATTTGCACCAGGGCCCTTGGTTACCTAGCTACGCCACTGCACATCGTGCCTTTTATATTTAACTCTGTATGAAATTAAGAGAAACTTAATGTTTTAATAATTTTTAACTGAATAAAAACTAGGTATATATTACCATGTTTAGCAAAGTATTTTTTTTATCTAAAATACGAGTATGTAAATGTAATAAACTCATTTCAGTTAAAAATATGTATCAATGTGCATAATTTTATTGATAAGCGTCTTTTCATTTGTTACCTGTTTTAAAAACGTGAATTCTGTATCAATTTCAACATTATTTCCCCTGAGAATTTATTTTACCTAAAATTTAGGTAAAGTAATTAAAATAAATTAATTTAATTTAGGTAAAATAAATAGTATGATACTGACGCGTCCTGTATTATTTCAGAAACTTTCAAGTACGAGTAAGCCTGCCCAGCCATGGTAAGTTCGTTGAATTCCCATGATATACGGGCGACGGGGGGAAGGGAAGGACTGCGCGGGTATGATGTCGTTCGCGCGGAAAATCGAGAGCGTTACGAACGAATTTACCAAGCTATACAAACCTAGACTGCATCAAGCATCAAGTGATATCCTAGTCAAATAGGCTAATTTATCATTGAATAAAAGAAATCAATAAGGAAATTCATTTAGCTAAGTCAAGAATAAGTAAAAAGCAATATTTTTTTTAATATCTTTATTTCTATATCATTCATCCCAACCCCATAGACCATGACTCTCTCTGATCGTCTCTCTGTTGTCTCTTCGCTGGCGAGTGAGCGCGCTCGCTTCTCCCTTCGCTACCGCGTGCTTCCGCGCCATCTTCTTCTCTCTAACTTCTAGATTCTTCTTCACTTGCTGCTTCACCACTTCTGGGGCTATCGTACTGGCGGACGTGTATGACCTCATCGATCTCACGTCCGACAGCGCCTTCTCTATCATTGCCAGTCTATACTTCTGTGAATTTCTGTCTCTTTCTTCCTTTCCTTCTGTATTATTCTGTACATCTGCTGGCACTAATGTGGGTATCTCGTCTTCGTTTTTATTGTCTATGGATAGTTTGGTTATGTTTTCTGTTAGTTGGGGCTCGTCGTGTTGCAAAGAATCGGCAACCTAAAATGAAAAAAAAACATAGAAGCCTGCTGTACATCATTCTCCCTCTAATTAAGCTTCAACTTTCTGTTAATTAATAGTCTATAAGTAGGCCTAGTAGACCTAAGTTGCTCGCCACCACATATCTCGCGAAAACAATATGATACATTGTCAACCAATAGCGGCGAATTGAAAATATCGGTCCCTCTTTCGTCACATCGCAACAAAAGAAAGATCGATATTTCCTGTTCGGTCGCTATTGGTCGAGTAGGTATGTCTTTTTCTCTTTACGAGATATGTGGTGGCGAGCATTTCTAAGACCTACAGGATGCCGGATACATATTTCGTGACGAGAAATAGACATTATGTCGACCAATACCGGTAAAATCGAAAATAACACCTCTTTCGATTTCGCCGCGATTGGTCGACAATAAAAAAAAATGTAAAGTACTAACCTGTTGTCTGAGCGTGGCCAATTCGTCTTCTGTGTCTTTAGTTTTTTCGTCTTCAGCGTCTTCGTACTCGTCGCCGTCCGCCTCGTCCTCGCTCACTGCCAGACCTATGCCCATTTCCTGAGAAATATTTATTTTTTATTATAAAAATACCAGCGGACGCCTGCGACTTCGTCCGCATAAAACCCTAGCCTACACCTACTACCATATCTACCTCTACCCTACCCTACCCTAAGTATCTTATGTCCGTCTCCTGGTTCTAAGCTACCTCTCCACCAATTCATATTTTTTCTTATATATAGGTAGGTATATAGATATAGATGGACACAAATAAAATACTTATAGCGACAACCCTGTGTTGAAGTGACAGTGCCAGCTTTACACATAGACTGAGAGCCTACGTCAGCCAGACATATCATTTTATGAAAGCTGAAAGTCTGTGAACCTAGCCCCAACCCTCAGCTCAATCTCTTTTTTTTATTCTTTACAAGTTAGCCCTTGACTACAATATCACCTGGTGATGATGCAGTCTAAGATGGAAGCGTGCTAACTTGTTAGGAGGAGGATGAAAATCCACACCCCTTTTTGGTTTCTACACGACATCGTACCGGAACGCTAAATCGCTTGGCGGTACGTTTTTGTCGGTAGCCTACCCTAATCGAAGCCTCCCACCAGCCAAAACCTTTTCACCACGTCACCTGCATGAGGTCGTCCTCGATGCCCTTGGTGCGCTTGTAGCCGGAGCACGCCACCTCCTGGTCGAGGCGGTCGTCGCGCTCCAGGTCCGTGAACCGCGGGAACAGCGTGCTCTCGTAGCCGAACCGCTTCTTGAAGAACTCGCGCACGCACTTCACGTCGCGGTCGAAATAACTACGATACAATCAAATAATGTACATATATACAGGGTGTTGAAGAGAAGAGAAAATAATAGGAAATAGTAGTCTAGAGACGAATATGACGTCGCGACTTGTTTCCGTAAAGAGTGGGGAGTTAGAGAGGGGTACCGATCGGTTGGCGGGAACGACTTGCGATATTAGGCGCTCCTCTAGCGGTCGGTGGTGTTCGAGCCGTCCACATTTCTCGTTGTGTAATTCTTTATGGGTTACTTGGGATAGGCGGGGAGAGTGACTTGAGTGGAAAAGTGGAGTGTTAGTTAACCCTACACACAACGTTCACAAGTGCGTGACTCCACTCAAGATCATTCTCTTTTATTCTAGAGTCTTACTTTGGTTACAATTTAATTTGTTAATTAAGTTGTCCTGACAAATATTGTGAATGATGAATCATAACCTTTGTTCGACATTGGTTTTCTTAGTTTTTGTAATCCACCTCTGAATTTGCTAAAAATATTATATTGCTGCAGACTTAACAATATATCTTTAAAGCACTAGTACTACAGCAGACTAGATGTTGTAGTGTGTATCTTAAATAAGGTATGAATAATATTTTTGTATAAATTACACATTTCACAGTACAATGCTGGGATGCTTGGTCAACACTGCGAGAAGTCGAAGAGGCCAACCTCATCCAATGAGGTTAAACTAATTGGAGTCATAGTATTGAACACCTTGTATCCGCTTAGTGCATGAGTGACCCATTACATACACTAGGTACTTCACTGAGCTACCGTTATAGTCATTGTTTCTGGTTGGTGATAAACTCTCGTATCCATGTCCATTTCCTGTTCCCGTCCACTGCCGACACGTGTTCTGGTATTATAAAGTTAACTCACAGTTCAGCGTTGGGGTGCTCTGTGGAGACCATCTGCGGGAAGTCGATGAGCACGGGCCGGCCCGCCTCGTCCAGCATGAGGTTGAACTCGTTGAAGTCGCCGTGGATGACCCCGCAGTTGCCGAGCCGCACCACCAGCGCCATCAGCTCGTCGTACAGCGCCTCCACGTCCTCCACGGCTGACACGTGCGTCCTGACGTGTCATACAGCATCACATTGTAAGGGCACGTAAATACTATTGGATGTAATATGACTTTTGAGTCAAATTGTTTATATCAATCAATCAATCAATCAATCAAATCATTTAAGAAATATTGTTGTAATACAATCGATCATGAGTCAAGCTAGATTTACATTTGTCTGGCGTGTCGTTTTGTGACGCAACAGAACAGAATTGGTATCTGTATGCGGCATATCAGAAGCCATCACATGTCACAACACATAAGTGTAAACACTGCCATACAAACTGTATGATACCAATTCTGTTCTGATGCGTCACGATACGACACGTCAGACATATATAAATCCGGCTTCTGGTAGAGCATGGTGGCGATAGAGTGATGAAATAAAAAGCGACTTTCCGAGCGGCCGAGTTCACTTTCGATCGTCTCCACCGACAAACCGGAAAACTCAATGTACGTCTGAAAGGCCACCATTTCAAAAGATCTAAACATTTAGAGTCTGGACAATTTCGTTGGACGCCTCATAGAGAAGGCATTACTGACAGCAGACTCTGTGACCCATCACATCAGAGGCATTGCCCCCATAAGGATGAGTGTTGACTAGAAACTCCTTAAGCCTACACCTGTGGTCTCAAGTCGAGGGCTTGACTCAAAGTTATTATTTACCACTCGAGGGTATATACTGACCACTTCATTATCAGGAGGTATGTATGATGACACTCGTGGCTACTCACAAGGGTCCGCCGGTGACCAGTTCCATGACGACGCAGTGCCGGTTGCAGTCGACGGGGCGCGGCACGGGGAAGCCCCGCGCGTGCAGCGCGCTCATGTACGCGAACTCCTTGGTGGCGGAGATGCGCGACAGGTAGAGCCAAGACGCGCGGTGCCGGTGCGCGTGGTAGTCGCGCTTGTCCTTTATGTTACGGAAACATGTGCGACCCAACCTAGAAGCACAAACTTACTGGTTAATAAACGGTTAGTTGCCATGATGAACTCAATCGGTATCTGAAATGGCCATTTTGTTTCGGAAGAAATATTATCTCCCAAAAAAATTGGCACTAAGAACTGCTAAATCAACACCCTAACAAATCAAATATCTCTTTATCTCTTTAGAGGCACAAGTAGCATCTTGAAGGTCATAAGCAGACTGACAATCAAGCTGACTCAATAATTAGTAGACTGTCGAGCAAGTGTACAAGTTTTTAAAATGATGGTACACTTCAGTTCCATACTTTTTTTTTACACAACATTTTTTTTCATTTGGATCATCTTAATAAAAGAAAAATGCTGGGTGCATTTTTCTTTTATTAAGATGATCCAAGTAATGTAGAAAAAGCTACAAAACAAGTAAAACATTATTTATAAAAATAGTATCATAGTACATTGGTAATTTAATCTGTATCTAATGTTTAACGAAAATTAAAAATCTTTAAAATCTTCATTACAGCATTCAAAAATCCAAGATAGAAAAATATAAATGTTCTATAAAAAATTCAACTTGGTCACTCTAGGGATTTTTTTTATACTATTCAAATTAGTTTCAGATAATTAGGTGTCAGATTTACCATTTGCGTTTTATCCATCAAATACCACGATTTCTGAAAACTGAACCTATGTATTAGCCATTTCTTGTCCATGTAGACACAAGTTATTTATAGTAGTAAAAGGTTTTATGTAAAATTTTTATGCATATTGCTGGTATAGTACCATTAAATATATTATTACCTGTGCAGTTTCAAACATAAAGGATTCTTATCTTCATCAGCAACTGTGTATATATTAGACTCTTTACCCACTCCAATCTGATTACCAAATGATGCAATAACCTTTCTGTTGGTGAGTGCTTTAAGGGCCAAGTAATCATAACCAGAGTTGGTAAGTCTATATCCATCATCTGCAAATAGAAACACACTGATAAAAACACACACTATAGCTTGTTGACTACTTGGAAAGTTTGTTGATGACACTCCCATGATATACGGGTGACGGGAGGAAAGACTCCGCGGGTGTGAAATCGTGCGTGCAGGGAAGTGAGATGCATTCATGGGTTTATCATTCATCGCTACACGCCCCTCGGGCCGCGCGGACTATCGGGAGTGTTACAAACGAATTTGCCAAGCTATATCTCCGCAAGTCCTCTCATCAGGGCTTGCCTAGTATTGCTTATAGCTATAAGGCCACCTTTGCATGCTATGTTTCATTTCTAATTCATTTTTAATGCTTTTTTTATTGCTTTATTATTGTGTGCAATAAAGTATTTCTTAGTCTACTGTTTTTTGTTTCTCTAGATGTTCAATGATTTAATACAGATGTATAGCCAAACTTATAGTCAAAAACAAATCAGGCCTTAATTGAAAATTTTTAGATGAGTTAACTAATTTGTTTCTTTTATAGGCAACCAAATTATCTACTACTAAAGCTCAACTCAACAAATTTAAAATGAATGTAGACAATGCATTGCATGTAGACAATCATTTCATATCTAATTAAAATGATGTATTATTGTTTTATAAAATATTATTCAAAAGATTTTAACTATGTCTGATTGTTATATGTATATGAATGCTTATGAATTAATTGACATATCAGAAAGTTATTCATAAGCTCTGGCACAGTTGGTAGTGCTGGTTCTCAAAAGAGAGGTCCTAGGTTTGATTCCCAGCACGGATCAGTATAGGATTGTATACTTTTTTTTTTTAAAAGAATATTTTCCAAATCTTTTAAATATGACCAATATTCCTATTCCCCTCCAACTAGTCAGGGTAAGACTGTATATTAGGAGTGGATACAACAATAGTCCAATGGGGCGAGGGTCGAACCACCACCTCTCAGTGATGAGTCTGACCGCTTTATTGTTGAGGTTGAGGTACCGGTGGTAAGCTTTGTCTGTGGGTGTTTCACTTTTGCAGTTCGGACAAGAAATGTTGAAACAAAACGTCTGCTGCGAATGTCTGAATGCTACTTACATTGTTTTCCTCTTTCATAAGTAAGTAGTCTATGTTTGCACAGATCTTTCATGAGTTTATGTACACCACCGTGGCGTAAGTTAGCTATCGACGCCACCAAAGATCCAGGGACAAGCTCATGGTTCTTCATACCCATTTCAACCTGGAAATGTCAATTAGTTAACTTAAAGGTTCTAAAATGTTCTAAAATTGAGGTTAAACAAATGTGTCTTTATTGTATACTTACAGCAGTTAATACACGGAAATCTTCAGGTGTTAAATATCGCAACATTGCTACGTCTAGTTTACCCATTTTGAATTATGTGAATTAATTTGTATTTTAGAAAGAAAATATTTGAAATCAAAACAAACATCACACCACAAACATCAACGTGGTTTCCACAGACTAAAAAAAGGCTTTACAGCAAGCGCAAGGAACATGCCTTGTTTTTTTATATTTTATAATCTGTGCTACTCCTAACCATTAGCTGTCAGTCCAAGGCCGTAAAAAAAAAAAAAAAAATAGCTGTCAGATGTCAAATGTCAATGTGATGTTTTCTCGGTTTTCTCATCGGCTTTTTCATGTTTTGTTTCAAAAATCGAGATTGATAATGATTTATGAGATTTAAAATATTTATAAAAATGTCTTTAAGAAAATTACTATTCCTAACTCGTGCGGTATGCTGTAAAGGTGTTAAGGTTCAAACAACACATTTTTCCAGACAGAACATTTTCCTACTTTCGGCAAGTTCCACAAGATTCTATTCGAAAGAAAATATAGGTTAGTTTTCATTTTCCTCTAATTATTTTTAAGAAACCAAAATTTTTTATAAATGTGTGAAACATGTCATTCAATTCTAAAAACCAACCTTGAATAAATCAATAGTATATATCCAAATTATTGAAATTCGCATTAGAGGTGAAATTAGTTATGAGTAAAATTTTCAGTCTGAGGTTGGGAAGCTGGTGGTGTTACACCCTAGTACCTCAGTGAGCATGTTAAGTTGATTCTGGTCATTATCATCAACATCTGCTAGTGATTGTTAAAGAAATTAACTTTATCAACCTATGCCTGTCTACCCTCATCGTCATTGGAACAGGGTGGTGGGTTCAAGTTCCATATTGACTCTCTTATAAGATCCAGCAGCATCCTGGGATTGGTTGCAGACAGGTTTGTCAGTATTTGAATCACTGTTCTATGATTGATGTACTGACAAAACAATCCTGTAATAGATTTAAATAAGCTGAATTGTACTAACACCTTAACACCTAAGTTAAGTTTAATGTTAACTAACACTACTATAGACCCCCTTTGTGAGTCAAAATAAAAGATTTTCTTTTTTAAAAAAAGATTCCTGGCTCTGCAATGAACCATTAAAAATAGACTGAAAATGATGATGATTTTTTAATCTAGGAGATAAGAACAAAGACAGCAAAGAGGGAGAGAAAGTGGATATTCTAGGGAGATTCTTCCCACAGTCACCCCCTGCCACCAATGATGCAAAGGAGGTGCAGAAGGAGCAAGAGAAATTTGAACAGGAGCAAAAGGAAAAATCAAAAGAGAATGAAAAGAATTGGAGGCGAATGAAAATTGGGTAAGAATTTTTAGTTTATCTACACTGTGTTTTCTCAGGCAATAAGGGAAAAAATCTTATATAATTACTAGCAAGTTGTTGATACAAAAATACTTAATTTACTGAGTGATAAATGGTTAACTCACTATTTTTCATTTAATTGAGTATTTATTATATTGTATGCCATACTTACTAAATATATAAAAAATATTCATTATAATTTGATTGAATTGAATAATTCGTGGAGTAGTTTTGGAGGAGTGCAACAACACACTAAAGAACAACAGTGTGACACAAAATTTTATGTATTACTCAGCTTGTGTTTTCTTATTGAGAATGTATAGTGAGTTTTTCTATGTCTGTATCTGTAAATTTAAATCTCAATAAGTTGACATGAATTTTTTTGTATCTGAATATTTTATTATTACATACTTTTTATACCTATGAGTACTGGGAATTTTGATTATGCCAAAGGTAGCCAATTTGGGATTTAAAATTCAAATTAGGAGATCAATTTGGATTAAAATAGGAACTATCAACCCACATTGGAGAAGTGTTGTAGGTCCAAGTTACATAATTCATCTCCTATAAGGCCCTGTTTGCCATTAAAATTGCCTGAAAATTATGAAAATATGAAATGACAAACAGAAATTAAGAAATTGGAATAATTTCTCTTATAACAGGTTTGCAGCCTTTGGCGGTGCATTGACAGTGATGGGTGGCTGCCTCATCATAGAGATGGGTGCACCGAGGCGCGGGGATGATGGACAGATTATTGAGGACGAGTTCTCCCCTCTGCCTTTGGTGCTACAATATCTGAGGCGGACGTGGAAAGAGCTTACATTCTATGAAAAGGTACAGTTCCCTCACTTAATTTACTAAACACAAGCTACTATACTGTATTTTTTTTAAGATTCTAGTTTCAGAAAGTACACAAAGATATTTTATGAGTACAAGTGGGGACGTTTACCAGGGGTCTAATCAATCTTTGTCATAAATCTATTTCAACTGTATACCTCCACCTGTTCCAAAGATAAAGGGTCTTGATTGACAGACAGACAGATGAGATGATTTCCTTTAGTGAAACCCTGAAAACAATTAGTTTAATATAATCTTTTTACATCTTTATTATTCACTGTGAAATTTCTATATTTTTTTTTACAAGAGTTACCTTGTAAAGAAAAGAAAAGGAATAATAATCTCTATCAGATTAGCACTTTCTCCTATAAAATGTAATATTCTTCAGATGATTAAAGAGCCATCTCGGGAGAAACTACTGCCTGACCCGCTTCCGGCTCCTTATCAGCCCACATACACATTGGTTCTGGAGTTCACAGATGTGCTGGTACACCCTGACTGGTCGTATCAGACAGGATGGAGGTTGGTATAATGTTTTCTAATCTGGTAATCTATACTTCTAAACTAATACTATAAAGAGAAAAGATTATTTGTTTGAATTAAATAGGCTCTGAAACTACTGAACCGATTTGAAAAATTCTTTCACTGTTGTAATGCTACACTATCCCCAAGTGCCATAGGCTATATTTTATTCCTGTATTCCTACGGGAACGAGAAGCACGCGGAGGAAACTGCGCGGCGTCTGCTAATTATTAATAAGTAATTACTAACTATACATACTGTATCTTGGAAATAACTAAAAAGTGAGATAAAATTAAAAGTTTGAATGTAACACTCTCGTAAAATCCATTCTTGGGGAATGACCATAACTCGTAATTTAACTACCTTCCCGCCTAGTTGCATTGTTGTAATATGTCAAACAGTATGCAACCTTTCGTTTTTTAATATTTAAGTTAGATATAATTTTTTACTGTTTTATTAATGTTTATTGTTAATAATGCAGTTGCGAATGTGTGTTTATGTAAGCTATCAGGGCCTGTGCAATTGTGCATGACCCACAACTTTATTTATTTATTTATTCTCTCTAGTTTCTTAGTGTATCAGAGATCAGCCTCTGTACCATAATCCGATCAAATGACTTAGAATGAATGAAACCCACAACTTGATTACTCTAATGTGCCTCTTCTGAGTTTATGCCCACAACTGAATACTGGTTCGATTTTGTTGTGCAATTTCATCTGCGCAATTGATTAATTGCCAATAATAATAATCAGTGCTGATAATTTTTCCACAGATTCAAAAAACGTCCAGGTGTAGACCAATTCCTGCAAACCGTTGCCAACTCAGATTATGAAGTGGTGATATTCACGTCGGAGAACGCGTTTATGATATGGCCGGTACTGGACAAGTTGGACCCGGAGAACAAGCTCATATCCTACAGACTGTTCCGGGACTCCACACATTTCATTGACGGTGTACATGTTAAGAATTTGGAAGGACTGAATCGTGACTTGTCTAAGGTGAGCTATTATATTATGGTCATTAGTGAACACCTGCTGGCCAATTCACTAACTTTGACGTATTTATTTATTTCTTTAATGCAGTTAGCATTAAAGAAATAAATAAATACGTCAATCAAACTTCAGATTGTAGGTAAACAATATCAACTGATGCCGACTGACAAACCTTCGTTAATATCATAGAGTAGATAGATGGCATTTCCCAGTTGACAATGTGATGTTCGTTAACAATGGGGTTTACATAGTATAACATCTTTGGATAATGATGGTGATTGTATTGAACATCGTTGGCAGGTCATAGTGGTGGACTGGAACAAGCAAGCCACGCAGCACCAGCCCGACAACGCGCTCGTGCTGAACAAGTGGAAGGGCGCCGACGACGACACCGCCTTGCTGGACCTGGCCAACTTATTGCAAAGTACACATTTATGTTATTACTAGCGGACGCCCGCTACTTCTTATAGGTATGGCAAACGTTATTTAAAAAATATATACAGCCTATAGTGAAGATGTTGCTATCTAATGGGAAAAAAACGGTCGAGTATGTTTTAGTTTGAAAGAACCTGAGCCTGATACCGCAAGATGATAGGCGCATCGGTGATGGCTTCGACGATTCTCGCTGGGGTTCTATAATTTCTTTTTTCAAGATTAATTTTGTAGTCCTGTCACGGTCGCCAATTATATGAATTACTAAAATTTACAATAGCATTTATGTAAATGCAAAATTTAAAAGATCATAGGAAGAAAATGCAAAAGAAGATTGGATAGAAGCAGGCGTTACTTTGCGGAAGTTCATCATGATTATATAATGATTTATTTATTTTGCTATCATCCGCGAAAATTCGGCGAACCCATGCGACAACGTCACCCAGGTCCGACAAAATACTCTCTACGTACGTTTCACCCCGAAACCGGAGCATCCTCAGGAGATGTTGACTCTACAACGTGCAATTGCAAAGTGTCGTTTTCGACCTTTGCTTCGTCTTTTATAGACCAAATAGTAGGTGGGGCAAGAGGTGGGCGTTGCCAAGATACTCATAATATAAGCGATTTATCTCGCATCGCATTCAAACATTTTTATTAGTGGTGACTTCGATAACTCTATTTGTTCATTTAATAAGGTAATTCCTGACTTATTATGTTTTATTATTTCTAATTGTTCCAAAACGCATAGTCGTAGGCCTTTATTGCAAGTGTGTAAAATGTCATACATATGATTATCTGCCAGCTTATGACCAGTATCTAGGAGATGCTTTGCAAAGTGCGACCTTTGTGGACGGTCATTTCGAACAGCGGATATGTGTTCCTTGTAACGTGTATCAAAATTCCGACCGGTTTGACCAATATATGTTGCATTACATTCAGAACATTGCAATTTATATACTCCCGATTTATGTTGCTTTTCTAGTTTATCTTTACCATTGCAAATATTTTTAAGAGAGTTATTTGTTCTGAAAGCCACATTTATATCATGCTTTCTAAGTGTTTTTGCAATACGTTCCGACACTGGACCAAAGTATGTTAGACTAGCTTTAAATTTTTTAGGTTTTTCTAATGGAATTCCATAAAGTTCTTTTCTAATCAACACCAATTGTTTCTTATTGATTATTCTATTCACAATGTTCGGGTTGTATCCATTCGAAATTGCCATGCGATATATTATATTTAATTCCTTGTTATACTGATCCCTAGTTAGAGGAATGGACATCAGTCTATGAACATAACTATGGAAAGCTGCTAATTTATGTTGCCATGGATGACAAGATGAAGCTGGTATGGTTATATCTGTATAAGTTGGCTTACGATAAATCCCAAAGTGATGTCTATTATTAACTCTAGTGATTGTTACATCAAGGAAATTTAAAGAATTATTCTGTTCTATTTCTAATTTAAATTTAATTTTTGGGTGCAAATTGTTTAATTTATCTACAAAGACATCCAATTGTCTGTCCGTTCCAGTCCAGCATATAATTATATCGTCTACATATCGATAGTAATATAAAATGTGATTATTTTAAACAATATTTTTATTTTCAAAGTCATCCATAAATATGTCAGCCATTAAGGGACTCAAAGGTGATCCCATAGCTAGCCCTTCATTTTGCTGATAGTAATCATTATTAAATCTAAAATAATTTTGTTCCATACATATATGTGTTAACTCAATCAACTCTGCCATTTCAGTAGGATGCGTTTTATTTATTTCTAACAATTTATTTAAAATGTCCAGTGTTTCGTTTACTGGAACATTAGTAAATAAGCTATCGACATCTAATGATATTAATTTACAACAGTTAGGTAAATCTATATCCTTGATTTTGGTGACTAGTTCAACAGTGTTTTTCAGTGCAAATACTGGCCGAAAAGAGGTTTTTAGTTTAATTATATTATTTAATTGCTTTGCTAGTTCATATGCTGGCGCTCCAATATAGGAGACAACTGGACGCATTGGGATGTTATCCTTGTGAATTTTAGGTAAGCCATACAAAAGTGGGGCATGAGTGTTCATTACAATAGCCTTTTGTTTAGATGTACATTTGGGGAATATAAATTCTGATTTATTTATAGCTAGTCTAACTACTGCAGCAAACTTTTTAGTTGGATCTGTTGATAATTGATGGAATTCGTCTCCAAGAAGTATATCTTTTACTTTATCCACATACTCGTCCCGTTTCATTATTATAACTGTATTACCTTTATCAGCTTTAGAAATTACAATATTATCTCGTGCAATAGTGCTCTGTAACGATTTCAATATTTTCATGTCCTGATTAGGTATTGTGAGAGTGTGAGTGTTATTGATATCGTGCGCTATAATATTTTTAACAATGTCCCCTTTCTTATGAAGTGTTATAGCTAATTCTGTATCTACTGCTAGTGTTTCAAGCGATTTTTTAGAGTTTACGGTTGGGATATTGAATTTTAAACCTTTCTCTAAAAGTGTCATCTCATGCTTTGAAAAAACCGTATCAGTAAGATTTTTAACACGAGGATAGAAATCGTGATCAGTGTTGTCAGTTACTGCATTGTCATCTATTACTAGTTGGGATCTAGAGGAACTAGTTTGTAAGAATTGTAATTTCTTTTGCTGAGTAATGTATTTTTTGTGGCATTCTATTGAGGCAAAATCCCTTGCTTTGCTATCTAACAGATCAAATTCTACGTTATGTAATTTGTATGTGAGTTCAGAGTACAATATTTTTAAATGTAGCTTCAAATTATCTCTAATTGTGAACCAACTACGTGATTCTTCATTAAGCCAAATTTTTTGAGCTTTTTTAATAGCAATATCGGCTGATCGGCTATGCATATTAGTTGAAATATTAATATATTTTGGTACTAAACAATTAAATTTAGTACCAAAATATATTAATATTTATATTAATATATTTTGGTACTAAACTATTTATATATATTATTTAGCTATAACACTTCATAAGAAAGGGGACATTGTTAAAAATATTATAGCGCACGATATCAATAACACTCACACTCTCACAATACCTAATCAGGACATGAAAATATTGAAATCGTTACAGAGCACTATTGCACGAGATAATATTGTAATTTCTAAAGCTGATAAAGGTAATACAGTTATAATAATGAAACGGGACGAGTATGTGGATAAAGTAAAAGATATACTTCTTGGAGACGAATTCCATCAATTATCAACAGATCCAACTAAAAAGTTTGCTGCAGTAGTTAGACTAGCTATAAATAAATCAGAATTTATATTCCCCAAATGTACATCTAAACAAAAGGCTATTGTAATGAACACTCATGCCCCACTTTTGTATGGCTTACCTAAAATTCACAAGGATAACATCCCAATGCGTCCAGTTGTCTCCTATATTGGAGCGCCAGCATATGAACTAGCAAAGCAATTAAATAATATAATTAAACTAAAAACCTCTTTTCGGCCAGTATTTGCACTGAAAAACACTGTTGAACTAGTCACCAAAATCAAGGATATAGATTTACCTAACTGTTGTAAATTAATATCATTAGATGTCGATAGCTTATTTACTAATGTTCCAGTAAACGAAACACTGGACATTTTAAATAAATTGTTAGAAATAAATAAAACGCATCCTACTGAAATGGCAGAGTTGATTGAGTTAACACATATATGTATGGAACAAAATTATTTTAGATTTAATAATGATTACTATCAGCAAAATGAAGGGCTAGCTATGGGATCACCTTTGAGTCCCTTAATGGCTGACATATTTATGGATGACTTTGAAAATAAAAATATTGTTAAAAATAATCACATTTTATATTACTATCGATATGTAGACGATATAATTATATGCTGGACTGGAACGGACAGACAATTGGATGTCTTTGTAGATAAATTAAACAATTTGCACCCAAAAATTAAATTTAAATTAGAAATAGAACAGAATAATTCTTTAAATTTCCTTGATGTAACAATCACTAGAGTTAATAATAGACATCACTTTGGGATTTATCGTAAGCCAACTTATACAGATATAACCATACCAGCTTCATCTTGTCATCCATGGCAACATAAATTAGCAGCTTTCCATAGTTATGTTCATAGACTGATGTCCATTCCTCTAACTAGGGATCAGTATAACAAGGAATTAAATATAATATATCGCATGGCAATTTCGAATGGATACAACCCGAACATTGTGAATAGAATAATCAATAAGAAACAATTGGTGTTGATTAGAAAAGAACTTTATGGAATTCCATTAGAAAAACCTAAAAAATTTAAAGCTAGTCTAACATACTTTGGTCCAGTGTCGGAACGTATTGCAAAAACACTTAGAAAGCATGATATAAATGTGGCTTTCAGAACAAATAACTCTCTTAAAAATATTTGCAATGGTAAAGATAAACTAGAAAAGCAACATAAATCGGGAGTATATAAATTGCAATGTTCTGAATGTAATGCAACATATATTGGTCAAACCGGTCGGAATTTTGATACACGTTACAAGGAACACATATCCGCTGTTCGAAATGACCGTCCACAAAGGTCGCACTTTGCAAAGCATCTCCTAGATACTGGTCATAAGCTGGCAGATAATCATATGTATGACATTTTACACACTTGCAATAAAGGCCTACGACTATGCGTTTTGGAACAATTAGAAATAATAAAACATAATAAGTCAGGAATTACCTTATTAAATGAACAAATAGAGTTATCGAAGTCACCACTAATAAAAATGTTTGAATGCGATGCGAGATAAATCGCTTATATTATGAGTATCTTGGCAACGCCCACCTCTTGCCCCACCTACTATTTGGTCTATAAAAGACGAAGCAAAGGTCGAAAACGACACTTTGCAATTGCACGTTGTAGAGTCAACATCTCCTGAGGATGCTCCGGTTTCGGGGTGAAACGTACGTAGAGAGTATTTTGTCGGACCTGGGTGACGTTGTCGCATGGGTTCGCCGAATTTTCGCGGATGATAGCAAAATAAATAAATCATTATATAATGCAAAAGAAGAGTCAGGATCTCTTTTGTAGCGGAGTGTTTCTGTTAATTTATTTTATTGGAAATAATAAATCATAGACAATATACTTTGAGCTATACATTCACTGTCAAAAAAGTTACAAAGAAATTGATTTGTCAATGTAAATATAAGGCTAAAGTCATACCTAGTAACCAACCGCAGTTTGGCGTTAACACAACTTTTTTTTTTTTTAATGAAACCTACCCTCGTCCTAAAATAAAAGTATGACTCATAGGCCTGTTGGAATGAACGAGAGAATGATATTTCCGGTTCGACCGAAATTGGTCGATTTGACGACCTATGTCGTGCCGTATGTTAGTCCTACTGAAGGCATGGTATTTCTTTATTTCCGCTGCCACTCAAGTGTGGTTAAAGTTAAACTGAGTGCTGACCGTCACCGTCAGTCAGCGTTAACAGCCGTTATGTATAAAGTTCTAAGACGCGTTATAAAATAACCATCAGCGCTGATCACCCGATCACCCGAACGCCTCTGCCTTCCGCGAGCGTTCTAGTATCGAGGTGAAAGGACGTCATCGAGGTGAATGGACGTCATCAGTGTAAATACCTACATTCCGCGTTTTTGTGCGTCTTTACTTCACGACGATCAGCTCGATACTAAACCGTTTCACTCTAACTCAGTGCTGACACTAGATGAGCGCTGAGTCAGTGCCGCTGGTGAGAAAATGCCTCCTGAATGCCGTCACTGATCGTATTGTCGTTCGTCAGCGATCGCGATATCGAACGTGAAGGACGTGCGCGACGTGCTGCGCTACTACGGGCAGTTCGACGACCCCATTGCCGCCTTCCGAGACAACCAGCGCCGCCTCATGGAGCAGATGGCTGAGCGCGAGCGCGACAACAAGACGGACGTGCCGATCGCGCGATCCTGGCTGCGCCCCTTCACGCGCCGCTAGGGTGAGTAGTGGAGCAAATGGCCAAGCGCGAGCGGGAGTCATGGAAGGTAGAATATCTTAGTTGAAATGGTGAAATCTTTCGTTCGTTGAAATGGTGAAATCGTTTTGAGCATTCCCGAGTAGCTTGAATTTTTGGTATTCAGCAGACCTAAAGAACATTCAAAACTTAACGAGTTAAAAACCTCTTTATGTAGACGTTCCTGTATTAAATTTCTTTACAGATATCTGCAGTGGAGCGAGAGTGAGAGCCCGAATGTATTGCAAGCTAGCTTTTGTACATACTTGTATAACTTCAGCTATGGAATATATAAATGTGATTCAAATTCCCCCGGCATTTATCTGCGCATTAACTATAGAGGAACAAGTAGTCAATCCCACTTCTGAATTTTTGTATTGTTGTATTTTTTATAGCCTGATTAGAAAAAAAGCTCCGACGCACGAATGGAGTTTACTCTTTCAGATCGTCTGTCTAAATAGGTGTATGTTGCCCCGCAGCATACACTGTGTACGTCTCAATACTTACGCCTGAAAAGTGAAAGGAGCGCAGAATAGGTTGCGCACAAAAAACATAACGCTGTCATTCGTTTATGGAATTTTACTGCCCATATTTTTTTTCATACCGGGGGCTAAATATGAAAAATCGATTCCTAAGGAGTGACCTTAAAAAAACTAGACAAAGTACTTTATAACAGTACTAGAAAAAATTAATTTCTTTTTTCCGCAACATGGCTTTTTGTCTATTCAGGCTATAACTACTAACAATGTCCTACATTTGTATTGTAATTTGAACATTTACTATGTCATTGTATTTATATTATGTGCAATTAATTGTATAATTAGCAGTAAGAATGTGTGCGTTCTGTAATAGAGTGACGATAGAAGACATTTAATTTGAACGGTCAAAACAATTTTTAAAGAAAAAGCAAATGATTAATTTAGGAGAATAAAATACAAATCAATAAGTTCACTCACTCATCTTAAGTATTACATGTGAATTGATTAGATTATTATTATTTAGATGTTTGCCAAAGTTATGTTTTCACTTCTATTTAATTAGCGGCTTAAGTGTATGTAAGCTACACTTGTGTACTTATGTTTAAAACGAAAGTGATTGCGTGAATGTGTGCGTGGGTGTAAGAGCTTGAAGTTGTCTCAGTCATTCTAGATAGGTATTATAGACTGTTAATAAAATATTTATGTTGTTTTATTACTGTGTGAATTAACTTACACATTTTTAAGAGCAAAATTTCTTGATACCTTTTAGAATTGTTTAATACCTTTTATTTAATTAGTCGAACTTTCAAATCCGCTATCGCCATGCTAGATTTGTCATAGCGTCATAAAGACGTAGAATTAAATTTATTCCTTATTTAAAAATTTTCCTCATTAAACAGATTGATGGGGATATCCCCAAAATATCTATATTATGATGAAATATATGCCTATAAAAATGCATTTTATAGTAATAGACAGGCTCGCGCTTGACTACAAACATGTTAAGAGTATGGAAAGCAAAGGTTCAGTAGTAAATTGGAGCGCTGTTACAAAAACTTTATTCTTGTAGTTGATAAGTGGTTAAAGAAAAAATAGTATTGACACCATGCTTTGCCAGTGCCAATGCACTATGGATCAAGACTTCAGAGTTAGTATCTGAAAGTACGGGAAAGACTCGCTCGACCGCGTTGAGTTTTTTACGTCCCTATCTGTCTGTCCTAAACTGTCTGGTTTGTCCAAATGGTATTTTATTGGTATCATTCGATAGCTCTTAAGGTGCCCTATACATAGCCTATACATTTTGACTTGGCATTTTGACGAATTTAGGCCGACCTTGGACTTTTATGATGTAATTTTATTACTTCTACGCAATTTCTACTCACTGTATCTATTTTATACTATTGACGCTGTTTTGTATAAACAATAGATAGATTCTCTAAAACAAGCTAACGATTCAAACCTAAACGAAAGTTATAGTTTCTGTGAGTCGAAAGTTCCGATAGAATGACCTAAAGTTATTTGCGATTCCCACTCCACTGCATATGACTTATCATAGTTTTAACATAGCGTATAAAATTCTTTGATTCTTTAGCTATCCATTGGTGTAATTACATTCTGGATAGATGTAATACGAGTAGTTACGTATCTACGAGTACAATTGCAAACTGTATCCCCCGATTGTCGTAGGCTTAGACCATTATTAATGGTCTAAGGTCCATTCGTTTTTTTTTCGAATGACATCCCACTATAAAAGCAACTTTAAAGGACGTATTTTCGTCAAAAAAACCCTTCCCTTGCCATTGATACTCGTAGGGAAAGGAGGATAAATAAAAAATAATATTTGTCTCGATATAATTTATATCTCAGTGTTTTCGACATTGGAATGAGATTCATCATCTGAATAATATAAATTATTATTATTACACGACTCATTGACTCTAGTCTCATTCACGTCCGCTGTCCACGCTTCTTTTAGTCCGATGTCTATTTCTTCCTCCTCGAAAGCCTTTACAATTTCATTCTCGTTAAATATGCTCTTCTGATTTTGGAAATCATCATTGATCCTGTAATCTTTGGGCATTTTTCTCAATTTCCTCAAAACGCCCGCTATATTTTCTATCGAAGACACTTCGAGATCATTGTCATGCGTTTGGTATGTTTCACTCCATTTGTGCAAACTTTCCCCGCTATCGTCTTCCATGAACGTCTCCAAATGTTCAGGGAACAGAGTGTGACACGAGATGTCTCCGAATGCATTCTGCAGGAGAATGTCGTATTTTTCCCCTTGATCGAGAATCAGATTTCCAGTTATAGATGTACAGATTCTAGAGTCAATTGGGTTGTAAGGATTGAGGCAGAGCATATTTTCCCTCGCTCCGTACAAAGTGTTCCTTATATTGGGGGGACGGTACGGCAAGGTCACACCACCATTGTTGGTGTCTCTGATCAGTCTGTCATTGTAATTTGGCACCACACACATATCTTCGCACCATTGGCTGCTAAGACAAATTAAATCCTTGCAGAATTCAGATTTACAATACTGTAGATAGGTCGGTACACATTCCATACCGTGGGTCCAGCGTTGCACCACTTTTGAATTGTTTCTTGGACCGTAACGTAAATCCATCAAGAAAAGATGATGGTCTGTACCAAAGTACAGTGAACTGGTCCCTTCGAAATGTTTCGCTACACTTATGTCATTACAACTGTAATCGTCTGTAATTTTTCTCAGATTTTTCCACACTTGAACCACATTGTTCGACCATTTGTCATAGATTGATATGGAATCCCTCGCAGCGTGGACGTAAAACAATTTTTCAGAACTTACTACTGAATTCCAGTTGTCAGTCAAAGTTGTCAATTTAGCTTTTAATTGAACACTCCTCGCCTTCATTCTGTCTAAATTAATTATGCTTAATTTATGATCTAAACTTGTGATATACAATATATTTTTGTGATAGTTATCAAATGCTACACTAGTATATGGTAACTCAGATTTGATACATTTCAGTTTTTCAAATGTTATTCTGTCATCTATTTTTGTTAGTTTTAAAATGAATATCTTGCATTTTGTTCTCAAAACTGTTATGTGTTCTGAAGAGATAATAGTTTCTAATATATTGTTTTCGTCCCCGCAATCGTATTCAGCAACATGTTCTGGGTTTATGTTCAAGATGTTTTTGTTAAATTCTGATATATCTGAAATTTCATGAAAAATATTGGTATCAGTACTTTTCAACAATATTATTATCAGTGCTTAATAAGTGTTCTGGTATAATTTTTTTTTTACCCTTTTTGCGTTAGCCAATCAACCGACTGCAGGCCCAGGACTCCCTTATAGGAGTGTGGATATAAAGAAAGAAAGAAAGAAAGAAAAGTTTATTCAGAATACACATCATACAAAGAAAAGAGAGAAAATAAACAATAAATTAAATACATTGCAAGTTGCATGATGTGATCCTAAAAGGGTCACCACTCAGCATATTGCAGTGTCCGTAAGGATACCGCGCTGATCTTCCGTGGAGCCATTAAGGTGACGCTTGGACGGTATCGAGACGTGCGGAGCGCCTCTAACAAACATCGACAAATATTAAAAGAAGACAGATACGTAAATTAAATACAAAAATATTACTAGTAGAAACAAGTGGTAAAAATAAGCCAATTATAAATAATAATACAATAAATAAATAATAACATAATAATTTGGTAAATAAATATTATAATAAATTAAACAAAACAAAGGACCCATTACTTATATGTTTTGAATTAAAAGATAATGTTTTCGAATTTTGGTTTTAAAAGTGGTCTTGGATATTTTTAAATTACGAAGAGGAGGAGGCAAATCATTCCAGCACTTTGTTGCCGCGAATTTAAAGCTTCCTCGAAAGGCAGCTCTGATATGTTGCGGCACTTTAAGGGTCCAGACTCGATTTGATCTTGTCAAGGATGTTTTGTTCCACTCTAGCTTATCAAATAAGTAAGCAGGCTGCTGAGACTTCAATACTCCAAATAGAAGTGTAGCAAGGTGAAGATTCCGTCTCGCTTTCATATTGAGCAGTTTAGCTTCGTTAATAAACGGCGTAACATGCGTTCTGGGGGGAATATGAAAGCAGAACCGGGCACATGCATTTTGGATGCGTTGTATTAGCCGTTGAGTGCGAACGAGCAGTCGTGGCCCATACAAAGCATCAGCGTAGTTTAATTTTGAGAGTATTAAAGACTCACATATCCCAACACGCAAATCTACACTCATATAATTCCGTACACGGTATAAAGTTCTTAATGGAGTTATGAGATATGGAGTTCACACTCACCACCCTTTTCTAATGTGGGTTAGCGAGCGAGAAAGGGTGATAATATTTCTTTAAAACCACTATCAGATGTTAATGATAATGGGACCAATGGCATATTATGCTTTTTCACACACTGAGGTGTAACACTACCAACTTCTTATGTCTGGGCTGAGTATTTAGTTAAATAAACTTCTTAGAAGTTCAGAAGAAGAGCTCATTGTCTCATAACCCAATTCAGAAATTAAACCCTCTTGACCTGTAGCCACATATAGTAGAAGATACATATTAGAAATGACCTTCACCCACCTGTTCAATGCATGAAAAGTGTTTTACATCTTTGGTTTGCCTGAAAATTTCCTGGCAAAACTATTATTAACTCATTACTGATAGTTTAAGGCTGGAGTTCTTGAAGCAACCTACTCGCAATATATTTTTTATATTTGATATAAAACACTTTTCATCCATTAAACAGATGGGTGAAGGTCATTTCTAATATGGATCTTAGACTATTAGGCTAACCACTAGACCAACGAGTCAGTCTGCATACTATAAGAAACAAAACTTACAAACTTTATTGAATTCACTGTGAAGCAAGTAGTCGACCCAGTCAATGCAGACTGTTTGCAAGTTGCCATTGCCAGCGTAGTACCAGTTGTAGGAAGAGTTGAAGTGTGGTGTGGGGTCACTGTCCAGGTGAGCCGCAATGTCTATCAGGTGTTTGGGGCACTGCACCACCTCTTCATTGATCTGCTCATAATTCTCCAGTACTTTTAAGGTAGCTGTGGGTTTTAATTTTAATTTTGATTTTGATGAATCTAATTCCAATTTGTAGATCTATACAAAAATTTGATGGCCAAGTGGTGGTGGGTTAAAATAAATAAATAAAATACTCGAGTCGAGATGTGTGTTCAGGAAGTGTAAAAACTATATTTACACTATGGATCACGTTTTGTTTAGTAGGCTGTAATCTATCTATAGTATAAAATTATCATTGTGCTTCTTGTTGTTTATTATATTCAAAATGGTTCCTGTACATATTTAGTGACTAAAATAAATAAAAACAAAAAGAAACTTTGACCTATCACACCCTTAGGCAATTTATTCCATAGTTTAATTACTCCAATACTAAGAAAGTGTTTAAGGGGTTTAAGAGAAGGAAGTTGTCCAGTGTCTTAATTTGGTGGTGAGGGTGGTTTATATATTTATCTTGATTCGTCAGATAATTTAGTACCAATAATACAAGATACTCTTACTTTTGGGACTTAATAGTTATGTGTGTAATTTCTGAGATTATTGGATGCAAACAAACAAATTCTTCAGCTTTATACCAATAAAGTTTATAGAATAGCCTATTAAAAACATAAAATGAATGTTTTTTAACAAATAGAAAATAACACTTACTAGCAATGCATTTATAATTAGTAATTGTCCGTTGCCACTGAATTTTTTTCCACAGCAAGCTTGTGACTGGATCACTTTTGTCAACATTTTTTAATTTTGTTATCATTTTAGGCGGCAGACTTTTGTATCGAAAAGGTTCAAAGTAGTCCAGATTGAGCTCCCCGTCCCATTCCTCATCGAAAGTGTTAATGGGATGACCTGTGGGTTGGGGCCAAAGTTATCTAACATTTTAAAGTATTTCTACTTTCGGAAGTATATTTGTTGTTGTTGTTATATAATGATTTATTTATTTTGCTATCATCCGCGAAAATTCGGCGAACCCATGCGACAACGTCACCCAGGTCCGACAAAATACTCTCTACGTACGTTTCACCCCGAAACCGGATTATACTTTGCAATTGCACGTTGTAGAGTCAACATCTCCTGAGGATGCTCCGGTTTCGGGGTGAAACGTACGTAGAGAGTATTTTGTCGGACCTGGGTGACGTTGTCGCATGGGTTCGCCGAATTTTCGCGGATGATAGCAAAATAAATAAATCATTATATAATCATGATGAACTTCCGCAAAGTAACACCTGCTTCTATCCAATGTTGTTGTTGTTATCAACCCATATTTGGCTCACTGCTGAACTCAAGTGTTCTCTCAGATTGAGAGGGCTTGAATAGTCCACCAATCTGGCCCAATTCAGATTGGCAGACTTCACACACACAGAGAATTAAGAAAATTCTCTGGTATGCAGGTCTTCTCACAATGTTTTTCCTTCACTGTTTGGGACTTGTGATATTTAATTTCTTATAATACACACAACTGAAACGTTAAAGGTGCATTCCCTAATCGGATTCAAACCAACACCCTCCAGAATCTGAGGCAGAGGTCATATCCACTGGGCATTGAACCCAGGACCCACTACCCACTGCGCCAGGTTGTTCAAGAGAAAAAATAATTCAAACTATGTTCATGATAAAATACCTGGTAGTGTGTAATGCATGTGGTCTTCAGTACCAATTGTGCGTCTGGGCCGCAAGACCTCTTTGTAGAAAGTGTAGGCCTGGTGATTTTTATGGTGCAACTCATCTAAGATCTTCTTGACTGGTGCAGTATTGTCTACATTATCTGCTGTCAAATGAGCAAGACCCTTTTTGGGTACCTAAAATAACACATAAGTCAAAGTGAAGCTTGACCAGGTACACTAGTAAATAATAATAATATATGATTTTTAAAACAGCAACTGTGGAGTTTACTGTTGGCTCTTCTAAGCAGAAAAGAACTAGTGGTAGAGTCTTTGAAAAAAGTCAATCGGAATGTTTGAAAAGTGCTTGTAAACTTAGCCTAGTTGGAATTAATTATGATTTTGGATTTGAAGGCCAAGTGTCACAATGGGTAGTGAGTTAGTGACCTTCTTTTCTGCCACTAAGGGTTTGATACCAAGTGTCTGATGCTTACTGTGATCTAAAATTAAAAGTTGGATGCCATGCATGCTCAGTAAACCATCACTACTTCAATGTGTGGATAGTGGATACAGAGTTTGACTCAATTTGCATAGCTTTGTAAGTGCTTGCAGCTAATCAGATAGTCTTTTTTTTGAATATTGAAGGTTAAGATAAAATTCAAACAATACATTTTTTGCAGGGTTTTTCTTCATTATTTTTAACTCAGTCTTGTTTTTACACAGACTTGACAATTAACATAGTTACCTCTTCAAAGTACACTAACCTAACTAATATGTTTGTGCATTTTGAATAGTGTGGCTTGGGATGCTTAATTCCCAAAATAAAGCAGAGGTGTTTGAGTTGGTGACAATTACAACCTTCAAACATATAATAGTGGCACCCAACTAATCCATGCTACAGAGTACAGATACATACAGTTATCCTAATAATTTTTAATTGGATAAAACTGGAAGTCTGTGGAGCTTCTATGATTTAAAAGGATTTGTGAAATAGAAGAAAATGACTTCTGTTATTATTTACTTGCACACTACTTACCTTACCCACAAGTCTAACCTCTTTTTACCCATTGTCCTCAAACTATTCTATAACAAGGTCAAGGGCGTAAACAAGGCAAGGGGAATTATAACCAATAATGCAAAGCAACTAAAGTCCTAAGGCCTTTCAGACAACTTGTTGACAACCTTATAATGTAGGAAGATCTTTTCCTTAGTCAAAGATAAATGTGTAGAAATATTATAATTGTTTTTATTAATGAAAAGTATAAAATTAAAATAATATAAATGTAATGTTTCGTATTTAAACTTTGGAACACATTTATTATGATTACTAACTAGACTAACCTTAGCTGCCATTACAAATTATAAAATAAAGGTTCTCTGTAGGTAATAGGTAAGGTATGATACCAAATTAATTTTATTTACAAAAGTCCTACAGGAATATTTAATTTCGAAATAATTTTTAAGGTTATATAAAGATTCAATATTCTTATGTTTACCAATACCAACCACCACAGATACAGAAATGACATAAGGAAAACCAAGATCATAGACAACAGCACAAACCACAACTAACACTTCTTTGAACCACAGACGACAAATGATACAGATAATCACAGACAGTCCATCTCCGACTCGTAAATCTATGATCTCAGACCAATTAGAGAAAAACCCGTAACCTAAGACCAAGGAAACATCCTAGCCCTTCGCAAGGACGTACGTATTTACGCCTTTTTTGCTCGATTCGCACAAGTATTTACACGAATTCAAATCAGAATTTATTAAAAATGATGACGTCTATAGTGATGTGAATGATATATAATATATTCGAGAAGGTCGATAAATAATATGCATTGGATGCTTGCATTTGCTTGTTAACAGACTTAAAAAAATATTTTTTTGTTTGAAAGGGTATACTCTCCAGGTGGTCCCATAGTCATCATGTCAGGATCTGATGATGGGATCCTGAAGAAATCGAGGGGACGACTAGTGCCTATGCTAAATGAAGAATTTCAAAGCACTACAATTTAGTGAAGGTCTGAAGTCGATCTGATGATGGAGCAGAAAAACAGACCAAGGAGTTCCTTGGTCAGTTTTTCTGCTCAGTTATTTACAGCAGTTTGATTGTGTTTGGGCTGGAATTATTTGTATTGATGAGAATTTTACATTCTAGATGAGTTGAGACTAGTGTTCCCAAAGACTCGAGCCCTTTAGTCCTAATATTTAAGACTCGGAGTCTTTTATAGCTCGGCTAATGCAACGCCGCCATTTTGTAATTTCTTATTACTGCACCGATTTCTTTCAAAATCCATATCTAGGCATTGCATGAAAGCGAAAACAGATTTTGAACTCAAAATTAAAAAAGGCCGCCATTTTGAAATTTCTTGTTACTGTAAGTATTGATTTCTTTCAAAGTAGTTATTTCGCATGAATGGCGAAAACAGATTCTAGTCAGAATTTTAAAAAGGTCACCTTTTTAAATTTTCTTATTACTGCATTGACTACTTTCAAAGTCGATATTTAGGCATTGCATTTTAGCGACAACAGAATCTCAACTCAAATTTTAAAAAAAGCCGCCATTCTGAAATTTCTTAGTACTGTACCGATTTTTTTCAAAATCGACATATAGGCGTGAATGGGGAAAACAGGTTCTAAACTCAAAATTAAAACAGGCCGCCATTTTGAAATTTCTTATTACTGTGTATCGATTTCTTTCAAAATCCATAATAACCGCTAGCAAAATAATAAAAGTTTGTCAGCCCTAACTTCTGAGCAGTTATCACTTCATACTATAGTGATCTGCGCTTCATACTATTGGATGGTAACAATGGAACAGTTAACAAAGCCACATTGTTTAATGAAACACAAAATTTATGAAAAATAAATTTATTCAAAATAAATAATTGATCAAAAATGTTAGTTTTGCAACCTATTTAGAACCTGACAATAAATTTCTTCGCCCTAATAATACGCTACCTTTTGATTATGATTGGCCGAGTCGAGAATAGAAAAAAAAAACAATCAATAATCTAAGATGCTACCATAATATACATAATCACAACACTCTAGTACACGCGATAAATTATTTCGGGGAATGACAAAGCAGTAAACACGGTCAATACGAGAATGGAGTAAAAGGTTACTAAAATACCTCTTTTCATTTTCATCAAAGAATCAAAGTCATCAGTAGAATAATTATATTCAGTCAATGGTTTAATATCTGCAAAATGTTTGTTACTATTTAGGTCTTCAATTTTTACCACTGCGGATGAAACAACATTATTATTTTCTTCTGAGATTCTTGAAGGCACTTCAATAATTTCGTTCAGTTTTGTATTGGAACTATCGCAATCGTTGAAAGAATACATAGATAAACTTGAAGACTTGGTAATAATTTTAACAAGGGAATCAGTTGCTCCAGTACTGACAGACAGTAGGGCATAACGAGATGGTGTCTCAGTAAACCTATGCACATATTCAGTTGTCGAAATATATGTATTTGCTTCTTTCACACTCGGTCTACAAATATATTCCAAGCTCGTTGCTGTATGTTGTGTTTCGTTCATTTTCGTTTTGCTTCTGTTCACGTCGATATTAGATGGTAGATATAGAAGGTTTCTGTTACACGCTTTTAATATTTGCAAACTGTGAATAGAAGGTAGAGATATTGCATTGTTAAGGCAGTGATCTATAGAACTCTCCTTCACAGCTACTTTGTTTAAAATAATCTCTACCTCTGTGTCTCTACGCTCATTATTACTTATGTTCTCTTGTTTAGGTATATTGGCTTCATATGAAGTTATTTTCTTGATTTCATTTAAAAGACTTAGTAAAATGTCGAGCGATGTTGAATTACTGATGTCAGAATTTTTAATATCTACTCCACTCTTAATTCCAATAGTCTTATCTTCTTTAATGGAAGATAAGAGTGGAGTTTCAGCATCTTTAACATTATCTCCTCTTTTCCGTTCCTTCTTTGGTTCATCGACTGCACGTACTTCACAATCAGCTACAACTTCCTTAATTACTACTGATTCTTTTTTCTCAATATCTTTAGGTAGCTCTTTATTGGCAATTCTGAAGGAAGGATCAGATTTTCCGAAAGGCTTGTTAGTTTCATTTTCCAAATTTAAGTTTTTTAACATCGAATCATTATTTTCTAATAATTTTATTTTAGTAGTAGAATCACATCTATAAAAATGTGGCAAAGCATAACCTATAGTTGCAATTTGCATAGGCAATTTAGTAAATCCAAAGTCTAACCGATTTTTAGCTAGATAAGGCAGAATTTCTGAAAGATTTTCCTTAAAAGTATCCGTTGTTGGATCCATATGTGCTAATTTTGGCAGGACCACTGGACTGGTATCACCAGATGTCAAGATAAATCCAGAATCTTTTTCTTTGGACTGCTTAGGTCTAGTATCCAACTTTGTGTTATTGATTTTTAACGGTTTTTGGAATTCACCTTTTGATATTTGATAATACAAGGAATTTCGTCGTGGTAACTTATTAGGTTGGTTTGTTTCGTAAAAAAATGTTTTTGATTGGCTATGGTAAACAATTTCTTCACAATCCCTATTATCTTTTGAAATACTTGATACAGCTGTAATTATATTTTTATCTTCAAATATATCGAGTGGGTAATCAGACACTGATAATACAATTAGATCTGATCTTGTTCTGCCTTCTGTAGAAACATCATCATCAATACCATTGCCTAATTTAGATATTGACACTTTGCATTCAGTCAGAGGAATAGGTATTTTTATGTCAACCACGTCATCAATCATATTATGTAGTTTATTGCGGAGAACCGAAAATGTTTCATCTCCAAGTGGAGATGATGTCATAGACTCTGTAGAAAACAAATAACATTTAAAATTATTAAGAGACATTCATCATCATATCAGCCGATGGACGTCCACTGCAAGACCTAGGCCTTTTCTAGGGACTTCAAAAAATCACGATCCTGGGCCGCTTGCATCCAGCGAATCCCTGCGACTCGGTTGATTCGACACGACAGTTCACCTGGTGGGGGTCGACCGACACTGTACTTTGTGAATGGCGGGGTCGCCATTCCAGCATCTTGGGACCCCAACGTCCATCCCCGACATTAAAAAATACTTTTTAGTTTTTTTTTTACAGTTAACTACAGATACAGGTTTTGACCGACCGAAAACATATTAAATCAAAGAAAATACATTAAAATGTTACTTTCTTGTGCTTAGGCATTTTCCAGAGAATTTTATTTTTTAGATATTAAGGTAAGTTTAAAGTTCCCTGTCTCATGGCCGCCTTTTTCGTAAAAGGGACGTATATTTTACGTCGTACTTTTTTTTTACACGTATAGATCGGAATGCACAAAATAACACGCGCTGCTTCGAATCGTACGTGTAGATGACGAAGAAGAAAATAAAAATCTGAAAGAAAAATCTGAGGAACAAGGTATAATGACGAACTCGTTGATTATTGTAAGCAATTAGAAAATAAGTTTTAAGGCACTAGCGAGTTCTTCACGAAAACTTATAACGTTCCACTTGTCCGCAGCGCAATCTCTTGTAATTCAAAACACGACGGTTTGATTCGCAGTCCAAACCAACGAAACTATCCACAGGTTGTACTGTACGTGTAAAGGCCACATATTTGTTTATTTAAAATACCTACTTACCGATTGAGTCAATTGATATTAAAGGGACCTTTGATCTGCCGGCGTGATTATAATCGCAGAACTCCGATCGCTTTGACTCACGGCTGAAATTACTTTTTATAATAGTTTTTCCATTTCTAGAAAATAAAACATTAGGTAGGTTTAATAACTTTTTCATCAATTTTGTTTCTGCTTTTAAAAACATGATTTACTAGTCTGTTAATATTATTTTTACCAGCTATCCAGGCTGCACTTACGCCTTTTTGTATTAGATCTTTCCTGGTAACCCATGCTACCGACGCGACGTGGAGTTTTAACTGAACAGTCGAACTGTTCAATTAAATCGTACGTGTATGTCCGTTTTAACTGTAGGTATCTACAGTTTTTGGAGTTTACTCTTTATGAATCGATTTTTCACATAAAAAAAGTGTGTCAGCTCCGACGCACGAATGGAGTTTACTCTTTTCAATAGCAACGCCTGAAAAGTGAAAGGTGCGCAACCGAGGTGCAGCGCTGCGTGCGCGCCCGCCAACAGCGTGCACGTGCGTGCGGACGCACTAGGCATGTGCACGCTATGGCGGCAGCGTACGGTGAAAGGTGCGCAGAATAGGTTGCGCACAAAAAACGTACCGAGGGGTATAAATGAAAAATCGATTGTTAAGGAGTAAACTCCAATAAGTTATGAAATGACATGCGTTACGTTCTTTGTGCGCAAAGTTTTTTTTAACATACACACTTTTTTTTGTTGGTAAACAGTGCACATCGAGTAGGGCTTTAGTAATACTTATGTTAAAGAAGACTAAATGTATAGAATTGTAAAATAACTAATAGACTTTATAATATACTTCACATTATATATTTTACTCTTACAATGATATAATCATTAAACAAACAAGCCCAATAACATATACTATATAGGTATAGTCGCCTATACAGAATACCCTATGTACGTCTCAATACACTCACAGCTAAATTAGAAAGTTGCGCACTAAAGGTGCGCACCAAAAACGTGACACTTTTTCGTTAGTTCAGTTGGTTTTACCCCTCGGATTTTTCTCATACCGGGCGCCTTATATATAAAAAATCGATTCTTAAGAAGTAAACTCCAAAAATATGGGCAGTAAAACAAATGGCACCGTTACGTTTTTGTGCCCAACCTATTCTGCGCACCTTCCACACGCACACAAGTGCACGCTGTGAACGCTGTTACGCTGTTGGCAGGTGCACACGCCGCGGCCTGTTGCTCGTCGGTTGCGCATCTTTTTAGGCGTTAGTATTGAGACGTACATACTGTATGCTGCGGTTAACATACACCTGTTTAGACAGTCGATCTGAAAGAGTAAACTGCATTCGTGCGTCCGAGCTTGCACACTCTTTTTTTAATAACTTTGATTAAAACTTCGATTAGATAATTATGTACAGTTAAAACTGAACGTCAGTAGTGCGTCCTACACTGATTGACTACTGATTTATTGATAACTCTTTTGCTATTTCTTACCGTACTTCAGGTATTTTTTTAAGGATGACTTGGTTACAGCGCCCTCTGCCTACAGACACTGGAGAATGTCTGTCGTTTTTTTCTCGGCTGGGACTTTTCTGGGACGAAGATTTAGTTCTTGAAATTCTTTCTATAATTCAAAAAAAATATGTTTTGTTATTTCGCAAGGGTTTAAACCTACATAAAATACGATAAATCAAAATTAATGAACAATGTGTTTTTTTTAATATCATTATAATTCACCTTTACACACCTAAAGGTGGTCCTGTGCTTAGAGGCTTTGTGGATACTAGTAGTCCTTCAGAGACTTTTCTATGTTTATTTCTTACACAGGGTATATATTTATCTGGGTTCAACCCATGTGAAGTTGGCTTTGAAAATCTATCTGTAACTCGTTTTCCAAATTTATTTTGGCATTCTTCCTTTAGTGTTTCACAATATGTTTTTTTAGGCTGCGCCAAATTATTCAATCTAGTCAGTTTTTTAGGAGGTCCACGCACGGCTTCCCCTCGCATTTCATTGACCTCATCTATAATATCAGCAATTTTTTTTCCATGCATTCTATTGGAAGATCTTTCTTCAGATTGATATTGTTGATTATTGAATTTGGAGTGTCCATATTCCGAACTTAGAATCCTTCTTTCTTTAAGTACAGAAAATTTTGACGTATTTACTTCAGGGTCTTTTAAATTACGATCTTTTGGCATTCGCTTGTGGACTTGTCGCCGATTGTCATTTCTCTCTTCGGTCGACAACCTCTCATTCTTTTTTGATTCATTTTCATTCTTATTATTCGTCTTACGGACACTATCAATTTTTTTTATCAATTCTGAGATAGCTTTTAAAGGATTGTCTTGAATTTTAGACAAATTTAATTTACCATTTTGATTATCACTCGCGTTGTTCATTTTGAGACTTTGTGATTTGGAACTAATGGTTATTTTTGAAATATCATGTCCAGAATTGTCGTATGTATGCTTTTTATTAGGTGATTTTTGTACAGTATTTACTTTTTCTAAAGTAAAACAACCAGAATTAGAGGAAGCAATTGGATGTTTTGTAGGTTCACTATCGTCATGATCTAATTCAGCTATATTATTTGCGGTTTTACTAGATGCTAAGCTGTTTGAGTCACTTATTTTTTTTATAAGATCATATATTTTATCTATGCTTCTTCTACATTCCACAGAAGACGTTGGGTTACAATTTTTAGTTTCTGTAAAAACTTCTTTTTTTGGTGGATTAGTTAATACTACTTGAATACTTTGTGTAGATGTTAATATGTTATTTTCGATATTTTCTTTGTTTGTACTTCTGTAACTGGTATCGCATCTGCGGGTCAAGTAAAATTGGATAATATCAATACATAGAAGCCTACTGATAGTCGACAAAAGATTATTACTTACAAAGCAGGCGATCGTGAAAAAGTATCGGACAAACTTGAGTCTGTTGTAGATGTAACTATTAATTGCTTATGCAAATCTAAGTTTACATCAATTTCGTTAGCTGCCGTTGGTGTAGATAATTTAACCTTAGATAAACTATGGTTGATTTGATTTTCACATTGTTTCATTTCCAAGTGCATAACTTCAGTGTCCACATCATCTAAGTAGTAACTAGGATTACTATATTTTTCAGTATGTTGTTTAGGGGTAGTTAAAGGAGCAGGAGGAGGTTCTTTATAGTGGTTTTTTTCATCATCTTGAAGCTTTAAAGCTGAAAGATTATCGTTTTGCAAATCTTTGTAATATTTTCGCGATTTTTTTTGTATTATGTTAATGCAGTCTCCATAAATAGAGTTATAAAAGTGTTTATTTGTAATCGATAACGTAGTAACAGAGTTTGACGATTGTGCCGTAACAGTGCTTCTTTCACGCTTACTCTTTGTTATTTTACGATTTTCAACTATCGCATTTTTTTTTACCTCGCGTTTCTCCCGAACCTCCAAAAGTTTTTTTCTTTTTTTCTCATCTAAAACATATGACTTATTTTCATAAGGAGATTTTATTCTCACTTTTATTGGTGATTTTTTCTTTTTAAGAATTTCTTCCTTTTCTTCTATAACAGGGGACTGCATACTTAATCGTTGAATGACACAGTGGAGGTCATCAACTGCTACTGTAGCCTCTATCCCATTATCAAACTCAGCTTGACTAGAAACGCATACATTATCATTATCTTCATAGCAGTTGTATTGAGATGATAAATCACAATCATCTTCTGATAACTCCTCAGCTTCCGGTACTTCTGTAACGCTACTTTCAGCCATATATTTTGAAGGAGGCTCTTCATAGTTTTCATTCAAATCAATATCTTTTACTTCTATTTTTTCATCTATAGTCTCATCTTTCTTATAATCAATTGCTAAAAGATCAGTCGAATAAGGGTCTGTAAAAATATTAATAATTATTCAGTTTAATATTGTGACAAAGTCGATAATTTTAAAATAAGTGGCCAATTTACCTGTTTTAGTTAAAATGGCAGATGAAGATTCTAAAATGAAAATAGAGTCAATATTGCTAATGATGTGTCCAAATTCAGACCGATGCAGTTTCAATAGTACGTCTACCCGTGATTCTTTTTCAGGTCGTTTGTCTTTTTTACATGTTATAATGAAATTCTGCTTATAGCGTTTACTAAATAATCTGTAAGTGCCACATATGATCTTCGGTATCTCAACGATAATTTTTTTCTCTAATATTTTACATAATGACCTAACATCCATTTCAGAATGTACTACATCATCCCATATTACTTTCGGATTACGTTTTTCCGGGACGTCTAATGCTATTCTATGAGTCACAGGACTTGCTAAAACGGTATTTTTACATTCAGGCGGCGGTCTGTTCTCGGTACCACCTTCCCTCCATTTCGCTTTAGCCTTTCCAGTTAAATAGTCGCCGTTACTAATACGTTTTAACTGTTCAATAGTGTTCTGCACATATTTGATAATATTGTCCATGTAAAGATTGCAGTTATCTTCCAAACGTTTGCAACAAATATAATCCAATAACGAGGTTGGTAGAATAGTGCTCTCTGACTGTTCGGATTTGGGGTGAAGATTCTTCAGTTGATCCTGAATGTAATCATTAAACAGAAAGTGCTTATCATATTCGGTTGTTAGGCCAGATGTGCGCATTTTTATATCGCCGCATTTATGACAAAGCGTGTCTCCGTAATTGTTTAAAAAACCGATTCTTTCATTATTTACCGCAAAAACGTGATTAAAGTCTTCATAAGTAAAGTCTTCACTGACGTCTGATCCCTCAGATCTTCGATCATCATTGTATATTACAGTTTCTACGTATTGATTTGGAGTTTTTCTAGCTAGTTGGTTAGCGTTTGGTACTAATTTAGTATCAATATCAATATTTTTATATAGAATTACTAAGTCGCTAGTGGTAAGCGTTTTGTCTCCTAAAACAACAGGTTAATTAATTTATGTCTCGGTATGCTCGGAATCAATCGGTTTAATTAACACATGGAGTTGTGACGCCCTTCCAATAATTCCTTAAGTATCTGGTTTTATATGTATTGAATGGGAAAAGAAATGGCGGTGCTCGTTCACTTCTCGCTCGCACATTATTTGCTTCTATACTCACACTTATCTGGAGTACCTAATGCGGTCTACAGACTTGCAATTTTAACAGTACACTCAAAATGTTCAGTTACATCATCCGTGTAGGCAAATCTGAGAACTGTACATTTTAACTAAGAAAAATAATCTTTGTTATTAATTTCTTAAGTATTTTCTTATTGAAATTACGATTAGATTGTACAGGTAAAACTCAAGGTCTGTAGCCAGCATTATTGACATAAAGTAAACCCTATTATGCCGCTATTTCTAATCTCATTCCAAATCCGCTCGGGTGTTACTTACTATCACCGTCAACCGCGCTGTTAGTAGCCGCTATCTTATACATCTCGTCTGCCATCTGGAACTCGGTCGAGTTATCCTCCATTTCTTCCCCAACCGTTACACCTTTCTGTTCAGTTACATTGCATATTAACATTCTGCTACTACATGAATTTTTAAATCATTACACGAACAAAAAATAATTATCCAATGGTTATCCAAAAACACGAATGAACAAAGAACGTTGACAATATTAAAAATTTTCTTATTAATTTCAATTCAAATCGGGTTGGAATATCTGTCAAACGAATTGAAATAGGAATATTTTTATTCTCTTGTCTATGGCTATCGTTGGGTCTCATAGACCTATTATGACATCCTTGGTGGGCCTATTCATAATGTGATCGAGCAGAATAAAACATAGTGATTACTTGCTCAGTGGAGCGGAAGGCGGCCGCATACACTCGTTTTCCGTTAAGCTGTAAGCATTATAAGTTAATTAATTTTATATTGATTAAATACTGATATCACGAATAAAAATAAGTGTAGTAGATTATTCGACTTGTCTGTAAAAATGTGCAAAAATATCAGACCGTGGGGGTCTGATATTTTGATGAACAATTGCAAAAGTTACAAAAAATCAAATGTTTAAAAAAAAAATTGGTTATCTGTAAAGTCGGTTTACTGACGATAGTTGAACGTGACAACGTCATAAGGATTTATGGAATACTGATGGAATGGTTGCATTTTTCATAAGAAAATGTTCGTTTTAATAGAATACTGTCTAATAATTTTCATAGACCAGAATATACTTTATTTCTTGTAAAAAATGTTGGCAACCCCAGAGCGAGGGAACGACGCATGACGTCATCTTTTTTTGAGTGTGCAGCCGGCTCCATTGATTATAAGACGTTGTCAAGTCAACAGGGGTCTACATTAATGGAAATTACTCCAAAAGTATAGTCATACCGAGTCCAATGAGCTACCACACTTATTTTTAGTATTTAATTAACTCTTTCCCAGATTTTGATTGGCCTACCAGTCATGAGCATGTCAGTGACGCGAATCCAGAAGATTTTCCCTCAACAAAGTTTGCCTAACGCGGCTAGAGAAGTTTTAAGTTCAAAAAAGGCATGAGTAAATTAAAACCAAACTTTATTTTCAACAATTTTTAATAAATATTAAAATTTCATTACAATGTTTAAAACAAGTGTATCCCTAACATTATGTTTATAATACATCAATGGAATGTTAAGTACAATTAACTTTTGGTTAAAATAATTCAGTCTTAACTTATTACGATACATTAGCTTATAAATAAAATATAAACACTGCAGATCTATATAAAATACTGCTAAAAATTAAAAACATAGTTATTTATAAAAATATGAACGCCCTGAACAGTTCCAAGTCAAAAATTGATTCACAGATTTATTACTTATATTAAATCCATACCATAAGTTTAAAAATAATATTGTTTGGTTGAAAGTACTAATCATAAGAAACTATTTACGTTACAGACAATATTCGAATTGTAATAATTTTTGTTTATGGTTTTTTGCAAATGTTAAAATGAATAAAAATCTATAGTTAAACTTGATTAAATTCCAGACTATCTTCTACTTGTAAGTACTCTCATAGTTAGACATAACTCATATATTAGGGCGCCTTAAACAATGATTCCAATAGTTCAGGCTCCGAGAGGTCCTTTTTAAACTGCTGTGCGATGTCCTGAATAAGATGTCGTCTGCGAACGTGCGGCGGCTGGTACCTGGCAACGATAAATTTATTTTATTCACTAATAAAAAACGGAGCAGTAGCGGCCAGTCTTGAATATTTTCTATCTCTTTTTTTTTAAATATGAGCAATATAAATTTTTAGATGATTAGCAACTCTTCATGTAACACAAATTAACTATAGCCCCTCTATACTTTGAAGATTACGATTTATTTTTTCATTTACAGTTGGAGGATTATCTATCAGTAGTGGGTACGATAGTACTCCAGCGGGCAGGGATCCAACCACGACCTCTCGATGATGACTCCGGCTCATTACCGTTTAGCTATTAAGTCGTGTCCAAACATAGCGCGGCAATCGTGAGCGGCCGACGCGCACGATTGATTGATGGAGTGTGGACGTAAGCGATGGATAACGAAACGGCAATTTGACTACTATTTCTTTTTCAAACCCCTAAGTGATAAGAGTTGTCCACCCTAACATATTATATGTATACTACCATAGAAACGATTTGTAATAATACGCAAAAGGCAGTACAAGTGGAAGTGCTAATGGAAAAGTTCCAGGAAGGCAAATCGACGTCAGTGTAAGGGTAGGGTAGTAGTAGGGTAGGGTGTCTCGTGTCGTGTAGAGTCAAAGCGAAGCTTGACCGGGTCCGCTAGTAACAATATAATTATAAGAGAAAACGTTGTGCGTTGAAATCGCAAAAACCACTGCGTGTTTAGGACAAACCGCGCAGTATTGTTGAGCACACATCTGATGTCCATACTAGTCGCGCGGCAGGGCTGTGTCTCGCAGTTGTCGCGTGTTGTTGCCGAGCTATGATTGGACGAATGATTTTAAACTTATTTCGTGGTTGTTCATTATGAATGTTATTTAAACGGGTACATACCACGATTAAAAGACGAGATGTTTAATGTCGATATTTCGACCCAGTTGCATGGATCGTGGTCACGACGGAATTGACGGAAATGAATTTGCGAGATGAGAAGTGAAGTCAGCTGTTAGGGGCAGAATCGATCTACCCTCTTTCTCGTTCTTTTTTTTTCAACAACCTCGCGTTTTTAGTTGTTTAGACAAACCACACGACATCGCTTTTGTTATTATGCGTATCACGGCGCCCTCTAGGTTTGCACAGTTCTACCACCGGGTTCCACTCTTTTAATCGTGGTATGTATCCGTTTAAATATGATTGGACGCGCCTCGAGCGTACACTTACAGGTCGGTGTTGAGGCGCGCGCGGCGGGCCAGCAGGCGCGCGGCGCGGCGCAGGCAGTCGGGCAGCAGGCGCGGCGCCAGCAGCGCGCCGTCCGCCAGCACGCCCGCGCCCGCGCCGCCCACGCGCACGCGCGCCAGCCCCGCGCGCACGCCGCTCACGCACAGCACGCTGCTCTCGTGGCGCCGCCACGGCACGCCCGTCTCGCAGTAGCGGACCAGCGAGTCTGCGACAACACGCGCCGTTCATCATCATCAACACACCATTAAAAACAACCTCAGACCAAATTACATATGGACTTGTATCACAACCTAAATCACCAAGAAAATTGTCTCTTGCAATGGAAACTGACACATAGAAAATATTTAACACCAATAAACATATTGTGTCCTTACACTACACACTACTATTAATTTGATTCGCAATACACACACGTGTTATTTTTACACAGATTGACAACCACAGAATATTCGATTACCTAATCGATGTTTTTTGCTTTTCGGCTGAGTAATCGATTCCTCTTAGTTGTTTTTATTACAAACTTGCGGACGACCGCGACTTCGTCCGCGTGAACAAATTCCTCGGGAACCATGGATTTTCCGGGATAAAAAGTAGTCTATGTATTAATTCAGACTATAATCTATCTCTACTTCAAATCGGTTCAGTAGCCAAGGCGTGAAAGAGTAACAAACATTCATACCATCAAAATCATGAGGTTTTCGCAAATCTCGGGAATACATGGATTTTTTCGGGATAAAAAGTAGCCTATGTGTTAAATGCAGAGTAAAATCTATTTCCATTCCAAATTTCAGCCAAATCGCTTCAGTAGTAACGGCGTTGAAGAGTAACAAACATCCAAACACACATACATCCATACCAACTTTCGCGTTTATAATATAAGTAGGATTTGGTATAATTAATTTTACATAAAAATTAAACATAACTTTATCTTTTAGTAAACTGACCGTTGACGTTTTGTTGAACGTTTTTTACACCATACAACTATACAAAAAGGCATTTTTATGGAGCTCTTTACACGAGGCTTACACGAAACGTTTACAAAAATGTAACAACGACCATAGCAACAGTTTTCATAAACGTTGATTCTTGATCTTTGACGTCTAGCGAGTTAGGTCCTTTTGTAATTGGTCTGAGTTAATAACAGATCCGGCTCAATGTTGAGCACGAACTCAGAATGAGAGGGGTTAGGTTAGTAGTCCACCACGCTGGCCCAATGCGGATTGACAGACTCGATGTTTCATAAATAAAATCATACCTATAGGCAAGTTGAGGTGATCTTCAAAGTCTTCCAGCCATATGATGAGTATCTTCGGCGCGAAATCCCTGTTGCGCCTTCCGCTACCTACGAATTTAAGTAAATAATGTAAGTAAAGGTTTTATGTTGAAATCAACATGTCTATGATTGTGATACAAAACCAAAAAGGCAAGTATTTTTTTTTGTTAAATGTTGTTTGGTTGGTTGAAATATATTCCAACTGGTGGAACTTCGACTAACGCCTAGAACTAATGTTTAGAATTTCAATTCACTCCTTTATCTTTTGAGTTACTGAAGAGGGGTTCCGTATCTATAAAAACGGCAATTTTTTTTTTAGAATTTGATGTTACCGCGACAACAGAAGTACTTTAACTATCACGGTTCATAAGATATAACCTGGTGACAACCGGACGGACAGCGAAGTCTTAATAATAGGGTCCCATTTTACACTTCGGGTAAGGAACCCTAATACATAAATACTAGCGGACGTCAGCGACTTCATTCGCCCTTAGACCTCCTTCCTCCCCTACGCAAAATCCGTTCTTAGCGGCCCCTATCATCTATAATCTAATGATATATTTTATGATCGCCGTCATCGAAAGAAAGTACTTTTATTTCAAAATCGCTTCCGCCCCCGTCTTTACTTCCGCTTCCGCTATCGCTTATGATTATCTCTAAAATAATTAAATTCTTACCAGAGAGCGGCGGCGCGGGGCGGTCCAGCTCGAGCGACAGCGCGCGCGTTTTGTCGAGCGCTCGTCGCTCCCCGCGCTCGCTCTCGCTAACGCTCCGCTCGTAGCTGACGCCGCTGCCGCCGCTAGACACATCCCACCAGGACCCGCCCGCCTTTTCTGACCCTTTGCTGCAAATACAAACCTTTATAAACAACTTCGCTTAGACCTATATGCTTACCTTTATACTTACTTCTTCCCTACCCCTATAAATGGCAATTGCACTCCCTTGGCTAGTAAATTTACGCAAGCAATCAATAAGCTATCGGCGACAAACAGAAACTTAAGCCGCTTGAAAATTACACAGTAGAACGAGATTTATTACAAAAATTACAAATACTTGGAAAATAAAATAGCCCCTTTGAATTTGTTTGTCTCAATTTACATGAAGCGTTGTTATTTACAACATTCAAGCCTCGATAGCTCAGTGATAAAGGGGCCAGTCTTATCACCGAGAGGTGTTGGTTCGATCCCTGTCCGTTGGTTGGTTGGTCGTACCCACTCCTAACACAGTCTTTTCCGACTTGTTAGAGGGGAACAGGAATATTCCTAGTTAATATTAGGTTGTCACACTATAATATTGTAAAGGCGAAACTTTGTGTGTAAGTATGTATGTTATTCCGCCTTTGGACTGCGTCTACTGAAGCGATTTGGCTGGATGGATTAACACATAGGCAACAGATATTTTTCCGGAATGAAAGTATTCATCCCGGAAAAATATCTGGTACCCGCAGGATTCGTGAAAAACTGAATTCTATTTAGATCATATTTAAAAGATACGGTAAATATTCTTAAAAAAAATATGTTCTCAATAGTTATATATACTGACTTGACCGACAAACACGATCCGTCGACGTCGCATTTCATGCTGTCGCTTTGATCCTCATCGCTCAGTTCGTGGCCCGACGGCACCACGAACGCTATCTCGTCTGTGGAGTCCGACCAGTACAGTACCTGGAATATAACTTTCCATTATAATAAAAAAAATGTATTTATCAACTAGCTGACACCGCGTGGTTCCCGTTCCCGTAGGAATACGAAGCTAGATGGGCTATCTAACACTGAAAGAATTTTTCAAATCGAACCAGTAGTTCCTGAGATTAGCGCGTGCAATCAAACAAACAAACTCTTCAGCTTTATAATATTAGTATAGATAAAGATAAATTCCAGAGGCGCTACCATTGATGTATAATTTAACAAAAACATAGCTCAAAGTGTTTTTAAGGGCACAAATCGATTTGTGCCCCTATTATAGGGCGCCGTTTTTTGAAGTGCATTTGTAAGGCTACTACTAAGTATGTAGATTAAATAGTTTATTTCACCTAAGAGGAGAAAGTGCATTTTGTAGGTTTTTTATTTGCGTTAGTTCCATTTAAAAAAAATCCAGTGTGCTTTATTTAATTACACTAGTGAAATAAAACTTCTTTCAAAAATAAAATAATACATGAAAGAGAAAACTTGAAATTTTTTAGCGGTTCACAAGTTCTTGCTAGTTAGTTCAGAAATATCAAATTAAATCAAATCATTTATTTGCTAGAATGTGGTACATATTTTGATCGAATTTGAAAAGTTATTGAGTACCTAGACATTCAACTAATTACAGTATGCAATTTTTTTTACAATTAAAATATTCATTTTAATAATTTATCCTAATAACATATTGTGACATATAATAAGCAGTGAAATGAAAACGGCTGGGTTTACTTGCGTTGTGTAGTAGTAGTGGTTTAGCAGTGTTACTAAAGATGGCGCTTCTAAAACTTAACGGTATGTCATTTCGCATACATTTTTCGGAATGCATTCACCAGCTTATTCCCCAAGTCAAGCGTGCTAATAACATTAAATACCATTAAATACCAATCAATTTGAGAACTTCCTTTCCAAGCCGGTTAAAATTAATCAGTCAGATGCATCACGGGTGTCTCTATGCAGGTCATAAAAAAAACCACCCGATACGCACGGGGTGATGCCCTGCCACCTCGCCCCTGCGCAACCGGTGATACCAAAAATCTTGTATTGCGCAGCTTAACGCACGATGTTCGGAAACGTTATAATGATAGTATCCGACTGTACCTGCTCCCTGCCGTCGTAGACGCTGGGCGTGAGCGGGCGCTGCAGCGGCGGCGGCGGCGGGTCGGCGGGCAGGCGCGGCTGCGCGTCGTAGCTCGTGCGCACGTGCCCCGTCCAGCCCGCGTGCCCCTGCACGCGCACCGGCGCGCCCAGCCTGCGGACGCAGACATCACGTTTATTAGTCAGGGATCCGTACAACATTATTATTATCTTTTTTTTATTGTTCACAAGTTAGCCCTTGACTACAATCTCACCTGATGGTAAGTGATGATGTAATCTAAGATGGAAGCAGGCTAAGTTGTTAGAAGGAGGATGAAAATCCACACCCCTTTCTTTTTTTTTTTATTCTTTACAAGTTAGCCCTTGACTACAATCTCACCTGATGGTAAGTGATGATGCAGTCTAAGTTGGAAGCAGGCTAAGTTGTTAGGAGGAGGATGAAAATCCACACCCCTTTCAGTTTCTACACGGCATCGTACCGGAACTTATTTCTCACCCCGCCAAGTCAATCGATCATTATTGTGGATTACCAACAACATCCAACATTAGCATCCAATATAGGGATCCAACAACGTCTAGCGAGGCAGGTCCTATACAATAATTGGTCTGAGTCTACAAATGATGATGATGAATGTGCGTCTCACCCGCGCAGCATGCGCACGAAGGCGGGCGAGACGTCGCCGGTGCTGTTGGCGACGATGTCGTGCGCGTCGCGCTGGCCCGCGCGCACGTACATGACGTGCACGGTGAGCGCGGCGCGGCTGCCCGTGGCGTCCAGCCGCCGCAGCGCCTGGCCGAAACCCGCGCTCGCGCTGTCCAGCGCCGTCAGCCGCGGCAGGGTGCCCTGCGCAGTTGCGGGCGCTTAAGACAGCGGTTCCCGAATTGTTTTGACTTCGGAACCCTTTATGTTTCACCATTTTTCGGCGGAACAATAGCTTAAGAAAGAAGTAAACTAAAGACGGAAATACACTTAAGTCTCGTAGCGTGTGGTAGCGCGACAGAACTTAACTATCTGACGCCGCGCGGTTTCACCCGCGTATTTCGCGTTCCTGTAGGAATACGGGGATAAAATATAGCCTATAGCCTTCCTCCATAAATGGGCTATCTAACACTGAAAGAATTTTTCAAATCGGAGTTTCTGAGATTAGCGCGTTCAATCAAACAAACAAACACTTCAGCTTTATAATATTAGTATATAGTATATAGTTTTTCGATTGGTGACCGCAAAGTTTAATTTTAAGAGAAAGACTTTTTAGGATAAAAATATTTAGGAAGAAAAGGTATTTACAAAACTTTTAATGTGATGAATGACATCTCACCATAGTTTTCCTTAAACAAGTTAATTAAAAATGAATAATAAATTACGTCAATTAATATTATCACAAGTGAAATGATTTACAATATGGAAATCTTGAATTTTCGCTGAACCCCTGAGGGCCTTACACGGAACCTCAGGGTTTCGCGGAACACCTTTTGGGGACCGCTGGCTTAAGAAATCATTCCCGTGGCCCAGTCATCAGGTGACGAGTTGGAACACGTTTTAGTCGGTTGAAGTCCGACATAACCGTCTCGCCTCCTCGTGACGAGACGGTATTCATGAGGATTGCTCTTGATGATTTGATGCTTTGTTAGCGCGTTGCGTTACATCGCCACGTCGTAGCGTCGACGTTGCGTCGTTTATGGAAAACCACGCAAATATATAATGCGTTGTATCTTTGCGACGACGTAACGCAAGGCACTAACTTAGCATCTCCCAAAGTCGAGAATGTCACTCTAACATTTAACGCGGTCGTTGGCTAGTCTGTATGTCTAAAATCTAAATGTGTCGCAAAGCGGAAATCTCGAAAACGGCCAAACATATCATTTCCCTATAATATATTTTTTTAACATTCCTTGAAGTACGAGGATGGAATTGAATGGATTCTTAATGAGAAGAATTTTAAAAATTGCCTAAAAAGTCTAAAAAAACTTTCATATAATCATATTTAAAAACGATTCGTATAGTACTTAAAAGTCAATTTGAACTTTATTACCAGACGATAAAGTTCAAGTATTAGGAGAGGTTTCGGAGAAGGCAATTGAGTGACGTTAGGGTAGAAGTAAGAAAAACTATACAAGATTGTGAAATACCTCAAATGTAAGCCGTGACATTGTTCTCAAAAGCAAACTCCGTAGAATAACATTGAAAAAAGCAAAAGAAAATATCAGTGTTACGAACCGTTACAAAACTTCTAAACAACAAACAAAGTGTTTTACAGTGTTAAACTTAAACTGGACTTATAGTAACCACCAATATAAACAATTAATAAAGATCCTTTTTCCATTATAAATAAAAAAGTTTAAAAGTGAATCAATAACAAGTGAATGTTCATCATCAACTCTTGAAAAATTGACAGCTGTTACGTAATTTTCAAGTTAAAACAAAAGTGTATTAACAACAAAAACTTTGAACATTCCTCATTCCCTTGGAAATTTTATCGAAATATGTGAAATAAAGACTTGAAACAGTGTAAAAATACAAAATAGAACAAAAGTGACAAATAAGTTAGTGGAGTGCGGGTTGTTTATTAAATCAAATAATAACGAACTCATTTCATTGAGACTCACGGTATCATTCGTCGCTTTTAACGTAACGTTAATATATTTCGACGAAGGCTTATAGACTCGGTTAGACTAGTGGTGCTAAACGTGAGAACTATCTTATTGTCCCTGTGTTCAAGCCCCGCCTTTCGAAATCTTATTTTTGTTTTCTTTTTTCATTTTAATTTTTTTATGAGTTTATTTTTGAATAATAATATAAAATCCTAATAATAATAAAAAAAAAAAAATATATAAAAATAAAGAAAAAAAAAAATAGAAAAATTAAAAATAACAGTATATATTAAAGGATAAACAAAAAAGAAAACAATAATATATTAAAAAAAAAAAAAAAAAAATAACAATTACTCAGTTACACTGAAATATGATTTACAACATCAGGGCTTTTGCATAACATTAACACGCAAAATACCACCAGAATGGATAACCTACAACAGCTATTTGATCAAATGAAATCCGAGTTGTCAAACCACACGAAAGCAATTATTGCCCAATTGGATGAGAAACTTGTACCATTTACCCAGGAAATACAAGAATTGAAATCTGAAAATAATATATTGAAAGAAAAAATTTATTACCTTGAAAAACAAAAAAGGTTAAATAACATTATTCTATACGGTATAAAAGAAAACGAAAGCCCATCCACTAGTCTAATGGAAGTTGTAACAAATAAGATTAACGATGACTTGAACATTAATATTGAAAAAAGAGATATAAACATGGTTTATAGAATTGGAAGAAGTGACACTAAAAACAGTAGGGAAAGACCCGTGCACGTGTCATTTATCAATAACTGGAAGAAAAATGAGATCATGAAGAATAAGAAGAAATTGAAAAACGCATATGTTGCGGAGGACTATCCTAAAGAAATCCTCGACAAAAGAAGAGATCTTCTTCCAAAACTCAAAGAAGAAAGAGAGAAAGGCAAATACGCATTCATAGACTATGATAAATTAATCATCAAAGAGGGGAAGTTCGATAACGGAAAGCGCAAAAGAAACACTTCAGCGTCACCCAACTCAATCGAACACCCTTCTAAACAGCAAATAACAGGAAAAACAATCAGACTTAATGCATTCGATATTATGAGGAATAGAAGCAACTCCCTGCCCACCAGAGCCCAAACTCCAGAAAAGAAAGCATAGGATATAATCATCAGCCACCGCCACCAGAACAGAACAACAAATAAACAACAACTAAATAATTTTAAAAACAAAACATTTCCCAAGCCGACTGGTCATCGTGGGGAATTAGACCACTACCCTCCACCTTACAGTAACAGAAACAAAAATAAACATGAAACATTAAAAGTGTGCATCTTTAATGTAAGATCACTAGCATCTGAAGAAAGATACCTAGAACTTAACTACGCCCTAGAAAATATTAACTTTGACATTTTGGGGCTATCAGAAGTAAGAAGATTGGGCTGCAAGATTGAAGAACATAAAGACTACATTTTTTGCTACATAGGTCAAACCAAAGGCTTGCACGGTGTGGGATTCCTGATAAAGAAAAAATATAAGAACAACATAAACAACTTTACAGGTATTTCAGAAAGAGTGGCTCTTCTACAGCTAAAGTTTGAATGTTTTTCTTTGTCAATAATCCAAGCTTATGCTCCTACAGAAGAATCAACTCAAATTGAGATTGATCAATTTTATACAGACATTGAGGCTGCTCATGCACTAGTTGATGAGAAAGTCCTAGTAATAGGTGATTTTAATGCTAAAATAGGATACCCCAAGCCAGACCACCACCCAGTAATGGGTAAATATGGATATGGAGAACGTAATGAGAGAGGTGAGCGTCTAATAAACTACGCTCACGAATACAAACTATCTATAATGAACACATTTTTCACGAAGAAAGGAAACCGTAAATGGACATGGATATCACCAGACCAAAAAACCAAGAATGAAATTGACTTCATAATGATAAATAGTTGGAAACTAATAACGAACGTAGAAGTACTGAACAATATACAGTTTCCTTCTGATCATAGACCAGTGCGAGCTACACTACTTTTAAATCACGTAGGGAAGAGTAGAAGAAACTACGTAACAGCACTAAATATTCCAAAAACAGAAGTCGAAATCAAAACTTACATCGAAAATTTACAAAAAAATATGAAAGACAAAGAAATAAAGACAGACACAAGCAACATCCAATCATATTATAACCTTCTGGAAAAGGGTATAACGGACAGCTTGAAGTCAATAAAAAGAACCCAAGTAGAACGACAGAATATATTTAGTAAACAGACAGACCAATTAATTAAAAGACGCACGGAACTGATACGCACAAAGAAAAAAACAAAAGAAATGAAAAATGAACTTAGCAGAATTTACAAACAAGCCAATAAATCAATTAAGAGGGATTACAGAAATCACAGGAAAGAAATCATAACGAGGAATATCAAAAAGTTCAGAAGTACCAAAAGAGCAAATAAAGAATTAACAACACATAAAACTTGGATACAAAAACTAGAACAAAACTCAATGGAAACAAAATCAAGAAACGACATAATAAACCTTGCAACAGACTTTTACAATAATTTATACCAGAAAAGAAATGACTGTGAAATTGTAATACAAACAACAAGCGGAGAAGAAATTGATACAAATCATGTTAAGCCAATTGAAGGTTTAGAGATCTGTAAACACATTAAGAGGTTAAAAGCCGAGAAGAGCCCTGGCTCAGATGGACTATGCAATGAAGTTCTTAAAATTGGAGCACCTATTTTGATACACCATCTGTTACGTTTATTTAATATGGTACTGGACACAGAAACAGTACCAGAACAATGGTGTACATCAGACATAATTCTGCTTTACAAAAAAGGAAACCCTCTAAACATAGGGAATTATAGACCCATAAGCCTACTAGCCAGCACTTACAAACTATTTTCTTCGATACTCCTGGAAAGGTTAACACATGATATTGATTGCCTACAACCAAAAGAACAAGCAGGCTTCAGGTCGGGATTTAGTACAGTGGACCATATACAGACGATAGAACAAATTATAGAAAAGTACCGAGAGTTCAACAGACCTCTGTATCTGGCCTTCATTGATTACAGTAAGGCCTTCGACAGCATCAGCCATTGTTCGATATGGAATGCCTTACGATGTTCAAATGTAAATCGAAAATATATTAACATCTTAAAATATATATATACAAACAGTACAAGTAAGGTCAAACTGGAAAAAAGAGGAGAAAAGATAAAAATAGAAAGAGGAGTTAGACAGGGAGACCCCTTGTCACCGAAGCTTTTCATCGCTGTACTCGAAAATATATTCAAGAAGCTAGACTGGTCAAACAAGGGGGTGTTAATAAACGGGTGCTATCTAAATCATTTAAGGTTCGCAGACGACATAGTCATAATAGCTGAAACCTCTAAAGACCTAGAAGAAATGATGAGATCACTTGATGATGAAAGTTCCAAAATTGGCTTGGAAATGAATGTAAGCAAAACAAAGATAATGACTAATAGCTATAAAAGGCACATTGAAATAAAAGGAAATAACATGGAATATGTAAACGAGTACCTATATCTGGGGAAACAGCTATCATTTAACAAGTTCAATAACGAAGATGAAATAACAAGAAGAATCAACATAACTTGGAAAAAATTTTGGTCACAGAAAGAAGTCCTTAAAGGAAATTACGACATGCATTTGAAAAAAGTAGTTTTCGATTCGTGTCTTTTACCATGCTTACTATACGGTTGCCAGACCTGGATATTTACAAACAAAACAAAACAACAAATTAAATGTACTCAGAGAGCAATGGAAAGAAGCATGTTGAAGATTAGGAAAATTCATAAAGTGAAGAATGTGACCATCAGACAAAAAACTAAAGTGACCGATGCTCTTAGCCATGCACTCACACTTAAATGGAAATGGGCCGGCCACATCTCAAGATATGTGGACAAAAGATGGACTATTGAAGCAACACGATGGAAAGGTCCATTAGGAAAAAGAAATGTAGGAAGACCAATCCGACGGTGGGCTGATGATATCATTCAGATAGCCGGAAACGAATGGATGAAATCTGGCAAAGACAGGGAGTTGTGGAAGAAGATGGAGGAGGCCTTTACCCTTTCAGGGGTCCATATTTAATAAGAACTTACTGACTAATATTACTAACATAATTTAAGAAAACTTGCTAACAGACTACTAACAACTTTTGAAATGTAATTTAGATATGTAAATTTAGATATGGAATAAACGGCTTATTTATTTTATTATTTATTTATTATTTATTAGGGTAGAAGTAGGGTAGGGTTGGGTAGGGGTAGGGAAGCAGTAAGTCAAAGCGATGGTACCTTCTTGTCTCCGCCAATGTTCAAGTATCCGAAGTGCGACAGGAACAGTCTCGCCGTCTGGAACTCCGTCACCGGCTCGGGCGGCACGTACTCCTCGGGCATCTGTGCGTACAACATTCACTAATTTTCCTCATTGATTCATGAAAACCTAACAGATGAATTAGAAACTCACTTTATGTGTGGAACTGGGTGCAAGAAACATACCAGCAAAATCGCTCAATAGCCTTCTTAAGGACCTTGGCCTGACTTCCTTTAGAGATTCTAATATAGAAAGTTCTGTATTAGAATCTCTAAACCAGTTCTACCTAATTTGGCTGAACATTAACAGTGAAGGTGAGCGTTCGAGAGCGTTTTAAAGCCCATGTAACAAATCTCGGAAACTACTCAGAGCATTTCTGGAGTCAGAGAAATATTCGTCTCAAAAAAAGCTTTTTAAAAGTTAATTTTGCCTTTAATGATTCTCTTGAAATGTGTTAGTCACGTCATTACTCACCACATTATCTTCGCTGTCCCTAACTTTCTTCTCGATGGCAGCCTGTTGCTCTAGCAGCCTGAACAGAGTGGGCGCTTCCGGGTCGTTCAGTTGCCGCAGCACCGCGTCCAGACTGGGGAACGCCGAGTCACTGGGGAGTGAACGAATCAGTTATTCATACTGTACTCCCATTGCGTAATTTACTCAAAATGTAATCTTATACCATATCACTAAGCCATTCATTCCTACGGGTCGGTTTTGGTAATATTCATCACCACACGGGTAAACTGCGCAATAATCGATTTATTAAATGTTAGTTCAATAGTTCCATGGCATTGGCTACAAAAATTCCTTAAAAGAGACAAAATCTAGGTGGCCACGCCTGAATTTCGCACAACGTTAATTATACATTATCTACCAAGGTTAACTATTGTAACTATTCGTTCTTCTATAATTTTCTTTTATCATGATCGTAAAAAAAGTACTGTACGTCACTGCAAGTAATTATCCATTGTAGCACTTGAGTTGTCTGGTGCGCTCGTTCGTGCTACCATAGCCCTCATTACACGAAAGTGGTGTAAATAACTATTTGCTGCTCCCATTCCTGCTTCAAATGATGTGAAGGTTTTTCGTTTCCCGTAAAACGAGCAGCAACACGGGCATCGAGGATACGCCTCCTTGCCTGGGTACGTCGCGGGGGATATTGCTACCCCTACAAACTCTTCCAATCCCTTTCGAGGTTGAGACCTTCGGCCAGGAGTTGTGTTTTACAGAGCCGTGAACTGCGATGGGGCTTGATGACGACGATGGAGGTTTCTAAGTGGCGAATGTGTGACTCACACGGCGCAGGGCGGCGCGGCCGGCAGCGGCAGGCAGGCGGGCGGCGCGCGCGGCGGCGGCTCCAGCATGGGCACGGGGCGGGGACACGCTGCTCCCCCGCGCCCCGCGCACCGAGGCGCGCCGCGGCTGCTCAGCGACCACGCGAAGCGGCCCCAGCCACAGCGGATTATCACTGAGACACAAAGTCAATTATCTCTCCGAAATAAATCAGAAATGTGTGATCGCTACTTTCAGAATCGACCACTACAGCTATCTGCAAAATAATAATGAATTAGTTACTCCCCAACCCAATATACAGCGGACAGAGACCGCCGACCGGGCTTTCTTAACCACGTGACCTCCTCGTGACTACACGTGCAGGCGCAGGCACTTTAGGCAACGAAAGGGACGCCGCATGCACCGAACGTAAATCACCCCAGCGCAGGACAGCGATGATATCGTAGTCCGCGCGGATCAACCATCCGGATTGGACACAGCTGCAGCGCAGTGCAGCGAGCAATTGAAGTCTGCGCTGGACCTGGACCCATAGGCAGAAGGCAAGACCTCAAACCTGAACAGGGTTGCAAGGACCGAGAGAGAAAGTTTCCCTGCACCCGGTTCACTAAAGAGGAGATGACACACACAATATTCGGCTCACCAACAATAGTAGGCTGCGGCTCCTGGCAGTTGGCGAGCGGCTCCTCCAGCAGCGACAGCAGCGTGTTGCCGTCGGCCACGAAGTGCCGCAGCTTGCCGTGGCCCAGCGCCGCCAGCCAGCGCTCGTCCAGCCGACACCACTTGCCGCCGTCGCTGCTCCCTACCTGACCAACATGCCAATACAACCAGAAAATAAGTCTACAGTAAGCCTATTGTCCACATCAAAATACTGTAACAAAGGATCTTATACATAACAGGTTCTCAAAGTTTACAAATTCTTTTCATTGCGATAAAGCAAAGGACGCAACTCGAGATACGTCCCATTGGAAGAAATTAACTTCGCCCCTATGCACCACAATATGTGAATATAAAGGTGTAAATAAAGCTTGTGTAATCCATATCTTGGATTAAGAGTTCCGGAAATGTCCAAGAGTATGTAGTGGACATTTTTGGAATATTCGTCTTGTTTACCCGCCGATATCAACAAACGAGCGATGGATGTCAGTTTAGTTTTTTGGAGAGAAGTAACATCAAAGTGAAACAAGTGTTTAAATGAAATATCAATAAACTCTGCTACTATTCTGGATAACGATTAACCTACGACTGGAAGTATAAATAAGAAACTAGTTCACTAAAGACTCATCAGTTTTCTGGTGTCATTATTCCAAATCAGCGATCCCCAGTAAGTAAGAATATTTTATATTTTAAAAGTTTATGAGTTGATGATCAAAATCGACGTGGATTCTGGATCATTAGACGAAGCGAAATCGATCCAGACTCCCTATAGATTTTGAGCTAACATCCCCATCGTTTTTGATCCAGAATCTGCAGTTATACATTACTTGTATTAGTTATCAATATCTGCCATTTCATCGGCACACTTTAGGACCAGGCCTCCTTTATTATAGGAGAGGGAAATGGAGCTTAGACCCTCAAATTTAATCGAGCTTAATGATAATGTTTGTTACTTACCTGCTCCAATATTAACATCAATAGGGATTCGGCGGCATCTCTAACGCGCATCGAGACCGGTTTGAGTTCCTTTTCATCTTTCATCTTTGGTGGCTCACCGGGTTTACCTATGGAATAAAAAATTTAATAAATTATTATAAGCTCATTTAAATGATAATTCAGTACGAGATAATGTGAGATGAAAGTTCATGTCGGCATTTTTTTCTCAAAAAGAGCATCTTTCCTTGAGTTATTTATAAGATCTAGTAACAGTCTTCTAATGTCCCGATTGTTCCTTTTGAGGTACAGAGCCCTAATTCAGATCCTGCCCCAGGATACAAACACATCTTGAACGCGCATTCTAGGTACTCACCCTGGCTCTTGCAGCCCGATATGCCCAGCTCGACGACCTCGAGCAGCGCCGCGAGACAGTCCGGGTCGGCCAGCAGCGGCGCGCACAGCCAGGACGCGAGGCACGTGTAGGCGGCCACCACGCACGAGTGCAGGTCCGAGTAGTGCGAACTGCTCACCCTGGCTCTTGGAGCCCGATATGCCCAGCTCGACGACCTCGAGCAGCGCCGCGAGACAGTCCGGGTCGGCCAGCAGCGGCGCGCACAGCCAGGACGCGAGGCACGTGTAGGCGGCCACCACGCACGAGTGCAGGTCCGAGTAGTGCGAACTGCTCACCCTGGCTCTTGGAGCCCGATATGCCCAGCTCGACGACATCGAGCAGCGCCGCGAGACAGTCCGGGTCGGCCAGCAGCGGCGCGCACAGCCAGGACGCGAGGCACGTATAGACGGCCACCACGCACGAGTGCAGGTCCGAGTAGTGCGAACTGCTCACCCTGGCTCTTGGAGCCCGATATGCCCAGCTCGACGACCTCGAGCAGCGCCGCGAGACAGTCCGGGTCGGCCAGCAGCGGCGCGCACAGCCAGGACGCGAGGCACGTGTAGGCGGCCACCACGCACGAGTGCAGGTCCGAGTAGTGCGAACTGCTCACCCTGGCTCTTGGAGCCCGATATGCCCAGCTCGACGACCTCGAGCAGCGCCGCGAGACAGTCCGGGTCGGCCAGCAGCGGCGCGCACAGCCAGGACGCGAGGCACGTGTAGGCGGCCACCACGCACGAGTGCAGGTCCGAGTAGTGCGAACTGCTCACCCTGGCTCTTGGAGCCCGATATGCCCAGCTCGACGACCTCGAGCAGCGCCGCGAGACAGTCCGGGTCGGCCAGCAGCGGCGCGCACAGCCAGGACGCGAGGCACGTGTAGGCGGGTACCACGCACGAGTGCAGGTCCGAGTAGTGCGCACTGCTCACCCTGGCTCTTGGAGCCCGATATGCCCAGCTCGACGACCTCGAGCAGCGCCGCGAGACAGTCCGGGTCGGCCAGCAGCGGCGCGCACAGCCAGGACGCGAGGCACGTGTAGGCGGCCACCACGCACGAGTGCAGGTCCGAGTAGTGCGCACTGCTCACCCTGGCTCTTGGAGCCCGATATGCCCAGCTCGACGACCTCGAGCAGCGCCGCGAGACAGTCCGGGTCGGCCAGCAGCGGCGCGCACAGCCAGGACGCGAGGCACGTGTAGGCGGCCACCACGCACGCTTGCAGGTCCGAGTAGTGCGAACTGCTCACCCTGGCTCTTGGAGCCCGATATGCCCAGCTCGACGACCTCGAGCAGCGCCGCGAGACAGTCCGGGTCGGCCAGCAGCGGCGCGCACAGCCAGGACGCGAGGCACGTGTAGGCGGCCACCACGCACGCGTGCAGGTCCGAGTAGTGCGAACTGCTCACCCTGGCTCTTGGAGCCCGATATGCCCAGCTCGACGACCTCGAGCAGCGCCGCGAGACAGTCCGGGTCGGCCAGCAGCGGCGCGCACAGCCAGGATGCGAGGCACGTGTAGGCGGCCACCACGCACGAGTGCAGGTCCGAGTAGTGCGAACTGCTCACCCTGGCTCTTGGAGCCCGATATGCCCAGCTCGACGACCTCGAGCAGCGCCGCGAGACAGTCCGGGTCGGCCAGCAGCGGCGCGCACAGCCAGGACGCGAGGCACGTGTAGGCGGGTACCACGCACGAGTGCAGGTCCGAGTAGTGCGCACTGCTCACCCTGGCTCTTGGAGCCCGATATGCCCAGCTCGACGACCTCGAGCAGCGCCGCGAGACAGTCCGGGTCGGCCAGCAGCGGCGCGCACAGCCAGGACGCGAGGCACGTGTAGGCGGCCACCACGCACGAGTGCAGGTCCGAGTAGTGCGCACTGCTCACCCTGGCTCTTGGAGCCCGATATGCCCAGCTCGACGACCTCGAGCAGCGCCGCGAGACAGTCCGGGTCGGCCAGCAGCGGCGCGCACAGCCAGGACGCGAGGCACGTGTAGGCGGCCACCACGCACGCGTGCAGGTCCGAGTAGTGCGAACTGCTCACCCTGGCTCTTGGAGCCCGATATGCCCAGCTCGACGACCTCGAGCAGCGCCGCGAGACAGTCCGGGTCGGCCAGCAGCGGCGCGCACAGCCAGGACGCGAGGCACGTGTAGGCGGCCACCACGCACGCGTGCAGGTCCGAGTAGTGCGAACTGCTCACCCTGGCTCTTGGAGCCCGATATGCCCAGCTCGACGACCTCGAGCAGCGCCGCGAGACAGTCCGGGTCGGCCAGCAGCGGCGCGCACAGCCAGGACGCGAGGCACGTGTAGGCGGCCACCACGCACGCGTGCAGGTCCGAGTAGTGCGAACTGCTCACCCTGGCTCTTGGAGCCCGATATGCCCAGCTCGACGACCTCGAGCAGCGCCGCGAGACAGTCCGGGTCGGCCAGCAGCGGCGCGCACAGCCAGGACGCGAGGCACGTGTAGGCGGCCACCACGCACGCGTGCAGGTCCGAGTAGTGCGAACTGCTCACCCTGGCTCTTGGAGCCCGATATGCCCAGCTCGACGACCTCGAGCAGCGCCGCGAGACAGTCCGGGTCGGCCAGCAGCGGCGCGCACAGCCAGGACGCGAGGCACGTGTAGGCGGGTACCACGCACGAGTGCAGGTCCGAGTAGTGCGAACTGCTCACCCTGGCTCTTGGAGCCCGATATGCCCAGCTCGACGACCTCGAGCAGCGCCGCGAGACAGTCCGGGTCGGCCAGCAGCGGCGCGCACAGCCAGGACGCGAGGCACGTGTAGGCGGCCACCACGCACGAGTGCAGGTCCGAGTAGTGCGAACTGCTCACCCTGGCTCTTGGAGCCCGATATGCCCAGCTCGACGACCTCGAGCAGCGCCGCGAGACAGTCCGGGTCGGCCAGCAGCGGCGCGCACAGCCAGGACGCGAGGCACGTGTAGGCGGGTACCACGCACGAGTGCAGGTCCGAGTAGTGCGCACTGCTCACCCTGGCTCTTGGAGCCCGATATGCCCAGCTCGACGACCTCGAGCAGCGCCGCGAGACAGTCCGGGTCGGCCAGCAGCGGCGCGCACAGCCAGGACGCGAGGCACGTGTAGGCGGCCACCACGCACGAGTGCAGGTCCGAGTAGTGCGCACTGCTCACCCTGGCTCTTGGAGCCCGATATGCCCAGCTCGACGACCTCGAGCAGCGCCGCGAGACAGTCTGGGTCGGCCAGCAGCGGCGCGCACAGCCAGGACGCGAGGCACGTGTAGGCGGCCACCACGCACGAGTGCAGGTCGCGCGAGTGCGCCTGCGGCGGCCGCCCGCACTGCACGCCGATGTAGTCGCAGATCCAGCGCACCGCGCGCTTGCGCTCGATCGCGTCTGTACCAACGCACAAAAAACTACATAGTTTTACTTTAAAGGGGGTGAATATGTAGAGCAACTATATATATGTTCTTTACAATTCAAAAGGGAAAGATTTTTGTCAACACAGAGACGAGTGACATAGGTGTACTTTACAGGGGGAGGAGAAATAGATAGAGAAACATTGTATGAAAGTTGTTTAGAATTATTAAGATTAGGAAGGAAAGATTATAAAGGACTAGCTGAGCTTGAGCTTTCCTCGATAATTGGACTATCTAACACTGTAAAAATTTTTCAAATCGGATCGGTAGTTCTTAAGATTATAGCGTTTAATCAAACAAACAAACTCTTCAGCTTTATAATATTAGTATAGATAAAGAAGTCTCACCAATCATAAACTCTTGGGAGTGCATGAAATCAAAACCGAATGTCAATTAATTAAAACACCATCATAAGATCAGAATGAACATGTGTAGATTGTAAATTCAAGATCATTACTCACCAGGTTTCGAAGAATGAAGTTTAGCTAGTCCAGAGAGAAGTTCCAGGGCAGCGAGCGACACTTGCAGGTCGCCCTTCCAGGAGGATATCAGTCTGTGACACACCAAGTACGTCGCGCGGACCACTAAAGTTGCTCCTATAATATTTCTTTACCGTAGAATCAATCATTTACCACTTTTAGATAGAGGAGAAAGGTCATAGATATTATACAGGTTAACATCATAAGGCTCTATAAGTTCACAGATTTTAAATTAAGAACATACAAACATTCAAAGAATATACTAGAAGATCAGGCATACACATCTTATATGGTAAAATAATTTCTGAAAAATATACTACTAATTAATCTTAATTTATAAAATAATAATTATGTACTAAAAATGGTAAATATGATAAACAAAACAAGTTGAGCAAGCAACAAGAATACAAAGTAAAATAAAAAGCATTCACGTCATGTAAAAACGTAGATTGTACATTATTTTAAGACACAACATGAAGGATGACACTTGACAAGCAGAAGCAATTTGATTTAAATGTTCCCTCAATTTTTCCCGAATTCATCGATTTATATGACGTGTTCGAGTAATACAGGAACATTCACAAAAAAATATTCCGTACGAATTTAAAACCTCGTCCTTTTTTGAAGTCTGTTAAAAATGCAGCTCAAAGTAATAAATAGTCTCAAAGCTTAATAATGATTACTCAATTTTAATAGTTTTAATTTCACTGAAAATAGCAGATAAACTGATAATTTAAGTTCGACTAATTAAAAAACATTCTCCGTCTCATCACACATTTTTGGTACCCATAAACATTTTCTGCTGTCAAATATCAACCGCACTGAATAGCAAAATAAAGTCGAAAATTACCGAAAACAGGCGAAGATGGGTCTAGCTCCCTAAAGTCGGCTGCGAAGTCGTCCTGTGAGCCTTCCGCGCTCGCCGGCCCACTGCTATCCGACCGAGCTAAAACACCCCCCCAATGTAACGGTGTTATATGATAGTGGACTCTCCTTAACTTAGTCACACTTATACCATAACACCCAATGTTGTAAGGTAATTTAGCTGACACTCTATTAGAATTTCTAGATACTGTTTATGAAGAATTTTAAGAAACTGCTGCCTCCAAGGTTTCATCAAAATAGTGAAAAAGGAATTAGAAAAAGTATGTATTAAAAAAAATATTGTCTTCAGTTTTCCCTAGTAGATTTTGACCCATTTTTTTTTTGGTATTTGTTTTATGGTGTAGCAAACTAAATCGTAGCTTGTGCATGATAGTAAAAATGATTAAATGTGTATCGTGTGCTTACAGTGTATGCAGCTGTGGTGTGATATGATGCGATGATTTTACCAAATAATTAATTATTGTATGGTACAAAACGATGATAAAACTATTAAATATTTGACTCTTCTATCTACTTTCTTTCTTTATCTTAATACCTTCTTTCTTTAAACTTTACAAAAACTGTATTTTTAAAAGATATGTTTTGTATTGAATGTTACAAACTGAGTGTTTATTCTTTATCTAATATCATACATTTTAGCTCAGGGTTAAAATAAGCACAGTATTCTCCTTGATACTGTTTTAGTGAAAGTCACAATTTTAGCTCAGGGTTAAAATACGCACCGTATTCTCCATGATATTGTTTTAGTGAAAGTCACAATTACAAATAAGTAAAGGTAAGTTATCGTTTTTTAATGAATTATATTACTTAGTCTGATATTTTATAATATTTATTCGAATTATTGTATAACTCTATTTAAAAGTACAAAATAGTATGTTTGTAACTTGTAGTGATGATTGGGTCAGATATGTCTAAATAAATAATATTCATATCCCCGGTGATAAAAGTTAAGTTCATTTAAAAACAACTCAATGTAATGTGACATGTTTACAATGAAATAAAGTGCATATATACGTGCGTACCTTTATAATCCGAAGCATGTGACACGGTGGAGCCAGGCGGCGCACTGTGCACCTTGCTAGTGGAGACGCACGCGTTGTGTCGCACGCAAAGGTATAAAGCGCTCAACAGCGGCACAGCGAGAGCTTCAGAACTCTCCACTTGTACGGCCGACACGCATATCAGAGACAATCTGCCGCGTGCGTACTCGCCTATGGTCATGCCTGAGCTACAAGTGATATAGTACTTTTAGATTAACGGCGTCAAACATTGAGGACATAGAGGTGTTTATTGTAACTTAGTCATGGTGACGCACGCAAAGGTACAAAACGGCACAGCAACAAAACTCTCCATTTGTATGGCCGACACGCATTTCAGAAACAATCTGCTGCGTGCGTACTCTCTTATGATCATGCCTGAGCTACAAATAATATGGTATTTTTAGACGAATGTCGTTAAAAGCTGAAGCTGAAGCTAAAATGAGGTGTTCTCCATTATATATGGTTATGGTGACTTTTTTATATGGAATAAGCTCGCGCTTGACTACGATCTCATCTGAAGATGAGTGTACAGGCCTAAGGTGGAACGTGCGGTGGACTCACAAAAGTCTTAAGACAGACTATAGATAATCTATGAGTCCTGTACCTTGGGTGCAGATACTGCGCATCTTGATATTTATTGCAAGCAAATAGGTATAGAGTAAAATGAAGTCCAAAATCCTGCACAAAATATCGATAAATCAAGACTTAGAGATTTAGCCGCTTTTACCAGTAAGTGGACATCCAATGTCGCTAATTGTGAGAAAACTGTCATCATTTCTACCGTCTATCGCCCATTACCGTCACTATTCTACCGTCAGAGATTGTTAATAAAACTTTAGAAAATGAGCTGATACTGCTGATTTTGGCATTCACAACATAATGGTGAAATTCAAAAAATACTTACTACTCGTTGCATCCAGGAAACTCTGGTACCGCCAAACCCTTGTAATGATAGGGGAATGCGACCATAGACAAAAGCAGACTAATGGCGGCCTTGCGTAGCTCTCGCTTGTCTATGGGACCGCATTCCAATTTTGGTTCTCGCTCGGTCAGAATACGGTCCAGTGCGGTTATGAAGTCGGGTACGAGAACCAATACTCCATCCAGATCTAATCTGTGAATATGTGACTTTAGTTAACAATATAACAAGTAAATAGTTGATATACTTTTAGAAAGATAGTTTGGCTTAGGCTGATGAAAGTTGACAGCACAAATGCCTTTGTGTGGGTAAACTAAATGAACGTTAACAGAATAGCATTGTTAAATTATTTAGACTTAAACATCACGAACACAACAAAGAGTTCAACACACGATATGTAAACTTTGTTGCAGAGTGCCACACTAACTTAGATGAAAAATTTGGTGTATTTTTTACCTTATGTATATGGTTCCTCCAAAATCCTCGTTTTGCTCAATAAGTCCAAATATATTATCATTTTTTAATTGTAGTTATACGTGTCTATTATCTAGTCTCATCATCACATCTATCAGCCAGTGGACGTCCACGGCTGGACATAGGACTTCCAAGCACCAGTAATAAGCCGCAAGCATCTAGCGGCTCTCCGTTACCCGCTTGACGTCACAAGAGTATAGTGCCAAGAATTTTTCTGACCCGGTGGCCAAAACGAAAGAGCTTTCCACATCTTTGCAGTGCGTATAATGAAAGCGGTGTAGATCTCGCACTGTAGTACCTGTAGTAGTATGTAATACCTGAATATATCGGCGGCGTCGAGCACGACGGCGGCGGCCGTGGCGGGGTCGCGCAGGCCGCGCTGCAGGCAGGCGTACGTGCGCGCGAGGTAGGGGCCAGCGCTCCGAGCATGTCACCCGGCAGTACCTGAATATATCGGCGGCGTCGAGCACGACGGCGGCGGCCGTGGCGGGGTCGCGCAGGCCGCGCTGCAGGCAGGCGTATGTGCGCGCGAGGTAGGGGCCAGCGCTCCGAGCATGTCACCCGGCAGTACCTGAATATATCGGCGGCGTCGAGCACGACGGCGGCGGCCGTGGCGGGGTCGCGCAGGCCGCGCTGCAGGCAGGCGTACGTGCGCGCGAGGTAGGGGCCAGCGCTCCGAGCATGTCACCCGGCAGTACCTGAATATATCGGCGGCGTCGAGCACGACGGCGGCGGCCGTGGCGGGGTCGCGCAGGCCGCGCTGCAGGCAGGCGTACGTGCGCGCGAGGTAGGGCGCCAGCACCTCCTCGCGACACTGCTTCGAGCAGATCACCCGGCACAACGTGCCCAGGGCTACTGCGCGACCTGAAACATAAGGACATACACTATAGCTTGGCAAATTCGTTCATAACACTCCCTCTGCCCCGCGCGCACAACTTTACCCAGTCCTTTCCCCCCGACGCTCGCATATAATGGGAGTGTCATTAACGAACTTGCCAAGCTGTAGACTACAATTGTGCCAGATGGAAATCAATTATGAGATGGACAGTTTTAGTGGATATTTTCACATAAATACTGCACATTTAAAAGTTTAAAAAAGTTTTTTAAAAAGTTTAAAGTTTAAAAAAGTTTAAAGTTTAAAAGTTTAAAAGTTTTTATTTGAGCAGTTTAAAAAGTACATAAAAACAAAAAGGTGACGGTGATCCCACAAAAGTTATAACTGTGTTGTGGTGATCAACGCCCTTCTACAGAGGTACATGACATGCATACTCGTACAAGCTTTGTTATAAAACATAATTTTTTATACAATTTGTGAAAAAGTGGTACGTGATTGAGTGTGTTAGTGTATGCGTGTATGTGTTTTGTGTGTGTGTGTTTATGTGTGTGTGTGTGTGTGTGTGTGTGTGTTCGTGCGTGTGGGTGTGGTGTACAGAACCAGTGTAGTTTACGGAGATCATGATTGTGTGAAAGAAAGGTTACTTGTAGGACCTTAAAAGTTCCTCTGTTTCGTCATAGGAAAGACATTTAATCCACGATTTACATTTGTTTTTACAATTGGAAAAAGTCAAAGGGTAGATGTTGAGTAACTTATTAATTTTATTATAAAGGTTGCTACTTAAGTAGACATAATGACGGCTGGCGATAGCCGTACGGTGTGGTTTAATAGGACAAACATTATAAGTTCTGGCACTGCGAATGGATCTAAGAGTATTTGGGTTATATGACAGTTCTGTGTGCTTACGAAGTACTGTTTGAAGTATAAACAATTGGCGAACAGTAAGTAACTGACAATACTTGAATAATTCGGTAGTAGGATAAAGGATTGGTTTCTTTAGCATAACCTTTAGGACGGCTCTTTGAGCTCTTTCGGCATTAATCATGTGTGTTTTTGCGGAACCACCCCAGGAGGTTATACAGTACGCTAGAATTGACTGAGCAAGGGCGAGATAAACTGTTATAAGACACTCGAAGTCGACTACGTTTCTAATATTTTTAAAAACAAACATCAACTTTCTGACACGAGACGAGACAGTTGAGATATGCTGTTTCCAGGTCAATGAGCTATCAAGTAGTACACCGAGGTACTTAATGCAAGGGGTTCGATTAAGGGAATCGCAAGAGCATGAAAGTTCTGAGCCATGACATTTGTGGGCCCGGATAGTGAAAGATTCTGGGGCTTGAGAGAGTGAGTTAGAGGCAAACGTGACGAACATGGTTTTGTCAATATTTAGTGTAAGAAGGTTGCTATTGAGCCATTTCAATACAGTTTCAATAGCAAGTTCAGAATCACGAGATACTTCATCCCAACTCTTGCCGCTGATAATTAGCGCTGTGTCGTCGGCATAAGTAATAATATTACAATTGGGGAGCTTCAAAGAACAAAGGTCATTTATGTAAATTAAGAACAATGTTGGGCCAAGGACACTTCCTTGAGGTACTCCGTAAGTAACAGGCACTGATTGACTGGTGATATTGTCGATAATAACAGATTGGGAGCGATCTGAAAGATAGCTTTTAAAAATTTCTAGGGCTATACCTCTGATGCCGATACGCTCTAATTTATCGAGTAACTTGGGAACTGAGACGGTATAAAAAGCTTTAGAGAGATCTAAGAAAATGCCAGCAGTTTTAAGTCTATTGTCAGTATTTTCGACAATATTTTTTGTCAGTAACAGTACAGCATCTTCCGTCGATTTTCCCACCCTAAACCCAAATTGATTATCAGATATAATATTGTTGTAAGTCAAGTAGCTAATTAATCTTTTGTTAAGAATTTTCTCGAAAATTTTCGAAAGAGTGGTGAGTACCGATATAGGTCTGTAATTACCAATGCGGTCCTTGTCTCCATGTTTAAATATAGGATGAACTAGAGCCTTCTTGAAGGCGCGTGGGAATATTCCTTTGGCAATAGAAAGGTTAAAGATATAGGTAAGAATAGGGGCCAATATGTGACTTGATGCTTTTATAACTGATGCTGGAATGTGATCCTCACCAACAGCGCATATCTCTTTAAGATTAGCTATGGTGAGTTCTACCTCTTTGCAGTCAACATTCAATAAAGACATTGACTTTAACTGCGAAGGATTGGGGGTGTCAAATACTTTTAAGTCATCTAGAGGTGGCTGAGTTATCTTTTCAGCGAGATTTTTGCCTACATTTGCAAAATAGTTATTAACAGTGTTTACAGATTCTGACGGAGTACTGCAAATTTTTAGCAAGTCCTTTGATTTATTATTCGTGGGATTAATATTTGCAACTGTTTTAATTAATTTCCAAGTCTTTTTTGGATCTTTTTTTGCTTTATAAAATTCATTTCGTTCATATTCGCGTTTAATTTTTTTTAATAGATTATTGCAGAAATTGCGATATCGAATAAACGTTATTTTTAAAATGGAGTTAGCAGGATGCTTTTTAAATTTACGATGTAAGTTATCGCGATGTCGGATGCATCTAAGAAGACCAGGAGTGATCCATGGCTTTAAGATTCGTTTGTTGTTTGGAATATTAACAATGTGAGAGTGCTTATAAATAGCGTTAGAGATTAATGTGACTAATGTATTGGTGGCCTGATCTGGATCGAAGATTGTGAAAATAGAGGAAAAGTCAGACTCTTCTAAATGTGTGACTAAAGCTTGTAAATTTATTCGATTACTGATCAACCGACTTACTGATTGGGTTTTCAGTAGGGTGTTACCGAAAAATAGGACGGGTGCATGATCTGTGATATCAACGTCTAGGATTAAGGTGGTACTATAATTAGGGGATTTCAAAATTACGTGGTCTAAACAATTATTCGACCGTGTAGGAAGAAAGTGAGTCGAAAGCATTCCGTGTGATGCAAGAAGATCCAAGTATTTATCTGCAGTGAGGTCATTTATACTTGAATGTATGTGTATATTTATATCTCCAATTAAAATAATGTTTTTTATAGCGTTGAATTGTGTAAGAGCACGATCTAGACTTTTTAGGAAGGGATCAGTGTGTTTATAAGAAGGAGATCTGTAAAGGGCTAATATGACTACTTCGTTAGAGAAATTTAATATAATGCTATTTACTTCATCAATGTGTGTCGAGACGACTGAACAAGAGAGATGGGTTCTAACGTAGACCACTACCCCCTCGTTTTGATTTGAAAATTTTGAGGAGAACGAGATAAAATCGTCTAAGGACGGAATAGTAGGAGACTTACTAAGCCAGCACTCCGTCAGAACGATAATGTCAAGGTTAAACTTTATTCTATTCAGTAAAATTAACAAACTGTTAAAATTACGATTTATGCTCCGGATATTTAAGTGAAGAACTTTAAAAAGTGTTTTGTCATTTTTTAGATATGTGTCTGTCATTTCTGGAGTACAAAAGTGTGCGTTGGACATCGAGAAGTTCTCGATGTCCGTATTTATCGATAGTAATAAGTCATCCATATTTGAAAACAAATAAAACTAACAAGTTTATACAATAAATATGATAACTAATAAAGCGTTTCAAGAGAAGTGTATATGTAGCAGAAATAAATTCATGATAAAAGTTATAGGTATGAGGTTTATTTCCTTTTATTAATACGGCAAAATCGAGTAACTTAAAATATTCACGTTTAGTTAAGTGCGTTGTGTGTGTTGTGTGTGAAAAAATCGTTTTTTTGTTTTTTGTGGTAGTCATTGAGATTATGAATTTGCAAGCATAACATTTAATCATACTTATAAATAAAGCTTTTACAATAAAGAAAATAGTTAAATATTCAAATTTACAAAATAGGCAGGATTGATGAGTTTGCTTGCTTGTGTTTGTGATTTCACAAAAGTGAGTAGGATTTAATTTGAGTGTGTGTTGTAGGTGAGTGAATGTGTGCTTATTATCTATAAAACAAGTTCTAAAATTAAAATTATTATTTTCCTTCTTATAGGTAATACATTCCAAGCAGAAGTTATAAACATTAACATAATTAGAAATTAGCCATATCCAAGTGTAAAGGTAGCTGCGGGTAGGGGAAGTTAGTCATGCCGGCGACTGTTTTAATTTCATAATTTCGGATTCGTCATTTACACGTATGTATTTCTCTCCTTCTCTCTTTCGCAGAAAAACCTTTCCATTTGTTATCCAGCAATAGCGATAGTCATTGGTTTTAGCAAAGTCACGAGCCAAGAAGAATATGTTTTTCATTTTAGAGGTTAAGTTTTCCGAAATATATATTGGGGTCGGGGTAGTATCAATTTTTAGGAATTCTGTATCAAGTCTGGATTTTTTATTGTATATTCTATGCATTTTCAAGAAGTTTTCTTTAAGTATGACTGTTGTCAATTTAACTATTATAGTCTTTCGGTTTTGCTCTCGAGAATTAATTCGATAAACATCCATTATATCTTGAGGTCGCACCAAACAATTAATTTTCTTGCTAATGTTTATTACAATATTAATCAGGTTATCTTTAGTTTCAGTGTTACTTCGGGGAATGAAATACAGCATAACAATCGAATGTTTGTTTTCTACATTCGATTGTTATGCTGCCTAGTATAGTATAGCCATTTTATATTCTAAAAAATGGTCACGTATAATTAATGTTTACATCCCATAAAAATGTTTACATTACATAAAAATTTCGCGGACAAGGTCGCGGGCGTCTACTGTCGTCGTCGTCGTCGTCTTCGTCGTTGTCTTCGTCGTCGTCGTCGTCGTCGTCGTCGTCGTCGTCGTCGTCGTCGTCGACGTCGAGTATATAATAATAATAATAAAAATAATAATGAATACCTGCTTGGTAGCTGATCATGCTGAGCTTCTGAGTGGCGTCCGACAGCGAGGGAGGCGGTGGCGTGCCCTCGGCGCGTTCTGTACACAAAAATGTCAGAAGGGTTTATTTAGGGATGTAAGACAAACTTCGACAATCATTGGTTGGTTACTTTTTGATATGCATCGTCGTTCTACAGGTGAAATACCAATCCTTATCGTAATATAAAAAAACTAGTGTGCTGTAGAACACACTACTGAAGTAAAACTTATTTTAAAAATTAAAAGATAGCGCCATCTATGACCCTGCAGACCTTCACAACAGGTTTCTGAAATGTACAAAAAGGAATTGTTTCAAAGTTCTCTAAGAACGCCATAGTAGTTTAAATTCACAACCACTGTTTTCATTGCCTGTACACGCCCATCGCCCTTTACACTCTTTACACTCGCCGACTACATTTTCCGTAACGGATACGCCAACTTACTCCTCAAATAAAGCATGCGTAAAGAAGTTTTACTTATAAAAAAAAATTAAATCAACTTACGTGGAACATTGTGAGCCGGTGTGGTCCCCACTAGTGCCGCTTCAAACAGCCATTCTCCAAACAGATGGAAGATAGAATTCACTTTGGGTCGTAGAGGTGTCAAAGGAGGCTTTTCTATGTCACCTACTGTAAATATTAAATATTTTTACTTTTTTTCATGTTATAGATTCTTTTATGGGACTTCAGCAGCGTCACCAGTACACCTAGCATGATATATATATATATATATATATATATATCTATGTATTGTATATGTCGAGACGAGAGAAGAAAGACATATTGTCAACAATTAGCGGCAGAATCGAAAATAATGCTCTTTCGTGTCATCGCAACGAAAGAAAGATACAACTATTGGGCTTAATTTTCGATTAAGTCTTTCTCTAGAGATATCTCGGTGATTGCTAGACTTGCTGGGGGTTTACATTTGATGCCACGTTTACATGCTTGGCAAGTCGTGTTTGTCTTGCGTGAGCTGATCGTCGATGTTAGAGTCGGTCTTTGAACACAGATCAAAGGAAACTGGTAGCAAGCGCTTGCGACGTACTTACTCCGCTGTTCAGTGTCGCTTATGAGCTCGCGCCGAACGGTTATGTTCAATCCAAAGCCGTCTGCCATGCTTGCCAGTCCGAAACATACAGACGCAGTCGCGGGAGTGTAAATGGTATCCAAGCGGTAAATACTTGGAGATGGTGGCTAAGTCTCAGCAACCATATAAATGTAGCATCAGGATATTTATTTGAGGGTATTTAGACATTTGAGAATATATTGTGTGTAAAGAGAAAAGATGTGAATGGACGTATATCTATATTGTGCTGACCTCACTGAGTTGGGATAATGACAAGTGACAAAAGTGATATACCTTGAGAAGTGATGGAATTCGGTGGTGTCGTTGGTACAACGCTAGAGGGGCGGCTTGACAATCCTATCAGGGATGCGCGGGGCGTACCTAAAATGATAACAACTTTATTACGATAGTGAACCACAGAAATTAATTCTTACTTAAATTATATGTATTTATGTTATGATAATCTATAGTAAGTGTAGTAAAGGTAAAAAAAAGATTTTGCATGTTGATTAAATAAATAAAAAAACTTCTAAAGGGCAACAAGAAAAGAAGCATATAAAATTTTTGGCATATGTCTGTTTACTCTGATTTTCCAAGTACTAAATGGGTTTTCATGCAAGTTTCACAAGCAATATTCGTTTATTAAATTAATTTCAAATTCCACGAAGATCTGTTACTATTAGGTGCAGGATAACTTACAGTGATAAACCTAAACCATTTTCTATGAAGTGACCATGACAACTTACTTAAAAACATGTTTTTTTACGATACGATAGTGCTAAAAATAATACTGTATTTTCAACATTAGTGCTTAGAACAGAAATGACTATCTACAAAAAAATCTAAACTAAACTCTACATTACTCTACGTAACTAGTCAATGTACAAGCAGAAAAATCAGTGCAACAAAACTAAAACTAAAAAGAAAAATATACAATTGAAAAAGTACTAAACCAAACTAAAATTGTTTTCAATGTTAATGTTAACACTCAAAAACAAAAAAAATACTACTTACTCATACTTAACTAACAGTAACTAGATACTGTATTATAATACTTTACAAATGGGATTGCATAGTTTGAAAATTAAACTTCATTGGCAGAAGGCAACCTTAAGGGGTGATATTTAAAAGGGCTTTTCGAAAAGCTAAATGATTGACTAGGGGCAAGATTTCTCATATCCCACATAAAATATAAAAAAATACTTATTATAGGTACCTTAGGTTATCTATACTCCTAGTAGAGAATCGTAGGTATAATAATACAAAATCCCAGAGGATATCACTATTTCAAGATCTAGACTTTTTCCTTTTTACCAAACAAAGAGCTGAGGTAAGTATTGTTAACCTAACTTAACAAATGAACAAACTAAAAATGGCTATGTAGTTAGTCTGTACGCTGTAGGTGCGAGAGGATTACCATAAAATCTCTCTATAACTTGCTTAAAGACCTTGGCTTCTAGAACTACAGTAAATTATATATTAGAACAAGTATCCAAAGCTGCTAGTAGGATCTTACCAAATTTGACTAGGTAGGGAGAACAACAAAAGCGGAGGAGGGGAATGATAATCGATTGTCAAGGAATTCCTTAACCCTACGTCCTTTAGCTACAAGTCCAGGACTCTGCTCGGAGTTTTTCTCTTTACCACGCGATGGACCCGGCACCCGCACGGTGAATCCATGGAATGCTAAGATATTCGTCTCTGTTTGAGGGACCATTGAAACTTTCTACCTCCCTATCCAGACTCCATAATTGCCAACCAATATACTTATTACCTACCTATAAATAAAGGTCTGTTTATAAATCTATTGCTTGAGGTCTCCTTCAGCTCACTGCTATCAGTCCAGTGTTATGTGACAATATTGTCAAGAGCAAAAGATAAAGTAATTTTTACGTAGGCTTTTTAAATGATCCGAACTTAGATCTCTGACTTTCCCGTTTTTCGTTCCCGAACCAAGATTTCCGGCCGAATCTTCATCGCACTATGCGTTCCCATTTGTCAAGTATTATGGAAGATAGAGGTAAGGAACACCATCTTATCTTATATCAAAATAACAGCAAACTTAGCAGACAAAGCAGAAATTACTTACAAGGAGCCAACGTCGCACTTGTTACCGTAGCGCCGTTAAAATGGGATGGAATGACACGTTTGGAGAAACCCTAACATTAATTTCAATTCTTCGACTCTACGTATCACCCCAACCACATAACCTGACGTTTTGAAAGTGCTTTTGAACTCAGCCTACTTGAAATAAATGGATTATTAATTTGAATTTGATGGTAGTCCTTACCTCTACCTTCAAAACCAGGTGTAAAAAATAAAACAATCCATACTTTTCTCAACAGGCTTGTCCCTTGGGCGCGTAGTGCTGAACGACTTGGCGAGGCGGCGGTGCGCCGGGGGGGTCACCTCCCCCTCGTCCGCCCCCGGGGCAGCTCCCCCCGGCGCGGCTCCCCCCGGGGGCGGGGCGCCGGAGCTCTCCACGAGCCAGCGCTCCGTGCTGCGCCCTGCCCACTCGACACACTCAACCCACACCACACCACTAAACCACTACGGCTATGGTATCATTTCTTAACCGAAAAGTCCTCCAAAATTACTTTGCCACCTACTCAGTAATTTAATATCTGTCATGTCATTTGTCAAATAAAATGACAGATCTTCTCACTAAAATAAAAAAGCACAGTTTGTTACTCTTTTACGATTTGGCTGATATTTGGAATGGAAATAGATTACACCCTGAATTAATTAAATTTATACCCGTAATAATAACTGATTGACTCTCTTGCACGTGGATATACAGCCTATGAACACAACAGAGATAAGCGTGACGTCATGTCTCGCATATTAAGGCACAATACAAACATTTGAGATTCGCAATTCGGTTAAGAAACGATGATCTACACTAACTACTTATGACACCAACAACCTGTAGGCATATCATGGTTTTTTATATTTTTACGCAGAAAACAGATGCCCGCACACAGTCAGTATTTTTGTCAATAATATTGATAATATGTAAGGATAGGTTAACTAAAGTCGTACCTTCACAGTATGATAATATTACTGCCTCGTAGGTAAAAGGTTGCCCATGAGGTTATATAATCTAATATATTGAGTAAGGTTGATTTGGAGTCCTTACTCGATATTATAGATATACTCAATATAATTGACAATATTATTGATTGCGTGCGCGTTTTCTATAAAACAACGCGTACAACTTGCGTCCATGGTGGCGTTCAGAGTAACGTCCTGCGTCCAATTACAGACTGTACCAAATGAGGCAAATTAGCATTACACCATGGATGCAAGTTAAGATGCTTTGAAATTGTTGTTATCGCTTTAACTAAGAAGGGATAGTAAAACATTTGCCAATATTGAGATTTGTATTCGCTGCGAGCATTATTTCTAAAAATCTTTACAATTAAGCAACGAACTTCGCTTGCAGCTAGGGTTGCCAACAGTTCTTCGATTTTATTACTCAACTTAAGTCGATTAAGTAAATTTTCAAGTTATTTTATGTCAATACATAGTTTTTATTAAAATTCGTCAATTTAAATGCCAGGAGTAGCTACAACTTTTTAGGTGCGACAGTGTTTGCTTTAGTTAGAAACTGTGTCTTAATTTTGTTGTGTCTTAATTTTCAGTATTGAAAACATTTTGTCTTATTTATTTATTCAATTTCTTCAACAGTACATAACGCAGAATCATCATATAAAACTTATAAGGCTAGCAGCAACCCTATTGCTAGCGTCTACGCAAGTTTTTGTAAATGTTACTTCACTCGAAAGTTCCTAGATAAGTTAGGAAGAAAGTATAGAGGAGAATGCAGTAACTTGTTCAATTATAAGGCTGTATTTCCACTGAGCTTCGCAGGCGATATTCAACCATTGGTTTAAATACAATTATAGACCAATGACGAGAGATTTAACACCAGTTCAATGATTTATTATTATTCTTAGAATATTAACGTAATGGACGAATTATGACAATAATCAAATGATGTATTTCGCTAGCTCTGCTTAGTGAAAACACTTAAAATTATGATTAATATTATGTGCTTTTCAAACTCCAGTGTTTATACATGTTTGACCCATAGAAATATTACGCATATAAAATGCAATCAACGTTTACAAGTTGAAGCTTCAAAATCAAGTTTTTGAAACCTGTACCTTCGTGCCAACTAACCAAAGGTGAGATGTCGAGGTCAAGAGTAGATGTCTTTAATATTACATTCGGAACCCTAAAAAAAGACTATTTGCCAATTATTTTTCTAAATATGGCCTCCAATTAGTCCTATAGTCCATTAGCACACGGAAACTTTGTGATTACATTATTTTTGGCAACAAAAAATAAAGAAACCCTAGATTAGTTTGTCGTGGGCTTTTCTCGGAACACGGCGCCTTTGGAATCCGCGTAACTTTATTTTTTTTTTGCTGTAATTATCACCATATAAAATAACTTGATGTTAAAGTGCTTGTAAATCTACTTGAAGTAAATGAATTTTGACTATGGCTTTGTGTTGATTGCGCTTGTATGCATACTATTTCTATGTACAGTCCCGTATCAACAAACACGGTACGGTGCAGACTTTATGACGTCTCGGAATTTAGCTGCGGGTAGTATTAAGTACTCTAAAGTCTAACCTGAAATAAACTTCTCACTTCGATGACGTCTTGAAGTCAGCCGAGTAGTGTCGAGTAGTATCGACGCGATCCTCGGATCGTTTTAAGTCTCAGACTAATTACATAAGGACCTGTCTTGCTAGACGTTACTTTTCTGTTAAAGTATATGATCAATGATCTAATGCGATTATAAAAAAACTGTCTTTATAGAATCGATGTCTCCTGCAAGTAGTTGTAGTCGTGTTCGTCGGTTAAAAAAAAACAAGAACTCCGTAAAAATACCTTTTTGTGTTGTTGAATGGTGTAAAAAAACGGTCAACAACTTGCAGTTTAGTATAAGATATAATACACCTAATATAAGTTCGTGTTATTGACGTTCTTGAAATGACAGACAATTTTGTTCGTGAATTTGGGTGCGATATTAGTCCTTACGTATTTTGCTTTAAGTCCTTTGACTAAGGACAAGAACCGACAACAATCGGAAGTTTAGCCAGGCGAAGCCAGGTTGCAAGAAGCTTATCGTAACTTTGCGAGTAGAGAGAGTATTGGGGTGAATTTTCATTGCGCATTAACGCTCGATGTTCCGAGGCGTCATAAAGTTTGAATTTGACTATACCTAGGAAAGCGTCGACGTGCGCCGCCAGCCCCAGCATCGCGCGGTGGAAGATGTGCGCCAGCGCGCCCACCCACGCCTCGCGACCCTCCTTACCCTCCTTGCCCTCCTCCGCTGTCATCCAATACTATGGAGAGAAGGATATTTGTAAAGCCCATAGAAATACTTGTCTGTTCATTGCAATACTAAGGGCCAGAATCACATCGTCATCACATCACACTAATATTATAAAGGCGGAAGTTTGTATGTGTGTAAGGGTATATGTTTCAACTTTGCGCTGTGGCTACTGAAGCGATTTGGCTGAAATTTGGCATGAAAATAAAAATAGATTTTACTCTGGTTTAGTTTAACACAAAGGCTATTTTTCATCCCAGAAAAATCCATGGTTGTTGTGGAATTTGTGAAAAACTGAATTCCACACGGACGAAGTCGCGGGCGTCCGCTATTCTTCTGATAAATATCGGACAATGTTACCGTTTAGTTTAGTTTAGTTTAGTCCCTTTCTTACTTCATGTCAAACTAGTAGAACCTCGCTGTTTCATCTCGCACCATTACCGTCTTTTACTGTAGCCTGTCATAGATTTCACGTTTTAATAGTCTAATTTCAGGATTAAAAAGCAAAAGGGCGTTTATTGTAATACTCTGCATCTTGAACTGAAACCTTTGTAGTATTACAAATTTCAGGGCTTTATTCCATCAGTCCAAACAGGTTTTAGTATGCACTTGTACAGGAGTAATTTAAAATTTTAAGTGTATTTTCATTATTAGTTACGAACCGTAATAGATAGAGGATATGAGCTCTGCCGCCGATTCGGAGGGCCACATATGGGTTGTTAATGATAATGATGATGAGTAGTAATAACAAATGAATAAATACCTGTAGGAATTCAGGAGTGTGGCTGATGAGATGCGGCTTGGTGAGGTCCACGGGGTTGCCGATGGTGTGCAGGATGCGGTACCAGCTCTGCGTCACCGCCTCCGCGCTCATGTCGGCCGGCACCAGGCTGGCATCCTCCTCACCTGCCACACACATACACACATCCTTCAGTAACAGCTGCATTGGAAAACTCTGCGATATCTTTTCATCCAAGTTTCCTCAGTGCCTAAATAGTCTTGGAACCAGTGGATCACTTACGGATCCGAGACTTGGTCCCTCACTATGGAAATCATAAGAGTTATTTCAGAGGGCGATTATGCGAGCTATGGTGAGAGTATCTTTGCGTGATCGAGTTAGATGAGGAGATCCTAAGTAACCTAAGTTACCAATTTAGCTTAATGCCGAAGAGCTGTTGGAGTCCCAACTCCCAAGAATGACGACCCTGATTTAAAAAGCGCAGTGTTGGTCTACTCTCCACTAGGTACACTGACGTCAACCAAGTCAGAAAATCGTAGGAAGCAGGCGAATGTGAATGAATAACGACGATCATGATGACTCCTTCCTAAGCAGGAACGGTAAACGGGGCACTTACTGATGGGCATGGCGGGGTAGAGCGGGCCGTACATGTGCGCCAGCAGCCGCGCCGTGAGGCACAGCGACACGCGCGCCCACTGCTCCGTGAGCGGCGCGCGGTGCCGCCAGCGCACGCACTGCTCGCGCAGCGTGCGCCACAGCGCCGGCCCGGGGAAGCACCTGCACCATACAATAGCCATATTGACTGTTATCAGCTCAGACCAATTATAGAAATGGACCTGTATCGCACTCATAGTCACGAACAAAATTGTCTGTCATTTTCTGAGGAAAACGAGCTTAGATTTTGTATATATCTTATACTAAACTAGAAGTTTTTGCCCGTTTTTTTACACAATTTAACTACACAAAAAGGTATTTTTACGGAGCTCTTTCACCGACGAACACAACGACGAATACCGATCATATACTTTGACAGAAAAGTAACGTCTAGCGAGGCAGGTCCTATAAAGTACTCGGTCGGGCCACTCGTGCTAAATTTAGGTGGGTGACGCTACTCGAGCACGGGTTCGATTACACGCCTTCGTATTCACGCGGTCGGTCGTTAGTTAAGTACGTAGGTTGGTATACTTTGATTTTCTAATTGACATCAGGAGAGCATAGCCGCACGTTAAATCTTGTATTAAGTATTTTGTAATTGAAGACAACCCTAATAATGTCAGAAAAGATATGAGTTGTAGGTGAATAAAAAAGTAGGCTAACAATTTTGTGCGAACTGAATTGCGCTGTATTGTGTCGTAGCGAGAGTCGCTATTCATTTAAATGTCGTTGCGGAGTAAATCTTCTGTACTTGCAGCACGTGCCTCAATTAATGTTATAGGTCGTAAGGGAAAGGCTAGTCTTTTCAAATAGCTGTATTTGTAACTTTAAAGCTTTAGCTCAACCAAGGTAAATTAAAAGCTCCTCGAAATCAAGAAATGAATATTGAGTAAACATTAGTGATTTGCTTAGACAACTCAAACCAATGGTGTTAAAAACTCCCAACTAAATATCAAAGGGCATCTCCCAGATGTGTATGGTGGCTTGGCCATTTTCTGAGTGTCAAACAAGAAGCACTAAATTATTTTTTATCAGAACATAAAATATAGTCATTAAAACTAAAAACATTTTTTGCCACCACTAATGTTATTTAAACAATAAAATGTTTTTTTCGTTAGCTAGCAATATTAAGTAACCAAGGTATGTTTTTTATCATGGCAACATGGTTGAATGGTGTAAAAAACGGTCAACAACTTTCAGTTTAGTATACGATAAATACCTAATCTAAGCTCCTTTTCCTTAAATAATTACAGACAATTTTGTTAGTGAATTTGGGTGTGATACTGGTCCTTATGTAATTAGTCTAAGCCTTTCAATAATTATAGATCCATTTATTCGTAATGAATTCAAACTTCACACACCTGTGACACGCCAGTATCCACACCTCAAACAGCACGCACAGCACTCGCTCGCACAGCTGCTCGGCGGCACCGTACAGCGGCGCGGGCGGCGCCAGCAGTGCAGCGGCAGCAGCGAGCAGCAGCAGCAACAGCGACTTCCACTCGCGGGCGCCGAGGCTCGCGCTGTCGGCCAGCGAGCGAGCGAGGCGGAGCACGCGGTGGCATAGCACGGCTTGCTTGCTTATCAAGTTGCCACCTGAAGAGATATTTCAGATATATCAGCTTCCATCTTCATTTAGGAAGTAAGAAGAAATTGTATTGTAATGAATAATGTTAACTATTTTTAAAATGTTAGCTTTCTGTATTCTTTGTTGAAAACAAAAAAATACTCGTGAAAAAATTATTATTTCGATACGTTAATTAATTCCCGATATATAGAATTTTAAAGTTTCAGCTCGCGTTTAAAGCCGTAACGTCATCAAACAACATTTGCTCGCCCGTTATAGGCAATTTCGTACTTCTGCCTTACCTAATGACGAACTAATGGTTAGAATTGAAAAATTATCTTTGTGTTGAAAAGCCCATTTTAAGAGGAAGGCTATAAGCTATATAACATCACACTACGACCAATAGGAGCAAAGCACCGCTCAAAAATGTGGCCAAAACGGAGAAAATATTGTACGGTCATAGGCTAGTTTTCTTAATATTTATATACGAAAGGTCATTCTCACGAAATCTCGAAAACCACTTGACGTATCTACAAAGATGAAATTTGGCAGGGAGGTAGTCTATAGTTAGTAGGTATCTGCTAATGCTAATGGATTTTCGATAGGGCCGGATTAAAGAGGTCTAGAGGCTTTCATAAGTTTGTATGAAAGTCATTCAATTATTATGCTACAAACTTGAAATTTAGCAGGGAGGTGGTTTATAGTTGGTAGTTTTATGACAGGGCCGGATTAAAGAGGTCTTGTGAAAGCCATTAGACCTCCTTAATCCGGCCCTATCGCAAAATCCATTCATAATAATAATAACATAACACTAACTCTGTTAAACTGTTTACTACCTCCCTGCCAAATATATAAATATATATAAATTGGATGTTTTAGGATGTTTGACTTTAAACAGAGTTAAATAAAGTTTACATTACAGATCAGGAATGTTTAGAGTAACTTTTATAAAGAGTCTTCATTCGCAACTTACCCAATTCCGTTTGATAGATGAATGCAAGTGCTTGCAACCAAATGGAAATTTGTTTTTGAAATATATTAATAAACAATTCTATAATTTTTTTTTTATTATTATTCAATAAAATACGTAATATACTACAAGGAAATCTGCATCCCCATAATATAAATTAAAATGGTTTACCATGGATGACTAATGAAGTTTATCTACAATATAGCCTCAATATTTCCATTGTTAAAAATTAAGAGGACTTAAGATAAAAAGGTATAGAAGGGTACAGTAGGGATAGAGAATAGGTGCACTTATGTCAAAACGAAGCTTGACCGGGTCCGCTAGTATTAGTATAGTATAGCACTCACTTTCATTGGGCCTCGGCACAAATAAGTTGTGCAAGTGGTTCAATATCTTGTTGGCGTAACGGTGCGGCTCGGCGGCGAGGGGCGGCGGCACTGCGGGCGGGGGCGGCTGAGCGGGCGCGGCGGGCGGCAGCAGCGCAGCCAGCCACGAGCAGCAAACACGCACGCAGTCCCGCAACGCTTCGTGCTCACTCAGCGGCAGGGAGAGGCCGTAGCGGATCACTTCTAGCACCCACTCCACCTACAAACATGTTGGAACACTTACTTTCAAGCTCAGCTGGCCTAATTCTTATTTTGGTCTTTCGTCGTCGTACTCGTCATCAACCCATATTCGGCTCACTGCTGAGCTCGAGTCTCCTCTCAGAATGAGAGGGGTTAGGCCAATAGTTCACCACGCTGGCCCAATGCAGATTGGCAGACTTCACACACGCAGAGAATTATTAATTAATAAGGTAATTCTCTGGTATGCAGGTTTCCTCACGATGTTTTCCTTCACCGATTGAGACGTGATATTTAATTTCTTAAAATGCACACAACTGAAAAGTTGGAGGTGCATACCCCGGACCGGATTCGAACCCACACCCTCCGGAATCGGAGGCAGAGGTCATATCCACTGGGCTATCACGGCTCTTTTGGTCTTTATTATAAAATAAATAAAATAAGGAACAAATTTTAATAAGTAACGACTATAAATCAACCCCTTTTGAAATGAAAATAGCAATTGTGACGAAAAATTTCCGCTAACATAATATATTGCGTTATTTTAGTAGGTAGAGTATGTTGTACTATTTACGGGACACCCTGTATAAGACTGAAAATAATAATTAACCAATGGGTTCAAAAACTTCAATTATAATTGATTTTTCACATTTACACATTTGTTTTTATTTTGTCACTCAAGAAAATATCCCCTATAATCTATACTAATATTATAAAGTTTGTTTGTTTGTTTCCGTGAACGCGCTAATCTCAGGAAATACTGACCCGATTTGAAAAAATCTTTCAGTGTTAGATAGCCCATTTATCGAGGAAGGCTAAATATTGTATATTATCCCCGTATTCCTACGCGAACGAGAACCACGCAGGGGAAACTGCGGGGCATCTGCTAATCCCATATAAAATACCATTCCAGACTCACTAATTCTGTATTTGGGGCATATTAACAGAATGCCCAGCTAAAAAGAAGCTTTCATTGAACTTAATTTGTAAAACTAGAGCATTAGTCAGGCTGTCCTTCAACATAAGCTTACAGAATTTAATTACTGATTTAAAATCTAATAAATGCCATTCAACATTACCAGTTGTTTGTGTAACTTACCTCAGCATCAGTGGTGAGTGGGCTGGGTTGGTGCGAGGCAAGCTGCCTGACCACAGCCAGCACCACCTCGCGCCCCCCCACTGCTCCAAGCACACCCCTGCCCCCACCCTCCAGGGGCAGTGAGTTCCACTCTGAATACATTCCGTCTTCTTCTTTAACCTGTGAAAACATAAGATGTTTTTATTGACAGATATGTTGATAGCAATCCTTTTTGGCAATATAAATAGCAGTTCCCATGTTCTGATTTTCACAAATCACATGGGACCCATGGATTTTCCAGGGTAGAAAGTAGCCTATCTGTTAATTAAAGATATTTTCAATCTTTGTTCCTAATTTTAGTCAATTATATTCAGTATCAATGCCGGCACCAACCACATCGGCATTGATAACAACCCATTATTGTATGTGCAAGAATACACATACCTTGGACAAGTTGTTACCTTCAGGGACCAAATGATTAAAGAAATCAGCACGAGAATTGCCGTTGGCTGGAAAAGATATTGGTCCCTGAAGGAGATAATGAAATCCAAGGAACTGAGCATGGTAATTAAGAGGAAGGCCTTCAACACGTGTATCTTGCCATGCCTAACATACGGCTGTGAAACCTGGGCGCTCACCATGGCTCAAAGGGCTAAACTGGCCAGGTGCCAACGATCCATGGAGAGGTGCATGACTGGCCACAAGAAAAAGGATAGGGTAAGAAACACTCACCTTCTAACTAAAACTGGGGTCACCGATGTTTTAACTCGTGTCGACCAGCAAAAGTGGCGATGGACAGGCCACATGCTAAGGGACACTACGGGGAAGTGGAGCAGACTGGTGACGGAATGGTACCCTAGAGACGGCAGAAGGAATCGGGGTAAACAGTTCATTAGATGGGAGGATGACTTAAAGCTCACAGCAGGTCCAAACTGGAGAAGGGTCGCATTAGAGAGAGAGCAGTGGAAGTCGCTGGAGGAGGCCTATGCCGAAAGGCACACTATGTTAAGAGATATTCTTTAAAAAAAAAAATTAAAACAAAATGTATTGTAATATAAAGGGCTTATTATTATTATTATTATTATTATTATATTCAGTAGTTTCGCCTAATAATATTATTGTGATAATAAGTTTGCCTATTGTTTACTATGAGTAGATGTGTGCCAGCAAGCAAATTTATAGTCAACTCTTTCTAATTTTTTTTTTTTTTTTTTTTCATTTTTTTTTATTTTTACAAGTTAGTCCTTGAATACAATCTAAGATGGAAGCGGCCTAACTTGTTAGGTGGAAGATGAATATCCACACCCTGATTGGTTTCTACACGACATTGTACGGGAACGCTACCATATACACATACCACTGCGCCACGGAGGCCGTCAACCTAATAACCTAATAACCGTTCTAATAACTGGTATCACTTAAGACAGCTTTCATTTCTCTTGCATCTGGTAAGGTTTTTTGGAATGCTAAACTGCTTGGTCGTAAGTCTTTGCCGGTAGTAACGAACCACTGCTGAAGCCTCCCACCACCCAAAAAAAAAGGAATGACCCTAAAGACTGATACACACACACATTAGTTGATGATATAAGTATAACTGCATTGTAGAGTGGTAACTATCACTTCACATTTCTTATTTTGTCATATCTCTGTGCTAAAAAGTGGACCTGTGGATACTTTATATAAACTGTGAATTGATAATTATAATCTAACATCAGTTTATTTTAATGGCCCAGATTATGTTTTATTTCATTGATATGACTTAACAATTATACCTTACTCTTTTATTTCGCTAAACTAAACAAGCAGTTTGTTTAGCGAGTTGACGCTCATTTTCGTACATTACATCTAAGACTAATTGCTAAATCTAATTATAATTATAATTATATACTAAGATAACAAAAATTTTACAACAGAAACCGAGATTGTCATTTAAGACAGGAGAGAGGAAGAGGGTTTTAGAATTATGGTACTTTGCCAATATATTGTCAGGTGTAAAACATATAATATTGTAGATGTAGATAAAAATATTATATTTACTAAATTTCAGCAGCCAAATCATATTTTAAGTCCTGTTTTGTATGAGAGGAGAGCGAAGACAAGCCATCAAAAATAAAATAAGCTGATGAAGATGATAATTATCATTCACACTTAAATAAAGTATCTACAGATTCACTCTCTTACAGCAAAGAGCTGTAGAGCTACCACAATGCAGTTATACTCATCACTGCATATGTGAGCAAGTGCATAGTTGGATTTGTGTGTATGTATCAGTCTAAGGGGTCTTTGCTGAAATGTATGTGAAGCTTACCTGTGCCCCAGGATATAAGGCACAGTTGATTTGTCAATCAACAGTATAGAAAAAAAAACACTTGTGCAGTATAATGAGAAGTGAGTGAACTGTTCATAACATTGAAAATTTAGCTACAGTTGAATTTCTTGTTATTCTTAAATAAATATACGAGTTCAGTGTAGGGAAAGAATTAGGGAAACTTACTTTGCTGTTGACTCTATTGAAGATTCCCACATTCATAAATAAGGTGTACCTAACGGTCTGAAACGGTGCACAGTATTGCTTTCTAACTTGTTCGAAAAACAATTATATTATGCTTGTATATCACTGTGTGTATTTTATATCAAATAAGATGGAAAAAATTAAGCTCATTTGGACAAATTTTAATCAATTTTAATATTTTATTCTTCTTCACCAATTTTTTTGATTGTTTAAACTTTACTTTATTTTCTCGAATTTATCATTTTTTTACCAAACGTCAAAATTCAAATGTCAAACTTACATCAATTCTCACTTGACACTGACAGCCAAGCCAATCTAGGCCAAGGAACATTGATAGGCTATATCACGTAGAGTAAATATCACCATTCCCTTATCCCTTTATCCATTGGCTCAGACCTCAGACCAATTACTTTATATAGAAGGTAATTGGTCTGAGATCATTATACCGGGCATACCGTAGTCCATATTGAGACCTACTAAATTTATGATCACAAATCTTAATCAAACATTTTATTCCCGCCAACAAGCGTGGTAGGTAGGTCTACCCTCCAAGTCTCCAATATGGAAGGAGACCTCGATAAAATAGAATATTGTTGAAGATCATGAATACTAATGTATTTTAGAGAGGTAGTTTCTTAGTAGTGTTGGGTAGGACATGACTTGAAAAAGAGTTTGTAAGTGTTGCCTCTTTTTTGTACCGGGGCAGTACAATGTCCCACTTCAAATGAGGCGAGGCGTACTGAAGCTTGGCACTACATTTGAATTTTGAAGTAACGAATACAAATGTCATATTTGAACTTTGTTTGAAGCAACGTGTACAAATGTCATGTTTGTACTAGTACAATAGGGATGATGACAGTTTTTTAAATTGTATATAAATTAAAAGTATACTAATAGTAAAGCAATTTTGTAAAAGTAACAGGGTATCTGCGATCATTATTTTCGAAGCTACAGGGATTTAAAGAGTCAGATTTGCGGCGCTGCCGCGGATCCCTGAAAAACGCCCCATACAAAATGGCTCGAAATAATGACGTCATAGGCAATGTAGTGATCGTTAGATTTGTATGCGCGTTCAAACAAAATTACTAATATCTTTGTTATTTGTGCGTTTATGCTTATAGTTCATATATTAAAAAATGTCACATTTAATGTAAGGAAGCTAAAACTGTATGAATTTTCATCTAATTACGATAAAATATTTTTAATAGATTTTGAAATTTTATAATCTCATTTATTTTGCAAATATCCAGACAATCTTTGCTTTTTATGTATAAATTAGTTAACATTGACCCTATTTACCCGAAAGTATCATAAAAATCAATATATTCAAACCTAGTCATCATCCCCATTATATAGCTTAGTAATCATAGATTTACGATTCGGTACAAGTATTCTATGTTAGTAATAGTTTGTCTTACATACTGATATTAAAAGCCAAACCTATTTTTAACCTATAAAATAGATCGATTCACCTTGGTTATTATATTTCAGTTTTTAAATTATTAAGTAATTTTTATTTTTATAAAATGTCAATTGAATAGATCCAAATTCAAAAAATAATATTTCTAAACGCATCGTATACTATTTCCGTCGCGATAAGGGATATAGTACAAAATTATATGACAGGACCACAGAATGACGTCCCATTCGACTTTTGTACTAGTCTCTCGCTTTCTCTCGCGTACGAGTAAAGCAACTACCGCGACAGAAAATGTGAAGTAGTACATTTTTTAAATGTTGAGCCGCTCTTACATTGTGACGTCATGTACGGGACAAATGTCCTGCCTATTGTATGTCCTACTCAACACTATTTCTTAGTGAAGTGGGGTAATCTCTGTAAAGTGCTCGCAAGATAGGTGCGCTATTGGTGGCACAAATATTACTTTTATTTATTATGTATTTGTATATTTAAATGAGTTTTTAGCCTGAAATAAAGACATATTATTATTATTAAATATGTTGCCAGCTTTATTGATCTCATTTACCCGCCAAGAGATAGAGGACAAGGTGGCGGGCGGCGGCACTTTTGATTAGTTCTGATTTCTAAAATCATTGACCAAAATTCCAATAGAAAGCTACATGATCTGCAAGTGTCATAGAATATATATTTTTATCTCTGCGTTCCCATAGGAACAGCAACAATGCGGGTGAAACCACGGGGAGTCTGCTAGTATACTTTAAAATAATTATTGAAACTAGAGAAAGTAATTATTAATCTATATTTTAGTAAGTTTTAATAAAAATTATAGCACCAAACAATTATAATATTAAATCAGTCAGTTCGCAATTTACATTAGTTAAACCAAAAATATGTATACAAAATCATACATTCAAAACATACTGAAACAAAAAATAACAATTAAAAAAACGGTAAACACCTTAAAACCTTATGAGTACCACATGTGTTCTTATAAAGTTATTTTAACACCAAATATTTTTTTACTTTAGCTGCTTTAAAAGTCTGCGACAGGATTCTACAAGCAGTAGGGGTAAATTCTACAATAATAATTGCATTTATTTTATGTCTTTGCCATATTCAGAATAAAATTTTAACCTTATTAGAGATTCTATACACACAATATTATATGGTAAATATGGTAAAGTTAGTAAGTCTTTAATAAAATTTAAATTGTTAACTTTGACAAAATCAAATACATTATGTTTTTAAATATCAATAAATATACTTTCTATAATAATAATAAATAACTATTAGTTGTGTCAATAAGGTAAATAATAAGATAAGGTAAGTATGTTCAGATTATTCATCTTGGCACATAGACAAACAGATAGGGAGTTGCGTGTATGTGTTGTTTCTATGAAGAACAACTGATTAACATGTACTACACACACACAAGCAGTGTGATTGTACCTATTGGATATGCCAGTCAAAATAATATAGATTTAGGTATAATATATAGTTTTAAAATTTTAGTTATATAGTTTTTTATTACTCTGTGATGTACATTAAAACACTTTTATTAGAATATAAGAATAAATATTATCTTAATGATAACACGCAAGATTGAGCATAAGATAGTTAAATTTGAGCTTCACAGTTAATAATAATAATCCACAACAACAATTCATTGGACCACATTTTTAATATTCTAACATTTTAAAACTTTTTATTAAAAGAATCTTCAAGATAATATACAACATTAGAGTATTGACTATACTTACACACATATAATAATTAATAATGATGTTATCAAGGATCAGTGATTTAATTATTTAACATTAACAGTTACTAGACTGGTAGAGCAATTTCTAATTAAATCTCAACAAGGAAACTAAAAACTAGGTAAACCAAGCAACAATTCAGTTTATAACTTCATCTTTTTGAAAATGTTTATTAAAGTCAATATATAACTTTCAAACAAACTCTGGTAAGTATATTTGTGTCACCATTGTACTTAAATGTTTAAAGTAAACTTCATGTCACATGGTTAATTTTCATTTGCCATGCTTTTCATAACATTCAATATGCATTTCTCCTTATTTATCGTAATATGTAATCTCTAAATATAGAGGAAGTTAATTTAAATACAAAAAAAGTTTTGATATAAATATATAATTCTTTTAACATATGTAGTGACTAGAAAGAGAGATATTGTCAATGAATAACTGCTAAATTAAAAATATAGCTCTTTTTTTAATGAAATAAAACAGAAAAACAAAGAGACAGACAGAAAAATATATAAGACAATTTGACAAGATTTGATAAACTAATGTAGTTTTAACTAATGTTATTTCAATTAAGTCAGATAGCCCATTAAACTGCACTTCAGTTTTAACTGAGCTGTTCAGTTAAAACTGAAGTTATGTAGCCCGTAAATGATGAGCAGTCAGGCAGTTCATCATCATCATGAAAATGATGATGATGAACTGCCTGATACTATAATCATATGAGACTGCAGACTGCTATGTTTATTCAAATATATGTATTTTTGTTCTATCTCTTATCCCATGTATAGGGTGGCTTTTTGATCTATTTCTTATTTTTATCAGCTGACAACTCATATCACACTTTTTTTAATCCTCTGTAGAGAAATATAATTTTCCCATGAAAATGGAAAAGATAATAATATAATTGAATAGAAATACAGAAATGTACAAATACAAGTAGAATAATATAGCATTTTAGTTATCACCTTGGCCTTCTTTATCATTTCCATTTGTAACTTGTTCATATTTTTGTCTCCACATTGTTACTTCTGCTTCAAGTTCTTTTGTCCGACATTTCTGTGCCTTCAGTGCGTCTACCGTCAAATCAAGTTGGTTTTCCGCTGTTTTCGCAACTGCTAAAGCCTTCTTTGATTCAATGCTTATATTCGTTATAGTTAATTCAGCGGTAGCCATTGCCTGTTCCATGTTTCCTGCTAAATCTCTCATTTTCATCTCCAAATCGTATTGAACAATAATCAGCTGTGCCATTTTTCTTATTACGAATACTAGAAAAATGGCGAAGCCAGTGATGTAGAAATTGCGCTGAGCTCTGAACAGCTTGACATTCCCTTTCATCTCACTAGAGAGATGTACGTGACCCGCGTCCGTAGAATGTGAATACTTCCTCATCTCCCGTATTGAATCAAATAGAAACAAGCACAAAATTCCCGACCAGCCATAGAAGTATATGGCGGCTTTTGAGTGAAACGCCTCGATAAATCGAGATCGGTACAACCTGAACCAGGTTCTAGGGCTGAAGATAGGCAATACCATTAATATTATAAGCCCCATTTCGAAATAGAGGTAGCCGGCTATGAAATTCCACTGTAGAGACATAATGCGTGGCCGTCTGTCTGTTCTCCAAATCTCCAATGAACAGCAATTTTTTCAAAACATTAAACAATGCAAAGCTTATATTACACAACATTAACAACAATTGCACTATTTTAATTTTCACAAAAACGGCTAAAATTGTGTTGTAATCCAGTAAAATAAAAATAAATAACAAAATTATCAATATTGCGGTGCGGATGACATATCATTGGTAGCACAGATTAATAAGATTAAAGACATGCCATGGGAACTTAGAAGAACGTGAAATCTTTATGAAGCAGCGCCATCTACATTCTAGATTTAAGATTCCAGGATAGTAAATTCAATTACTTATGGTGTGTATGCATTATAATGTTTTTAGAGATTTAAACCGTGTAAGTATGGAAAAAAGAACGAAAAAAAAGAATTATTTATCCTTTTAATTTTGACGCGCAATAGGAAGAATTTGTTTGTATTTCTAAAGCAAAGGGCTTATTACAGATAGACATTAACCGTACATTAATTTCAACGATTTTCCATATAGTCATTTGGCCTAGTGGTGCATGACTAAGGTACGATCTAATAAACCTGAGTTCGAGCCCGGACAATGAAAAACTTTTTGTCTTTTTTTTTGTTTTTCTCAATTGGTTTCTTCAACTATTACAAAATCAAAAATCTCACATTTACAAAAAATATGCATTATTATTTTTATAACATAATGGATACTATACTAAAAATACCGAAGCTAGTCACTAGATGGCGCTACCACAAGCGTTCCGAAAAAAGTTAGTCTATTTCCAATAATACATTGTAATCTTTGATTAAAGATATGTAATTAATCTCATCTGTGATATAGATAATATCCGATAATATGAATTGAGGAATAGGTAAAAATAATAATCTTTTTAGCCGTTTGTGAGTAGTATCCAAGGAACATATTTACTCAGGTAGTATCACTTACTCTACTCCTTAGACCATTAATAACTTTATTATTTTATTATTATTTTTTTTATGTTATTAATGGTCTAAGCTCTACTCATTGGTATTGGTATTAATCAAAGATTACAGTGTATTATTGGAAATAGATAGGCTACTCGAAATTTTTTCGGAACGAATGTGATAGCGCCATCTAGTGACTAGATACGGTATTTTTAGTATAGTAAAAAGTATAAAAATAATAATGCATATTTTTTGTAAAGGAGAGACACTTTTGATTTTGTAATAGTTGAAGAAACCAATTGAGAAAAACAAAAAAAAAAGACAAAATGTTTTCCTTTGTTACCCCCGGGCTCGAACTCAGGATTATTATATTGTATACTTGAAATTTTCTTAGATGACAATTTTAAACAACAATAATGGCTGACTATGAACCAAAGACAATCAGTAGGGTTGAGAAGTTAACCGCGGGCATCGTAATGATATCAAGTAGGTATCGTTATATCTGAAATAACTAAACTAAAATATCCGTTACTATACGTCATCTTAAAAAACGAATACGTTCCATATTCGTTTCGTTTTCCAACTTTTCAGTTGTGTGCATTTTAGGAAATTAAATATCATTTTAAGAATATATACACCAAGGAGAAGAAGTGAATCATGAAATACATGAAAATGTTGGATATAGTAATAATAATAATAATAATAATAATATAGCCTTTATTTCCAAGTACATAAATTACAAAAATTTACAGTTTACATTTTTAAAAATTACAAAAGATACAAAAGTTACAAAAGTTAAAAAACATTAACATTTCATTTCATTTTGTTGGATATAGTAGCGACATTATTTCCGCATACGAATATTTTTGAAATAAAGTCAGTGGCAATTTATAATGGAAATTTTTAATTTTTAAATTGTTGAAGAAAACAATTGAGAAAAACAAAAAAGCGACAAAAATATTTTTCTATTGAATTAAAGATTATTATTTCTTTCTTTTTTTACCTTGGTTATACACCACTAGTCCAAATGACTATGTAGAACATAATTGGAATTAATGTACACTTACTGTCTGTCTCTAATTATAATTCGTAACATTTTTCTAGCTCTAGAACCTACTAAATTTATTACCGCATAATGTCATATATTAAAAAACCTTTGTACTAAAGTTTCGGCCCCTTGTACATCACTATCTCTCAAACTTCTTTATATAATATCCTAATAACTCTGACTATCACGATTTACGTATACCAGAAAAATAAAAATCTCACCATGTTGCGAAACAAAAGTAATAAATTTTTTTCCATTAGTATTTCAAATCTTATATTTATTTTTCTGATCCAGCAATCATAATATTCAAGTCGTATTTGTGTATTGTTTTCTTTATTCTTAATTTAAAAATTTTGCAAGTGGTTGAAGAATCGGTTTATCGGTTTATTAATAATTTTTGATCGTGCTGTATAATTACAAACATTCGGGAGCACTCGCGCCGCGATTGGTTAAGCTCGGTTTAGGATGAGTTTACTGCGAGCAAAAAGTGCCACATTGTCGCTTCCATGCTCACAGTGAGGTCGTGTCAATGTTTGTTCCATATCATCATTACTTATTTGTTTCGTTTGCAATTGTTAGTCTTGTTATTTATTTGTTGTTTGGTTCTTATATTATTGCTGATTGCTGAGTAGTGTATGACTAACAATAATATAACTAACCGAAAATTCCGACTTTCAGATGGGTGGATTTTAGGTTGAATTTCATATGGATTGATTTATTTATTAGGTATATTAAAAATATAAAAAAAAATATTATGAAAAAATACAACCGACTTCAAAATGTTAACGTACCCACGAAACTAAAAAGGGAAAGATAACATTATTATATTTTCTACTTATTGATCATTTTGAAGTCGCTGCCAAGCCCGTCTGATGTTGACTTAAGTCGTTACTGAAAAAAACACATGACAGACAAAAATAATGTCTGAGAAACAAAAATCTTTACGATAGGGTACACCTTGAATTAATAGATTGAATACACTGGCTTGGCAGAAAATATAATGATATTATTTTTCCCTTTTTTAATTTCGTGGGTACGTTAATATTTTGAAGTCGGTTGTATATATTTTTTTAAATTATTATTTGTTTTTTCTCAATTAGGTCCTTCAACTATTTTAAAATCAAAAATCTCCATTTAAAATTGCCACTGACTTTATGAAAAAATATTCGTATGCGGAAATAATGTCGCTGCTATGTCCAACGTTTACATGTATGTAGATTTACTTCTTCTCCATGGAGTATAATATATTCTTTGGTGCTGTGTTAATAAAGATACGAGCTCTAATCATTCTATGGTTACTATTAAAATTTAAGTTTGTGATGGTTCCACAATCCTCAAATAAATTGGGTTTATTCGTTAAGAAGTAGTCTATTTCGTTTTTATACCGGCCATCTGGCGATATCCATGTCCATCTCCTGGAAGTTCGTTTTTTAAATTGACTGTTAAGTATTGTCATATTGTTTTCGAAAGCCATTTCCATTAGTTTCTGTCCATTTCTTGTTCTTTTGCCGTAACTGTAAGGGCCTAGAACGATGTCTTCACCATTTCTTGGAGTTCCAACTTGTGCATTAAAATCGCCCATTATTATACAGTTTTTGTGAGTGTGCTCTTTAATTGCGATATTGAGGGACGAGTAGAATGTATCAATTTCTGTTTTTGTGGATTGTTCAGTTGGTGAGTATATCTGCACAATAGACCATACTTCTTTGCTTGACGGGATTTTCGTGTTCAATATGGCAATTCTTTCAGATATTCCAATCATTTCAATAATAAGGTTTTTGAGTTCTTTCTTAATTAAGAATCCCACACCATGTCTTCCCGGCGTTTCACCTTTGTAGTATAGTATGAATTGACCATACTCCACAATAGCTTCACCATTTCTTCTTACTTCACTCAATCCAATAATGTCCCACTTGATGTCTTGTAAGGAGTATATAAGTTCTTGTAAGTTTTCTTCGGACCGTAGAGAAAGTGTATTGTATGTTGCAATATGGATGTTTTTGTTATTTTGCTGTTTTTTATCTTTCAAAGTATTCGTTTGGCGTTTAGGGGTAATGTTAGGAGGGTAGTGGTCGCTTTCCCCCGCGGTGACCAGCCGTCTTGGGGTGTTGGTTGTTTCGTTGGGTAAATAGTTTTTGTTTTTATGTTTGGTTTTCCTGTTGCCGGTGTCTATAGGGTGTTTTTTGCGCTTGAAGGTAGTGACAATGACGCGGATCTGCCTCGTGTTATGTAGTCTAGCATGTTTGTCCTATTATTCTTCTTTTTTGGGACTGACGTGGTTGGTTCCATTGGCAGTTTTTCTGGTGAATCACTGCGGTATCTTTTCCTTTTGTCGATTTTATCTTCTTTTGGCTCTTTTGTAACTATCTTATCTTTGACAAAATAACAGATTTTTCCCTTTGCCCTTTCTTCCTTTAGTTGTGGCAGAAGCTGTTTCCTCATTTCTAAAGTTTCTTTGCTGAGATCTTCTTTGACATAAGTGCCCAAGCCTAGTTTCTTTTTGTTCTTGAGGACTTCGTTTCTTCTCCAAAATGTAGTAAAGGTTACAAGAATAGGACGAGGAGTATTATTTTCCTTCTTGCCTAACCGATAAGCGTTATTGATTTCAGTTGAGTTGATATGAATATTCATATTTTTTCCAAGCAAGTTTATAATAGTTTCCATTGGAGACTCGCGGTGTTGTTCCTCTTTTATCCCAAAGAAGATAATATTGTTTCTTCTTTTCTGTTCATCCATTAACTTAATTTTATCATCTAGGGACTGAACTTGCAACTTTAGGTTTTTATTTTCTTCTATAAGGGTTGATAATTTTTCGTTGATACTTTCTGAAACGTTTTTAGTGACTGCTATGGTTATCTCCCTTGTTTGCGCTGCCATTTCTTCTTTCATTGTTTGCCAAAAGTTTGCAATTAATTCTTTATCCATCTTAGAGTAGTATGTGTGAAGTAAATTTTATTAAATTCGTGATGTGAAAAACCACTTTCAAAGTTTGTCGGAACGTCTAAAGGATGCTTTATGCTTCTTCGTATTGTGTCGGCTATCTGTGGTTACGGCAGTTGGTAGCAGTAACAAAACTTTTATTGTATGTCGCCAGTACGTGAAATGAAACGTTTAACTGCCTTTGTTATCACAGACCACAAATGAAGTTTGTTATGTTGGTAGCACGTTCGACTGTCAACTCGTGTGTAGCTAACTTCGTGTTTGTTTATAGTTTTGAAAGTATGTACGTACGGTTACTGGATGACTTTTCAGTTTGATATCTTGAAATCCGCCAAAATGTGTTTATTTACTTCTGGATAACTTGTCACAGTGTGTGTTTTGAGGCGTATTTTCGTAATTTGCACTTGAGTTCTTCGTTTATGCAGTGATTGTAGCTTCCCAAAACAGTGTTTGTTGCTATTTTTCCGAGTTACTAAATTAATTATCCCGAGAGGTTTAATTATACGTCTGGTGCCGTAGACAACCGGAACCGGAAGTAGCCAAAAAAGGTCGACCATTCAAAGTAAAACCTGCAATGCCAAACAACAAAGCAAGAATAGCTGTCATCGAAACAAATCTCAACTCTGTTACAGAAGCATCCCTGCAATACTTGACTACCCAAGAAAAATACAATATCTTACATGAAATACTTACAGAAAGACCGGAGAACACCGAGAGCAAACCAAAAGATAAAGGACACATATCAAAAAAAACATACGAACTCCTAAACCAGAGGTCCCACCTAATTAATACTAAAAATAAAACGAAAGCTATCAGGGCACAAATAGCAAAATTAAGTAAAGAAATTAAAAAACAATTGAGAAAAGACAAAAAACATTTTAGACTCGATACTTTTGAAAAACACATAGTAAATACAGGAGGTATTAAAAAAGCCCTCAAGTTTTTATCAGATAAAACAAATTGGATCCCTAAAATAAAAGACTGCCACCATAACACAAATACTAGAAGGCCAGACATTCTATCAATTGCTACAAATTTTTACAAAGAATTGTACTCTAAAAAGATACAATTAAACAATATAGTTTTAAACAATAATGATAATGTACCACCGATATTATCAGAAGAAATTGATAAAGGAATCCAAACTCAAAAAAGAGATAGAGCCCCTGGTCCTGATGAAATTAATAACGAACTACTTTTAGACTGCAAAAACTACATTAAACCATTATTAAAAACATTTTCAATGACATACTATTGACGGAAAACATTCCAACACAATGGACTACATCAACAATAACCTTGCTTCACAAAAAAGGCGACAAAGACGTTATGAATAACTATAGACCTATTAGTCTAATGTCTAATATCTACAAAGTTTTCGCGAAAGTAATTCTCCGTCGAATAACTGGACCGTTAGACGAGAATCAGCCCAGAGAGCAAGCCGGCTTCAGGGCAGGATACTCTACATTAGACCACATACACGTTGTAAGACAAGTCTTTGAAAAAAACAAGGAATTTAAGGTACCATTCTACTGCTGTTTTATAGACTATAACAAAGCTTTTGACTCAATAGAGCACGAAGCCATTTGGTTGTCTCTTAAGAACCAAGGAGTAGAACATAAATATATAAGAATCATAAAGAATATATACACCAATAGTACAGCTAAGATAAAGTTAGAAAAAGTGGGCAAAGAAATAAAAATAAATAGAGGCGTACGCCAAGGAGATCCAGTTTCCCCAAAACTATTCACAGCTGTTTTAGAAGAAATCTTTCGTAATCTAAGATGGGATCAATATGGGCTTAACATAAATGGTGAAAAATTATCTCATCTACGATTCGCTGACGATATCATAATATTCGCTACAACAACAGTCCACCTACAGAACATGCTCGTAGACTTAGAAAAAGAAAGTAGCTTGGTAGGTCTTACAATAAACACCTCTAAAACCAAAGCCATAAAAAACTCATCTGAGGACTATATCTCTATCTATGGTGAGCCGATTGAGTATGTAAAGGAATATTCGTATCTGGGCCAACTGATCTCGAATACCGATGTTATGTCAAAGGAAATAGACACCAGAATTGGTAATGCATGGAAGTGTTACTGGGGATTAAAAGAAATCATGAAAAACACAGAAACCAAGATGTCTCTTAAGTCCAAGCTATACAACACCTGTGTGTTACCAATCTTGACCTATGGTTGTCAAACTTGGGCACTCACTAAAGCGCAAAATAAGAAATTAGAGACATGCCAGACAGCAATGGAGAGGAGCATGCTAAATATAAGAAGATCAGACCGAATAAACAATATGACAATAAGAAAACACACGAAAATAGAGAATGTCATAACAAGGATAAGGAAACTTAAGTGGAAATGGACAGGCCATATAATAAGAGGAACAGAAAAATGGAATAAAACTATTGTATATTGGTATCCAAGAAATAGCAAAAGGAATCGAGGCAGACAGTTCCGAAGATGGGAAGACGAGTTAAAGGCGGTAGCAGGGGAGGCATGGACAAGGAAGGCGTTGGACCGACCCAAATGGAAGGAAATGGAGGAGGCCTTTGCCAAAGTTGGGCAAACAGACAAAGTTGTTGGTGTCACCTTAAATTAAATAAATTGTGAAATATGTACCTACGTCTGAATAAAGGCTATATTATTATTATTATTATTAATAAAGATACACATTTATTTTATTTATAAGCCACAAAGGACACAAATATTAAAATTAAAAAATATGTACATAATTATCGACAAGTTATAATTTCATGTATCTTTCCCGTCTCTTCAATTCATAGACAATCTAGCATTACGAAATGTCAAATTCGCAACATTTTCGTTAATCTGTAGAAATAAAACTTGTTGTGATTTCGTTTTTAGTGAAATAAATGTGATATAATAGTTAATTACAAGCAGTTTTTATGTAATTCGCGGTGTGCGCGTTAAATGAAGTGATGTGTATATAAATGATTTAGTTTAAACGGACGGTTTGTGAGAAATATGTGAATGTCGTGACGACGGATCTTTGTTTACCTTTTTTGCCATGTAAGGAAAAAAATAGTATACCTTTGTTATGCACCACTAGGCCAAATGACTATGTGGAAAATCGTTGAAATTAATGTACACTTACTGTTTTTCTTTAATAATCCCTTTGCTTTAGAAATACAAACACATTCTTTCTATTACGCGTCAAAATTAAAAGGATAAATAATTCTTTTTTTTCGGTTTTTTTTCCGTACTTACACGGGTTTAATCTCTAAAAACATTCTAGTACGTACACATCTATGTAATTATATTTACTATCCTGGAATCTCAAATCTAGAATGTAGATGGCGCTGCTTCATAAAGATTTCACGTTCTTCTAAGTTCCCATGGCATGGTATTAATCTCTACGATTTGTCGAGAACTATAGCTAGTGATCTGTGAACTATAGTGATTAGGTGATTAGTGATCTGTGGTTGAGAAGCGACAACGAGAACGAGATTTATTAATTTATTTTATTTATTGCGCTATGTTGCAAAATTAAAAGTTTAACAATAATCATTTTAGAATTTTAATAAAAATTATGGCTAGTATAGAATTAGATATATGGCGCGGAGAATGGGGACTAGCGTCAATTGATCTCGAATGCCTTAAAGTTTTGGTAAGTCAATAATAACGTAACCTCTGGTAGAAGTAAATTACACCGGTGTTTTCATATATATTGTATTTTCAGACGTATATGAAATTTATCGGCGTTCCTGTTAAAGTTCGTGAGGCAAGTAATCCATTTTTCACTCCTAAAGGCACTCTGCCTGTTATGAGAGACGGAAGGACTGTTTTAACCAATTTCGAAGAAGTCGTCACCTATTTGAAATCTTTGGTAAGGAAATATTTTGAATAATAAAAAGTTATAGCAAGTTCCAAGTATTTCTACATAAATTCAAATGTCTCATGCTCACTATCATCGTTTTTATCAGCCGATGGACATCCAGTGCTGGAAATAGGCCTCTTGTGACTTCAAAACACCACGGTCTCGAGCCTCCATCATATAGCAGCTTCCTGCAACCCGCTTGATGTCTTTGGTCCACTAAGCGGGGGTAAAACAGTTTCCCCAACCCATTCAATAAATATAAAAAGTATCATAAGTTGCCAGAATTAGTGAAAACTGCACAGCTGTGTATGTTCTTTTGTCGCTTTATTATCCTAGCCTGTAATAAACTTGACTGTGGGCATCATGCAAAAAGAACTTTTTAAGAAATTTGTATGCCCTGCAATAACACACTTCAGCTTCTCAACTTGCTGAGCTATGTCTCAGTAACTTTGGTTCTTCTACAGAATGAAATGTCTACTCTGCTCTAACTCTTATGAGATAATTCTTTGTCAAATAGACTAACTATATTTATTTGCTATGATATGTTTTATACATAATTATTATTCTACGAAAATTAAACAGTAAATTTCATTGCTGAACACACCTGATAAAAAACTCAGTAATGTTTAATTTTATTTTAATTAAAATTAAAATATTGACTTAAAACTCAAATGAGAGCAGGTTTCACAATATATTACTAAAAAATGTGAGAAAGGTATCAATGTTCTACGGGCTGTAGCAGGAGTATGGTGGGGAGCTCACTCTTACTCCTTAAAACTATTATACAATGCACTAGTTCGTAGTCACATTGATTACTGTTCATTCATTTTAGATCCCTTAAATAAAACTACCTCAGAACTGCTGAACCGAATTCAATATAGGTCTCTTAAAATTGTTTTAGGGGCAATGAAGTCATCCCCCACAAATGCTCTACAGGTTGAATGTGTTGATCCTCCCCTGCATCTCAGGCGACAGTATCTATGTGATAGATTTATCAGTAAAACACTTCAGCTTTCTTCCCACCCTCTATGGTCCAAATTAACCCAGCTGTCAAAAGTTATTAGCCCTAGTAATCCCTCTCCATGTCTCCTTAATAGTTTTGAAAAATTCACTAAGCTTCCGCATCCCTTGTCATCATTATCAATAAATCCTCTATACTCTACATCATACGAGGCCCTTGTTTACAATCCTCCTGTGATTACAGATCTGGGTCTAACTAAAGATGCCCCTGATACCAACACAAAGTTTCAAGAAATTGTTCATCAAAATTGGTCAAATTACTTGTACATTTACACAGATGCTTCAAAATTCTCCCCTGAAAGTTGTGTTGGTGCAGCTTGCTGGGTTCCCAAATATAAAATAGTCTTGCAATTTAAATGTCCTCCAGAAACCTCGGTGTTCACAGGAGAGGCTGTTGCCTTGTTAGAGGCAATCCTGTTTGCCCGATCCCATAACATAAAACAAACTGTTATTTTTACTGACTCCCTTAGCTGCTTATATTCCATAAGGGAAAATCCTTTTAGAAGTAAGTCCAAATTTCCTATTATACTACAGATTAGGGAAGCTCTGTTCTCATGTCATGAAATTGGTTTGTCTATATTTCTAGCATGGATACCCAGTCATTCCGGCATCTCTGGTAATGAATCTGCGGACTCTTGTGCTAAGGCAGCTGTACAACTTGGCTCATTGGAACATTTTAAAAATTATTCACATGACCTCAGTAACTTAGCAAAAAACTATTTAGATAAATCTTGGCAATCATTCTTTAACCACTCAAAAACCCTTAAAGGTAAATTTTATGCATCAATTCAACCAAATATACCCAAGCGACCTTGGTTCTTTCACCATAGGTATGCTGACCGATGGGTCACCTCTACAATATCCCGTTTAAGACTTGGTCATGCCTGTACACCTGTCCACTTGAACAAAATTAGAGTGAGAGATCACTCTCTGTGCGAATGTGGTTTGGACGAAGGCTCAGTTTCCCATATCCTCTTCTCTTGCCCTAAACTTCTCCACCCTCTATATGATGTTCTTCCTCCTAAATTCCCACGCCCTTTGAATGTTGAGTGTTTGTTAATGTCTGTGTTTAGTCCCTATTGTAAATTTATATGTAAATATATTGAATGTAATAACCTTAAGTTGTAAATATTATGTCTATTAACAATATTAATTTTGTGTTTTTTCAGAAGTGTGACTAACAACTGAACTAACAAAAGGTTTAAAAAAAAAAAAAAAAAATCCGCTATATACAATGTCAAAATTATGCTGGATAATAATAATTAATACTTGATTCCCAGCTTACACCGATCAACCTCTATAAAAGTGTGTCTTCCTTACCACGTGACATTGGCGAAGTAAATTGTACCCAATTGGTACAGCAGCAAGCCATATAATCAAAAATTGAATTGAATTGAATTGAACCTTCTGCATGAATTAGTGTCTGATAGCTTATTCATTCATTAAGTTTTTTTTAGTCTTTGCCTCAGTTACATAAAGTAACAAATAAAACATACAGGTACTCTATTCAACATTTATCAGAAGGTGGTAAAAGCAGCTCAAATCTCATATCTGAAAGTCTCATCTATATGTATGTCGGTGCAAGTTAGTTATTTGATCGGTTGGCTCGTAGTAATGAGCTAAGATAAAACGAAGTGTTCTGTGAGATAGGAGATAGAAGTGGGGGACCAACTGCTGTATTATGAGCAACTGCTCAGGTGGTCTTGTTCATTCTTCTTGTGGCGTCCGATCCGTCCACAACTTGATTGTATAATATACCTTTACGGGTTGTTATGGGATAGGCACCTTGCCTTGTGACCTGAGTGTTAAATTGTGTAAGCAATAAGTGAAGTGAACCTAGCGCAAATGGCAATGCTGACGACCAACGTCAGGTCAGCGGTTCCATCCGTAATTATTTCATGAGGATATGGTGTCTCTGTTATATACATAATGTCTAAATGTATTGTATATATTGCATTCTTCAGCATTACAGCACTGATGTCCACCTCAACCAGAAGCAGGCAGCTGAAGCGAGCGCTTTCACTCAATATTTAAGAGACAAACTGTACCCAGCATACCAGTATGCATGGTGGGTGGATGAGAAGAACTACGGAGACATCACACGCCCGGCATACGCTAAAGCATTACAAATACCATTCAATTTCTACTATCCCTCTAAATATCAGAGTTCTGCCAAGGCCATGGTTGATGCACTGTATGGGGAACATACTGATTTGAAGGAGATTGAGAAAACAGTAAGTAAATCTAAATTAAAATTATATTTTCATCATCCTTAAAGGAGAGGGGATACAGAACTTAGAGCCACCATGTTGCTCTTATTCAGGTTGTCAGATTTAGACTGGTGAACTATTATGGTTAACTAATATGTTTTAGTAATATATAAGATGATAGGTGGCGCTAATATGCAAACAACAAAATAATCTCTTGAAGAGAAGTAGACAAAATTCAACCAAGGCAGAGCAACCGGAAATTCCACTATCTCTTTCACTGCGTTGGTACAAAAGAGATAGGATTGGCCACTCTAATGCCATTGGATGAAATCTTGTCTATATTTCTGTTTGCTGGTCGCATATTAGCGTCAAGATGTTGGGTTAATGATAGGGACTAATAACGTCACATGCTCTCCGAACACAGTCTCTTGTGGTGACATTGCCCGCGTCTACCAGCTTCAACAGCAGCTTGTTGACATGATTGGATATTCTTGTCTGGTTATGCATTGCTAAATCTAGCAATCTCCTCTTAGTGTTGAATTTTAAATCGTCATGTATGTATTTGCTGGCCACATAGAATGGAATCTAGTTTATCTCTAGCATAACACCCAAATGAAGTAAAAAATGCTTCATTCACAGTAAAAAACATCAGATAGAAATGTGTCAGCTTCGACGCACGAATGGAGTTTACTCTTTCAGATTGTCTAAATAGGTGTAAGTATTGAGGCATAGTGTATGTATGTAGTGTATACATAAACTATGCCTCAATACTTACGCCTGAAAGGTGCGCAACCGAGGAGCAGCAGGCCGCGGCGTGCGCGGGTGCGCAGAATAGGTTACGCACAAAAACGTAGCGCTGTCATTTGTTCATCGAATTTTACTGCCCATATTTTTTCATACCAGTGGCTATATATGAAAAATCGAATCTCAATCGAGTAAACTCCAAAAATTTACAGTAAAAAATGTTTCCAGATATACAATGAAGCAGAAAAGTGTTTAAAGACACTCTCGGACAGACTGGGTGAGAGCGAGTACTTCTTCGGCAACCGGCCCTCGTCTTTTGATGCGACAGTGTTCGCCTACCTCGCGCCGCTGGTGAAGGCTCCCTTCCCCAACGGGACGCTGTCTAACCATGTCAAAGGGATCGCTAACTTAAGCAGATTTGTTGCACGGATCAGTCAGAAGAATTTTAGAAATGTCACTGATGGTAATCTAATTTCTTTTATCTTAATATATAAATTTGAAACGTAATAGCCCAGTGGACAAGACCTCTGCCTCTGATTCCGGAGGGTGTGGTTTCGAATCCAGTCCATGCACCTCCAACTTTTCAGTTATGTACATTTTAAGAAATTAAATATCACGTGTCTCAAACGGTGAAGGAAAAACATCGTGAGAAACCTGCATACCAGAGAATTTTCTTAATTCTCTGCATTTGTGAAGTCTAACAATCCGCTTTGGGCCGGCGTAAATTAAATTTAAGTGTCTGTCTGTGATTCCAAAATAACTGTTTATCAAATGCTTATAGTTATTAAAAACAAAAGTGCTTTTTTAAAATTTTCGTCTGTTTGTTGGTCGGGCCTATTGTCTGGAACGGCAAAACCAATTTGAATGGGACATTCACTGGAGTATATTTAGGTTATGTAAATTTGTTTACAGAGTTATTGTAGTACCAAATAACCAGAAATATTTTTTGGAGTTATTACAAAATAGCCCCTATGACTTTTGGAATCATGGTCAAACATGGTGCCGGTGTAACTTATTCCAACACCTTGGGACCCCAACGTCATTCGGCTCTTTGAATTATGTACCCCACTCATTGTGACTTCTTAGCGGGGGCACACGAAGCGTTGCGTGACAAAAGAGTTCACCGTATCCAACGAATCGTCTGCCCGCGCTATCAGCTTTGCGACCCGTTGAGCTATGTCGGTGGTTTTTGAAGACTGGTTCTTCTGCGGATCTCCTCATTTCTAATTCGACCACACAGAGATACTCCGAGCATAGCTCGTTCCATCACGCGGCGTCTGTTACGTATACAGTTGGAACAACATCACCTATTCGGGAGGTAAAATCTAAATTTACTTTTAAGAAAATATTTCGCTTGTATTTGTTAGATTGCCAAAAAGCAGACTGTGGCAATTATTAATTAATAATAAACAATTAATTCTATAATTTATTGTTTATTAATTTTTTTTCTTTTGTGACTGCTTGCTTGCTTTGAGATTACATTTGTGTTACTGATGTACTGATGTACTCACAACAAATTTTAGCTGAGTCAGGTCTATTTTTTGGCACAACACATTTTATTATATATATATATATATATATATATATATATATATATATATATGTACTAGCTGACACTGCGCGGTTTTCCACGCGTGGTTCCCGTTCCCGTAGCCTTCCTCGATAAATGGGCTATCTAACACTGAAAGATTTTTTTTAATCGGACCAGTAGTTCCTGAGATTAGCGCGTTCAATCAAACAAACAAACTTTTCAGCTTTATAATATTAGTATAGATTAGTTTTAAGTTATTATTACAATATAAATGTATCACTTTTAAGTTATTATGTAGTTATGAGTTATGTAATTATGTTGAGCCGTGATAGCCCAGTGGATATGACCTCTGCCTCCGATTCCGGATGGTGTGGGTTCGAATCCGGTCCGGGGCATGCACCTCCACTTTTCAGTTGTGTGCATTTATGAAATTAAATATCACGTGTCTCAATTGGTGAAAGAAAACCTCGTGAGGAAACCTGCATACCAGAGAATTATCTTAATTCTCTGCGTGTGTGAAGTCTGCCAATCCGCATTGGGCCAGCGTGGTGGACTATTGGCCTAATCCCTCTAATTCTGAGAGGAGACTCGAGCTCAGCAGTGAGCCGAATATTGGTTGATGATGATGTAGTTATGTGTTGTGCTAACAAATAAATGATTTCTATTCTATTGTATAATATGAGTGATGTTTGTGTTCAGATTACAACCGGGCGAACTGTCAGAAGCAGTCGCGGGGCAGTCAGTCGGAGCGCGAGGCGGCGCAGTTCCCGCACGAGACGCGCAACAAGATCCTAGCGGCCGTGTTCGCCGCGCTCGCCATGACCGGCTACGCCGTGGCCAACGGCTTGTTCCAGGTCGGTGCCCTCTTGTGGAGCTCCCACATATCTCGAGATGAGAGGAAACGTCGACCAATAGCGGCCGCGTCAAATGTACCATCGCAATGAAAGAGATATGTTTTCGATTGCGCCGCTAGACAACGGCGTCTGTGGATTGATAAGACGAAGGTCCTGGGTTTGATCCCCGGCTGGGCCGATGGTTTTATTAATTGATTCAGGTCTGGCTTTGCCTACCGGCAAAAACGTACCACCAAACGGCTTAGCGTTCCGGTACGATATTTTTATCCTACAAGTTAGCCCGCTTGTACTCATATCTTAGACTCGCATCATCACTTATTATCAGGTAAGATAGTATCTCCTCTCATTCTGAGAGGAAACTCGTGCTCAACAGTGAGCCGAATATGGGTTGATAATGATTTATTATCGAAATATCTATATTTTTTAATTATATTGGTCGACATTTCTATTGTTCTTGTCTTGAGATATGAATTGGTGTGCATCTTATCGCTTTAAGAGCAGTGGCATGCAATTCATAAATGCAAATAGCGCTGCTTACTTTTTGTACAATGTTTACCCTTGTTAAAAACTTTGTGCACGCCACTGTATATGAGGTGTATTTGCATGGAGGATAGGGGTAAGAAGATCTCAGTATATGAAAGTGTTTGTCGAAAAAAATAAAATAAAAATAAGGTCTAATAACCCTCCATGCATATACGGCCTGTCATGTCATGCCTGTTTTGCACTACCCTGCACAGGCGAGGACTTTGTTGTATGATTTTTTTTTTATTTAATTCTATGCTATTAGCAATAGCAGTTTATTTATTCCCCGCTTCACTCCTCTGAGCAGTGGCGTAACTGCATAGATTTGCGTCAACAAAATAAAACAGATTCTAGATCCTCAAAAACTTTAAATGAAAAAAATTGTCTATTACTCCAGTTAAAATTCACTTTTGCATAAATTCTTAACACTATTGCAATGAAATTCTAACAAAATCGCTATGTGTGTAAAAATAATAATTTGTAAAGTAAATGTTCTATTTGAATTTATTAGCTAAACGGTTAGTTTAGTGATAAAAATACTTACTTACTTACTGAGCTCCGGCGGTGGTCTTGCATGTTCCATTGTTACACACACTACTCACGACTACACACGGTACTCAATTATCGATTAAATTGATAATATAATAGTTTTTGCACACTAATAATGAATTAAAATCCCACCGCTGTCACCATGTTGTATAATGAAACCAGAATTAGGATGACAACTACTTTATTATCGAAGTACCCACAACAACATCATTTACAATTTTCTAACATTCACATAAGACAAAGAAATGCATGGGTACCCTTATATTTCATGTCAGGGCATTTTATAGGGTGTATATAGGAATATTTAAACATTTAGCTCTCATTCGCACGAGAGAGTTTTTAACAGACGTTAAAAAAGTGATGTAAAATGCAACACTGCTCGAAAAAAAGCGTCGTTGTAAAAACGCTGTCGTGTGAGTATATTCTTGGGTATGCATTTGGTGTATCTGAGCGTTTTTTTAACGTCCGTTAAACTCTCGTGCGAATGAGGGCTTATACAAGTATGTGTATTTACTTTTGGATGTTTGTAATAACCATAAATACATATATAGGTATTTGCTGCAAAAAAAAATCTTTTATACATGTTTTTACGTCCTCCGGCTTTGTATGTTTACGCCATTGCAGTGTTTATGCTACCGGCATGTTGGTGACACCACTGCCGTTTCGTTTACGCTGCAATTATCATTTACGCCACTGCCATGTTTACGCCACTTCCCCCGAGGTTGTGTTCTTATTCATTCTCACCGCGGTTGGTTTGTCTGTTCAGGAGCTGAAAGATTTCGAGCACTCGCAACAGTACAACGACATGTTTGAGAATGAGGAAGACGACAACTGACTGAGCGCCGCCCCCGCCCCGCCCCGCACCGCACCGCCGCCATTTTGGTTTTGCGGAAAACGATCGCACAACTGCGTACGCTAACAAATGTATTGTAGGTACAATGTACATGTTGTTTTAGTTGGTTTTTTTTTAAAAGACCCATGTTAAATTATTGAAAATTCAAAGAACAAATTTAGAATAGGGTATATCGATAATGTTCAATGGTAAAAATTCAAATATAACTATAAAAGACATTTTAAATTCTATTTATTCCGTTGTAATTTCAATTTAAAAAGCCTATTAGCAAGCTACAGAGGATCGTTACAAGTTCAAGCTACAGAACATATGCAATGAATACAAACTATATTCAGGCTTCTAAAAATCAAGGTTTAGTAAATTGTATTTTATTGTATGTATATGTAATGTATTATATTAAATATCGCGCGCACTGTGCGATCGGTTTTAAACGTCTACAGACGTGCCAACTTGTCGGTCGCACCAAATTTAAATTGGTAGCCGATGTTATCTTTTTTTTCTTGTTAAAATCTGTCTTACTGTAGACAAAAGGTAATGGTACGTCAAAATATGCCATATGGACATTTACCTTTTGTTTTTAGACAGCATTTTAGTTTCATCAATAGTTAAAACTATTAAATGCTGTTTACACTTACAGCTTGTGGTATTAGTGCGCAGCTACTTTGAACTGTTTTTGGTCCCTCGAGAGTTATGTTCCTATGTATCCAAAAAGAATTTTCTGTTGTTACAAGTTATATTGTAAATAGCACTTTAGTTTTGCTATCTTTATTTTTCACAAAATTTTTAGGCGCATCTGATTTTATGTGCTTGTGAGCACTTTAAATTTTCATTTAAAATTCAAACCACTAAGGATTGAAAAAAAACTATTTTCTTACCATGGGTAATTACGGTAAGCAAGTTGGGTTTTATTAAAGGACCATTGAGGGTCTGGACTTTAAAACCTGCTTCTTTATCTATGACAAGTATTGACCGCTATCTCACTGAGATGGAAGTGGGCTTACTTGGAAGAGGTTCTTGTTTATTCTACCCATATCTCTGTTTAAATGTAGACAAGTCTATAAATGTCCTTGATTAAATCAGCTATCTTAGTACCCATAAAAGAGGCTACACTTACTTTGGGGCTAAATCAGGATGTGTGTATTTTCCTAATATGTAGTTTCCAACACCACTTACCTTTTTTTTTCTCCTTTTCCTTTATGTATCAGAGATCAGTCTCTGGACCATAATCCGATCAAATGACTGCTTAGAATGTTATCCTATTTACCTCTGGTATGAAAATGACAAACTTTCATCTTTTATAAAATGGCTAAAGTGTTGCCATCGCTGGTTTCTTCTACGTTTAATTGTCCGATTTCTAAAACTGAACATGTGCGCCTTGCTTTTACCTTATTTACTTTATTTATTATTAAAACATTATAATTTTTGTTCTGCATTGTGCTCAAACATGTTTTAAGGTTTTATTGTACAAACAATTTGACTGGTTGATGCATTTGAATATATTTATAGTTAGATTATTACGGCTTGGACGAGAATTAGATGGTTGAAAATGAGTGGTGGGGTTATTTTGGAATTAGCCAAAAAAGTTTGCGAAGACCAAAGTTGTACGCGACATTACAAGCAATTGATGTATGTATGAGGAATCTGTAGTATGTTGCTAGCTTTAAACGAGCCCTTATTTTCCATAACATTCAAAAGGTAACACATATAAAGCAAATATATACTCATATTGAATTGTGTTTAAATAAATATATCAAATACAAAAACTCAATAATCACAATCATAAAGGGTAGGTACCTTCACTATTATGTTTAAGTGTTCTTTAGTTTTATGGAAACGGATTTTTTTATTTCAAATCTTGAGAGGAAATCTTTTTGACGTGACAACGTCTTATAAATTGGTTTGCCGGGTGACACTTCAAGAAACTGTGTTACGCTCCGCTCACGTTATGCGCTCACAATGAGAGCGAGTGAGAGGCACGCGTCCTTTCCACTCGGGCATGGTTAGCCCGCCTAAGCGCGAGAGAGACAGACATAAAAAGTGAAAGGCACGCGTCCCTTCCACTCGAGCACAGTTAGCCCGCCTAAGAGCGAGAGAGGGAGAGAGTGAAAGAGATAGGCATACACACCGGTTCAAATTATGAATATTCACATTAAAATTATTTTACCACTCAAAGTCGTTGTCACGTAAAACTTTCGCCCGTATACCGACTTTACAGGCAACCAATTTTTTTTTAAACAGTTTTATTTATAGGGACATGCACGGTAGTTATAAAAATATAATCATGATTATCAACTTATTTGACGGCTGACTACAGGCCCATGCCCTTATAGGATCTGCTTCTTATAGGAGAAGGGATATGGAGCCCACACACCATGTATTGGACAATGTGGGTTGGCGAGCAATATTAAAACCTTTGTAAAAATGGTCATATCAGCGACATTTTAATTTATTTAATGAATGTAAGACATAATTAGCCAGGCTCCCATAGCTGACTTTTTAATTGCAATTTATATATAATAATTATTTATGAGCTAAATATTATTTATTTATGTTATAAAATTTAGCATTTTTCTTACTTTGCATCTTTATGTTAAAGTACCTTAAGAAGGTTATGGAGAATAAGGCTCTTGATTGTGCCTTAGTATAGGTTACATTAGTTTTTGTTTTAATGACTGAGGTTTGGTTTGTTAGTTGTTTTACTTTGTTGAAGGCATGAATAAAATATTGTTCGTTGACTTGTTTTGTTTATTATTTAGCTATACCTACCTTAGATAAGCTGAAACATAAACATGGATATTTTACAGCATAAACATGCTTGGTTGATTTTAAGAGATACTTTATACTTCGTTCTTCGCGTCCTTATTAGCGGGACTTGTAGTGGTCTAAATAAATAACATCAGGGCAATTATTTGGATAAAGACTAATAAAAATTAATTCTTATTTTGCCTGGATTCTGTCTAAAGTACCTACACCCTTCATCACAAATATAGTGACACAAAGCAGACGCAGTGCATTATAGAACGCAGTCTATAATGCACTGGTTTTTTCTAGCGTTAATTCTGGAGATAATTTTCCTTTTACTTTTAGCTGGTTATTCGCTAAATTAAAAAAGCCACATCTGTCATCAGTTCTTGACCAGCCAAATAGGTGTTATAGTTTCATTAAAGTAGTAGAGTAAATAATTAACCTAATTAACAGCGTATATCGGGCTCGAGTTGGCAGAGGACGCTGCTGTTGAATCGGCTCCGCATCGCGAAGAAGCATTTCAACAGGATCAACAAACTGAAAGAGATGAAAGCTGCACAGGGAGAGAGAACATGAAAACGTTACTTTTAAAATCTTGTATATTGATGTATATTTGTATCTAAATAATAATTTACGTAAACTCGGCCTGACCTGCCCTGCGCAGACAGACGGTTTATAAATTTATCATTTGAATTTAATACTTATCCAACCGAAATAAGTTACTCGAATATACTAGTATTTCAATGGTCGGTGATCAATATCTGAGCATCGCAGCGTTAGCGAGGTGGTTACAGCCGCGGGCAGTTTCTATCGTCGGCCCGAAAATTATAGACCAAGAACCAATGCATCTAACGTTTTCTCAGAATTGCGTACAGTTTGCAAAACATTACCAAAAATATAAAACACATTTTGGATTTGGGGCGCCACACGTATAGGTAATCTGTTCCTACTCTTAAATTTATGTTTATCAGTCTGTGCATAGTATGATGATGTGTGGGTTTTCTTCGGCCCATGTGAACGGGGCGGGGGTACGGGCCTCGAGGCAGTGCCGCCTTGCCCGGGCGTGTGGTGGGGGACCCTTGCCCGGGCGTGTTGTGGGGAACCTTGCTCCCCCGGTGTTTTTTCTTCCAACCCCTCCCGGGGTTGCGGCTTTTCAGCCTAGGGGTTTGTTACCATGTTGATGGAAGAAATTAGTTCCGTTTTTTTTCCGTAACATGGCGATGTAAACATTAAATGCAATGTAACTAAGGTAAGTGGTAAGGCAGATATTTACTACTCAGTCACATCGATTCGAATAAATCTCGATGTACGACTAATTAGTGGGTATTTCGTTCAGTTTACGCATATACGAGAATAATCTAAGCATTTAATAGTTAAGATTTAATGTCGTCGCTCGTAATAGTAGACTAAATGTTATAATAGTTCGAGTTTTATTTCAAATAAATTTATTGTCCACGTTTCAAATCGTTTCATTGCAAATTTGCGTCTTAACAACCTTAATATTGGTATACCCTCTCCACTGTGTCGTCGGATTTCTAAGTGCACCAACTGTGGAGCCATCTTTAAAAGTCGAGCGTTCCAAGGTCACGCGTGTTTAAAACGCCCGATTACATTAAAATGTACTATAGGAGCTATTTAAATATATTTTTTTGTTGGAATTGTTATTAAACAAGCTAATTTTAATTAATAAATGTAATAATGCAGTAAAAACAAGTAATTTTCAATAAAATTTTGAAATCCGAACGCGCGATAGTTGCCCGACTGTCGCACAAAACGCGCTATAATTTAAATTTTTACCTTTATTTCTAGATTGTCTTTGGTTTTTTACTTTTTCTATACATTATTTTACTCTACCAAAGAATAAAACACTCCTAATGTACAAAGATTAAAAAAAAATATGATTTTGAAATCCTCGTCTGTAGACCGCGCTCCTAGAGCGCGGTTTTAAAAACTGTCAGTACTAATCACAGACGTGTTTTGTACAGGTTATGAGTGATTATATGCCATCCTTGTTCTTTTTACTACATGTGAAATAAGTTAGAGTGTGACAAGAATAGGTTAAAACAACAAAAAAAAGGTCAAAATGATATGAGTATGAAATCAATCTTTAGAAGCTTGATCCACACACAGGTGTTTCAAAATCAATCTTCTCAAGCGTGATACACACACGAGGGGATTGGATGTGAACGTATTAAATACACACATTTACCAAACATAGTTAAGTATTAAATTATGTAGATGAAAATAAAAACAAAATATTGAGGGTATTTCGTTTTATTTCTCTCATTTTGAACATTTATGTAATTCGCGTTGTCAGGTACACTCAACAACAGAATTTTAAAACACAGTCGAGGCGATACATCTATTCATTTTTCTATTTTTAAACTGGGCTCTTATAATACTATGGAAGTGCTATTCATTTTAATCAACCACAAGTTAGCAATAGACACGCCGCAATATCTCGCTTGTTGTGCCTTGTGGTTATTTACGATTGTAGCGCGCTAATTTTGAAAATATAATCTATGGATCATAGACGCTAACTTGTCGTTGAGTAAAAGAAAAATAACGGATTTGTCTATGGTCCTCCCAGGGACTAATAACTTTCCATCATGAAAGTTGAAACTGCATCGAATTTATAAACTAACTAAAAAGTTTCTGATTAATGATTTGTTTTATCAAGATATCGTGCAGTTTCTATCTTTCTTACAGGAAGGGGATTACACTGAATTTGTTCATTGACAAGTCAATGTCGATGGCACAATAGTCTGCACTGTAGTTGTAAGCGCTGTTCGTAAACAGATCGCACTGAATCTTGGCGGCATCACTGCCGTGCCCCCAGATTACAATATTTTGTTTTTATGTGGTACAAAGTAAACCAAAGACTACATAAATCTGTGCAGAATCGATCAGATACATTTTTTTTTCCTTTTAAAAATTAATCATAAAAAACACGCTTTAAAATATTAAAGATGTCATAACAAACGCATGACGTATGTATGAATAACTTTCCCAACCAACCCAACATATTAAAAATGTATATCATTTGACCGACAGATACACAGAAATATGTAATTATTAAGGTTTAATTTAAACACGCCGAACGTATGTTAACTAACCGATATTTTAGAACTACAAAAATATTACAATTATATGTCTAAACTTTTGCACAATAATTTTTAAAACTATTATTATTGGCAGGTTTCGTGACCAAGTAGAATTTTAATTTTTTTTTCTCTAGAATTTATATTTTCTACTTGCATCAATATAATAATTTATGTACTCATAGTGTACGATGTTTCAGCACTACTCTAAATTGGAGAGCTCGCTCAGGAATGTACTACCACCAGACCTACATCAGCTGTTAGAAATTGAAACAACACAAAACAGTGCAAATTAAAAAAAATATATCTATTTCAGATATAACTTACGTCCACTCTACTAAACATACAATGAATGCATGCGACGTGCAGGTCTTTTGATTAGTGTGGACACTTAATTAGATATACATAATATAGAATCATACAAAATTCTGTAAAGTTTAGGGTAGGCAGTTTATCTATGTGTATATGGATTATATAAAAATCGTGCGCATTAACCTGGCTACCAAGCATAATAGAAACACCATTCGAGCCAGGTGTCAAGTAAACCCGCACGAGCTGTACACTCCTTGCATTATCCCATCTTCATAAGATTGTGTTTTGACATAATTTTTATATACCTCTCAGGTACAAATTTCAGCTATCAATTGACATTGTCAATTTAAAACAAAAACGTTACAGACTTTATGAATAATAATGGCAATATTATTAGATATATTTGAACATGTTATCTGCCAATAAATATAGATTATATAACATTCAGGGTCAGGGATAAAAGATCGATATCTTGAAGCCATAGACTAACAAAAAAAGGTAGACGGCACATGAAACTGTGCTCAAGTTTATTGGGGCACAGTTTTAATCCGATGGCTAGATCCTAATTTGTGTGAATAATTCAGATTACTACTGAATAATATGAAATTATGAAAGCGAGAAGTCTATTGAAAAAAGATAATAAATATACTATCACTTATATTAAAGTTAATTATGTAATTTACAAACAAATAGCTGCCATATGTACAACAAAACATTATGTGCAAGTAACAATTAAAGTTTAGATTTTGGTTTATTGTTTTGTTTAACCCAAAATTAGTTTTGGTCCTAGTTATTAAAGTAATTAAAAGTAAGTGTATTCACATTGCGGATAAATAAAGAGAATTTGGTGCTGAGTTTGTTATATCAAAAAAGTCTATGTTTATTACATTCTTAGTTATTCACATGGACTTTTTGCAACTTATACATTGAGGTTTATAGCTTAAAATCTTAAATAATTCATAAGGTGTGGTAACAGAACAACGGTAAGGGCCTTTGCACACATTTTAGTGTTTACAAACATTTTAATTTGTGAAGTTTATACAACTATTGGTAGTATAGATATTATTAATATTTTTTCTTTTCATCTTTAAGTTTGAGATTAATCCCTTATCCGTTGGGACGAACGGAAGTATATGCGTCGAGGTGGGTTATGAAATTTGATGAAATGACCTTGAATTGTTCTTATTCGGTTCATAGATGGCAACACTTGTATAAATTTATAAGCCACAAGTTCTGAAAGTAATTAATAATTAAAACACTTTTTTTAAAATGTGCGCAAAGGGTCTTACGTATATTTAATCATAAAGGTTGAACTTAGACTGCCGCAAGTAACGCTGCCGTCAACTAAAGTTTCTTGCGGTGCCTCGGTCAACTATACACTTGTACAAAATAAACAAATAGGTTACATTTGCCTGTACTATCGGTAAGTTATTCAGCAACGTTGATTATGTATCCGAAAGAGATCGTACAAAATTAACACAAAAGTAGTGTTCCAAATATAGATTTCAAATGACATTTCAATAAATAAAACTTAATTTTGGCAAATTCTAAGTAAAAGAAACGACAAGTTCAATAGACAAAAGCGTCAAGTACTCTCATCAGTCATGTTTTACCACATGATAGAATTGAAATATCCCAAACATCAGAGTCATCTTGCTTATTCATAGCATTTAGCATAAAAATTAGCAGTGTTTTGTCATGTTTTACCACATGATAGAATTGAAATATCCCAAACACCAGAGTCATCTTGCTTATTCATAGCATTTAGCATAAAAATTTGTTCAAACATTAAAGTTTAGATTACGGTGGTAAACACACAAGTACAACAAGTAAATGTTTTGAAGACCCGGCATAAAATATTTACATTTAATTTAAATTATCTGTTACCTCTCATATATCAATATGTACCTAGCCATAACGTAGGAAATTCAAAACATTTTTTTTCAAACCGCTTAATATCTTATGAATCAAAAACCTCCTCTTTCTACGAAATCGAATTAAAATACCAATGTCGTTTAACTTACCGATAGAGCTTTATAGCTAGATAACTAGAAACGGCTGAATTTTCATTAAAACTAAAACAAAAATAAGTGTATGAGATAAAGCGTCTAGGCTTGTATAGCTCATGAAAATACAACAAAATTATTTAAATAAAAGCATCATACAGGATTACTTTTTCCCATGATGAGACAAATCTGACATAAGATAAAATATCAAAAAATACTTTAGAGATCCACTTTTCCGTATTAATATAGGTTTTATTCTTCTCTCAAAAATTGAAATATTTTTTTTTATTCAAAAAGTTTCAAGAATTTTTCCGCTCCTTTGAGACTTCAATAAATTTTGTAGTTTCAGATTTGGCCCACCACATTTATAAATTCCACAATAGCAATATAGTAATAGTTTGTGCAAAACACAAGATAGAGAAAAAGTAAACTACAAACTTTTCAACTAATTAAATAAAAGTACGATTTATAATAATATAGCTATATTTATATTTTATATCGGTACTTTGTTCTATAATCTAAATGATAATAAAATATATTACATTTCCATGAATTCCTTAACACTATACCTATCAAGTTTCCTAAATATTTACATAATACAACAAGTATTTACTCGTATCTATTCACACATCAATATACGTAATAATGATGTGTGTGTATTGAACAAAATATATTAGAATCTATGAATGATACTTTTCATTTCAATGGCTTAGTTATTATACTATTAATTTCGTTTTTAACACATATCAATGTATTGATTATATATTAATAATATTGGTGCTAATTTATGTACAGCATAAATTCTAATCTAAAACACAGCTGTAAAAGCAAATGTTACAGATGTCAAAATAATTTTAGTTTAGAATTTTTCTATAAATTACCACCATTGTCACTTTTAAAATGTGTCTTATTTTAGACGTATATATTACTTTTAGACTAAAGGAATAAAATAACCAGATGACTTAATAGTTGTCAATAAATTGTTTGTAAAACGATTGAAGCTAATATTTTAATATATATTTTCTCCAAGTGTAAGTAAAAAACGTAAAAGTAATTCATACGATCTTCACACGACTTGTGTCGCTAGTAAGAAGCACTGTCCTCATTTTTAATAAAATAAATGTTTCGTCTATTTTTTTCCTTTAGTCTGTGACTATAACAAAATTATTTCAACAACTATATACAATAATAATTGTCCCCGCATACATAAAATGTATCTTTATGCAACCACACAACGACACAAGGGTTAAGTCAATTTAAATCACAGGTATCCGATAAATAGTTTTGAGGCTTACAATATTATTATTAGCATTCATAATGGCCGCTTATCCATGCCAAAAAAAAATATCAGTCCTTTATTTATTTACTATTTAAGGCTGAATGTTAACATAATTAACTTCAAATTTTTAGTTCTCCATTCACTGACAACAATAATTCAACTTTATTAAAATCGCTATTTTACAATGAAAATCCAATTAGCACGAAATTGCTATTTTCTTATAGTATAAGCATGTCATGTTACACTAATATTATAAAGAGGAAAGTTTACATTTTTGTATGTAACGAATAAATTCAAAACTACTGGACTGATTTGAAAAATTCGTTTACCAGTAGAAAGCTACATTATCAGGGAGTAACATATGCTATATATTATCCCTGTATATATTGTATTATCCCTGTAGTAATGGGAAATATGAGGGTGAAATTGCTCTAATACCACCATAACCATAAGTCAATACTTTGTATATTGTATTGATCTAAAATGACTACTTGACAACTGCATATTCATTCTAATGATTCTATCTATTCATTATATTATAGTAGAATCTTTACAAATAGTCAACTGACGTGTCAAAAGTGCTTGTAAACTGAGCCTACTTGAAATAAATGATTTTTTGATTTTGATTTTTTATTGGACGCCCACTAAAACATCATACATTTAGCTGCTAAATAAATGTATATTTTATACCTATTTTTTTAGGTAAAAAGCCAAAGCCAAATACTTCTTTTATTCAAGATTATTTTGAATTGAAATAGATTAACTTTATGACTAACTAATGGCCATTTTTTAATAACTACATGTGTAGCCGCTTAAAACACTGTAATTTTGTGCGTATTTGGCACACATGGTCATCCAGAAATATAAATATTCACTAATATAGACCATAAAATATATACCAAGATATTCTGTATTTTATCACTGTATTCCCATGAGAACGGGAACTACGCGGTTGAAACCGCGGGGCCTCTGCTAGCAAAACAATTCGGTCAAAGTTTATATATCCATATTTTCAAGTATATGGATTTTAGGCTATGGTCACCGCACCCCTGTATTGCGTGGACGAGAACTTGCTTGGTTTGCCTACAAATATTGTTAACTATACTTAGAGGCACAATTATCCGCCTTCTATAATATGACGCGAGTATATTAAAGTGGGCGGATAATTGTGCCTCTGAGTATATATTATTTTATGTATGACCTCTTCTTAGGTCATATCAGACCACGATTTTATGCTATTAGATATGTTACGTGCCTATAAAACAATTAAAATGATCCGAATTTAGCTACTCCGTATTATTTGTATGCGACTAAATGAAATTAAAACAATTAGCCAACTTTGTTCGCCTCATTTTCGACGCGTTAACGATATATCTAATAGTAAAAAAGCTTTGATATCAGACATGTCATTGAAAACATTCACAAAATGACAAATTATATAATATTATATACAAAAGCACATTATTTTTAATCCGGCGCATTCAACAGTGATTGCGAATCCAACAACTGGCTCGCGTCTATGAGACTGACTTGCATGGAGTCCAGGCTCCTGGTGACGGTGTCGCTGCTTCTGAGGCTGAAGGGGTAGAAGCGGGTGACGGCGGGGGTGGGGGGCAGCTCGTTCGGGTCGGCGTCGCCGTTCGAGTGCCGCGTCAATATGGACATTGTGGACAACTTGTCGTTCAGCTTTTGTATCTGTGAAACGTAAGGTTTATTTTAGTACTTGGTGTTCTGAGTGGGAATCCCTCAAGGTATAATCTCAGACCAAATACCTATGGACCTGCATCACATCTAAATTCAGTAACAAAACTCTGTGTCGTTTCGAAGGGGACGAGGTAAACTCACACATTGAAATATTAAATACCAATAAATGTATTATGTGCTCTCACACTACACACAGCTATAAATTCGATTCGCAATACATACACGTGTAACAAGCACATTGCTTATACTCGTTAAACAGAATATTCCATTCCTTGATTGATGTTTTCTTCCATTCCAGCTGAAGAATGGAGTCTTATATTGTTTACATAACAAATTTGTTATAATGAAGTGAGAAATACTTACAAATGAAACTTAACTACATCTTTTAGTAAACTAGAAGTTCTTGATCATATATGCCACTCAACTACACAAAACTCTTTATGCAACGAAAACGATTACAACAATGAAACATCGATCGAACACCGACGCAAGTTTTACAAATGCGTTAGATTATTGATCTTATACTTTGACGTCTAGCGAGGCAGGTCCTTCTATAATTTCTCTGAGGGTATAAGTGAAAGTTGTGTAAATTTGAAGTAAAACTTCTTTACGGACGCTTGATTTGTGAAGTAAGTAGGTGAATACGCTACGAAAAATTGTAATCGGGCGATGCGTGCAGCCATCTACATGCACAGTGACACAGTGTTTGTTATTTTAAACTAGATAGCGTTTGTAGAGAACTTTGAAACAACCCCTTTTTGGTCACTTTAAGAACCTGTTGTGATGCAGTTATGTCTGAGGCTCATATATGGCGCTTTGTTTTATTGTTTTTTAAGAAGTTTTACTTCAGTTGTATGGTCTACAGCATACAAGTTTTTTATTTTCTTCTTTAATCTGATGACCTTCCTGACTTGGATTACAATAGTTATTTATGTAATAAGGGTCACTGTAGCATAAGTGAATTTTGTTCTATGAGGCGAAGCCGAATAACTTGATAAATAATATATAATTGGCGTTGGGCATAGCCACCTCGATTTTGTATCGGTGTGGCCTCCTAGATTTTGTCTCTTTTATGGAAACCTGAAAATTTATGGCAGCCAGAGATCACTGCGACCACAGCTTGCAGCAGCCGCCTGTCGACACTAGTGCTGCAAGTGCACACATCTCACCTGCGCCTTGACCGCGCAGTGGTGCAGGTAGTACTGCACGGGGCCGGCGCGCGGCGCGTCCAGCGGCGGCAGCCAGCGCTCGTAGCACTGCGACACTAGTGCTGCAAGTGCACACATCTCACCTGCGCCTTGACCGCGCAGTGGTGCAGGTAGTACTGCACGGGGCCGGCGCGCGGCGCGTCCAGCGGCGGCAGCCAGCGCTCGTAGCACTGCGACACTAGTGCTGCAAGTGCACACATCTCACCTGCGCCTTGACCGCGCAGTGGTGCAGGTAGTACTGCACGGGGCCGGCGCGCGGCGCGTCCAGCGGCGGCAGCCAGCGCTCGTAGCACTGCGACACTAGTGCTGCAAGTGCACACATCTCACCTGCGCCTTGACCGCGCAGTGGTGCAGGTAGTACTGCACGGGGCCGGCGCGCGGCGCGTCCAGCGGCGGCAGCCAGCGCTCGTAGCACTGCGACACTAGTGCTGCAAGTGCACACATCTCACCTGCGCCTTGACCGCGCAGTGGTGCAGGTAGTACTGCACGGGGCCGGCGCGCGGCGCGTCCAGCGGCGGCAGCCAGCGCTCGTAGCACTGCGACCACAGCTCCATGCCCGCCACCGACGCGCACGGCTCCAGCCGACTGCTGGCTGCCCACCGCCCACTCGCTGATATTTGTGCTGCAAGCCAACACACAACAAGTCAGCAGCCTCAGGGAAACTACTTCCAAGTGTCAGTCGCTACTTTGAATCGGAGAAATTTAAGCTTGACTGAAATGCACTTGTCCAAGTTAATAGTTGGCCAGGTTGGTTGACTAAGTTGAGAAGGTTAGGAACTACTGTCCTAAGGAAACAATATTGTAATATTGCCGGAGTGCATTACCTTACCCTAGTGTTTAATATTTATATTACATGCGAAGCGTGAAGTATGCCAGTGATGACCTATGGTATCAGACTTGGTCACTATGTGCGTCATAAGGAAGGCCCAGTGTCACAAAGCGGGCGATGCAACAATCTATGCTCGGAGTATCTCTGTGTGATCGTATCATAAATGAGGAGATCCCCAAAAGAACCAGTCACTGACATAGCTCAACGAATCGCGAACCGAAATTGACAATGGGCAGGACACAGGCCGAAAAGCCGATAGATGATGCACTCGAAAAAGCACAGTGTTAGTCAACCTGTCACCAGGTGGACTGACAACATCAAGCGAGTCGCAGGAACTATCCGGATACAGGCTGCTCAGGATCCTAGTAAATGGAAGTCCTTACAAGCCTGTAGTCCTTACAAGTCCTGTAGTGGACATCCATCTGTTGATATGATGATGGATGATGATGATTAGTGCATCTGTAAGGTTACAAAGGGCAAGGTGGAAGGGAAACGACCACGCGGCCGATCACCTACCCGCTGGTCTGACCAGGTTAAGTCACTCACTGGACTTCCTGTAACAACAGCCATTAGAAAAGCTGAGGACCGGACTGCATGGAGGGGAATCGTTAACCACGCATCGAAGGGACTGCAGTGCGGACACGACCTTCAGCAATGAAGAATGCGACCAAGAAGAGAAGAGAAGGTTACAAAAGAAGAATGACTCACACAGCCTGTGGTGCGCGGGAGCGGGCGGCGCGAACAGCGGGTTGTAGAACAGCGCCACGTCCTGCTCCGAGAACTGCTCGCCCCAGTCCCACAGCGGACGAGCTACGAAGTTCTGCAAAACGTTGTTACATAAAATTCAGCTCAATAAATTTTCTTGGGTTTCCGTACCTTAAAAAATAAACGCCAAATGTTTTTCAGATAGCATGGGTACGATGAGTTGCCTTATGATGTTCATGATATCGTGAATCGCGGTAAAGAGAGCGAAACGAACTGTCACCGTACCCATGCTGTCTGAAAAACACTTTAGTCTGTTCTGAAGTTCTATAACTGTCATATTGAGAACTGTTTTTGTGCATTGCAGTGTTTAGAGTTTGGACTAGAAGTTGACGTGATTTATAAAGTCCAATAGTGGGGAATGCTAGAGTAAACAACAAAGTAAGTTAAGAAAACGGTTCGGGAACTTGTCAAGAGAAAGCATTGGGCTTCTACGGTTCAACAACTCGGTAGAGGGCACTGACTCGTCACTCTACTCGGTAGGTTGTAACGAAATGTACGGAATGCCAAGCAGCTCGAACAAGGATTCCGACACTCCCACATACCAGGAACATTCTAGAAGCCAGCCGCTAGCGCAGACTACGTCGGGCAGATGAGTCATCACATCATATATAAGCCGAGCTCGGAGGAAGAAGAATGACATTCGACCCTGGGCACAAGACAACGCAGGAAGCGGAGGAGGACCGTTAGCGTATTTTATGTTCAGAGGGCGAATGCCCCCGCACGAAAGGTAAGGGGGCCCGCGCCGTATCGCCGCGTGTAGTTAAGATAGTAGTAGTTTAAAATTGTGCTTATTACAAGTTCCGATATCGGTTAATATAGAGTAGTGTTTAGTATCAGTGTTTCATATAAATCCCCAGTAGGGATCTAGCATACCCGGTTCTGGCCCGACGCTCGAACCGTGTTGAAGTGACGGAAAGGCAGGCTCGACTGAACCTGGGCAGTCAAGCCTATCACGTTACAAGGTGTAACCAGAGTAAGTGTGTCTATTTCATATCGCCGTCCTAAAGTCCACGGTATAGTTACCTTGGCCACCGCCAACTCCCTGTCCCTGGGGCAGTTGAACAGGAAGGTGTCGAACAGGTGGTTGTGCGCGCAGTCCCACAGCGTGGTGAGGTACGTCTCCGTGAACTGGCACGCGGCCGGGAACTGCCGCTGCAGCTGCCACACGCAGTCCAGGAACAGCAGGAACACGGGCGCCGCCTGCACCGTGGGCTCCCTCTCCGACTCCTCCTTGGTGTTGCCCGGCCTGGGGAGACCGAACCTGGGAAAGAGACCTTCGATAATGATAGCTGCAGCGATATTCTTTAACGATGTTTTATAACTCCGTAGTGCAAGTTTAAATACAATCAGTTGAAAAACTGATTTTCTTGTAAATTTTTGACATTGATTTTTAATTTTTGACTGATTTCACATTGATTGATTTGATTTTGTATTACACCTGACATGGCATTTATAATAATATTGACATTGTATAATATATTCTGATAGTTTAATAATTAATGATCTTCTTTTATGTAGTAACATTAAAACTGAAATTGGTATATTTTTATTGTTGTTGGGAATGCACAGTCAAATCATGTTAATTATTCTTTTTTTTTTTTTTTTATTTGCTTAAACCATGTTAGCATAAGCAGTTAGTAATATAACATTATTTTTAATATTCATACACCTGTTAAGGTAGAAAGTATAAGGGCATGTATCTAAAAGAACAAACTGTACACCTTGCATTTTCAAATGTATAAATGAATTATTATTATTATTATTATTGAATTCACCTCTGTCTCACTCTGTCTAACACGACACTATAGAGTGAGAAAGATAGTGTTGCACGCACTTGCGAGTCATACAAAACGTCGTTACAGAATAGCACTAGTGTTAACTAAACGCGCTAGAGCGCTAAACGAATAGTGCTCATACGTTATTATAGCCTCAGAAATTTTTGGGGGGTTGCCACAAAGTAATATGTTTGTAACAATTAGTACGATACAATATTATTTCGAGGAAATTATAAAAAAATATTATATCGATTGAGGGACTGGATCTTTAAAACCTTACTTGTAGTCCACTCCATCGTCTCCTCACCTGTCACAGAAGGGGTGTCCCAGCGCTATCCACTCCTTCTGCACGAGCGACTGGAAGCCCGCTATGGTGCGGTAGTGCGGGTCGAGCAGCAGCTGAACGAGGCACGACACTACTGCGCTGTAGTCCACTCCATCACCTGGCGAATGTAGTCATCATCATTATCTTTTAGTGAATTAATACTAAAAGAAGGCTCAGAGTCGATGGAACGAGCTATGTTCGGAGTATCTCTGCATGATCGAATCAGAAATGAGGAGATCCGCAGAAGAACCAAAGTCACCGACATAGCTCAATGAGTCGTAAAGCTGAAATGGCAATGGGCGAGGCACATGTTTAAAGAGCCGATGGACGTTGGGGTCCCAAGGTGCTGCAATGGCGACCCCCCACCAGGTAGACTGACGACATCAAGCGAGCCGCAGGGATTCGCTAGATACAGGCGGCTCAGGATCGTGATAATGGCTGATATAAAGAACTAGCGGACGCCCGCGACTTCGTCCGCGTGAAACTCGATGTAAACTTTCAACTACCCCTATCGTACCCCTGCCCTACCCCTACCCCTACTCCTGCCCTACCCTTTCCCTATCTCTACCCTAGCGCTACCCCTACTCCTAGTCTACCCCTTCCCAATCTCTACCCTATCCTCACCCTACCTCTACCCTCCGATTCGAAAGTACCACGAAACGTTTCTTAAATATACGTTACGCACGCACGGGCCGTGCAGCAGATATCGTAATATTTTAATTTCGCCATAACTTCACTTCTTCACGGACTTCAAACGTCCAATTTTAATCATTCAAAGACCAAATATTATTTACATAAACTGTACTTAGTGATGAAATAGTTTATTTTGATAAAGATTAATAGTATGAGTAAAATAAATGCGTTTAAATGTAGTCCAAAAAAAAAATCTAAATTTTTAAATTAAAAAATGGTTGTTGTGCCTCACTCGACATAGATAAGTATAGTGTGTCGTGGAATTTTTTGTTGATGTTTATAAGATCTACAATTAATTGGAACATTTTATGGTTCTATCTTTTATAGTTTAGGCAGCGTACGCAAAATAAGTAACATTTCTGGTCGATTTTTTACACCTTGTGTCCGAAAAACCCAAATATCTTACGGAACCCTATTTTTTTCCAAAATAAAATTTAGCCTATGTTACTTGTGGATATTGTGGATAATATTAAGAATGTGGTTTTAAAATGCGATTTGACTATCCTTATTGGGCATTCACGATATTTTTTTTTGGATCACAAAACTGGTTACAATAACATACATAAAACGTAATAAGTACGATTGCACCTTCTTAGTGTGATCACAGCATTCTTGTTATAAAGCATTCTTGTTATAAATTATCATACACAGCACTTAAACGACAACACTAAACGAGATAACAATAAACAAAAATCACCAAACTAATCCTTAATCACTACGTAAACTTGATGAGTTTTTTAAAAGAGGTCAGAGAACTACAAGTATAGTCAGCATTGCTACTGTGAGCATTTAAGATAATGGAATAGGGATCGTATAATGGCGGGAGGTCAGGTTCCTGTGAGCTGTTATATTAGGCAAATGACGTAATGATGATGTATGTCTCAAATGGCTCACCTTCCTGCAACACGACGGTCTGGCTGTTGACGAGGTGCGCGGCGGCGTCGTCAGCGAAGGCGATGCAGTTGGCCACGTAGCGCAGCCAGCGGGACGACTCCAGGATAGAGTAGTACTGCGAGTCTTGGATCTGAAACAATTTACATTTAATGAAGAAACTCTTATCTTATTTGGAAAAAAGATTCCTCTAAACACAAATAGGATCTGCTGTACAAAGAAGATTAAGAAGTTAGATAATCTTTTGCCGTTATGTAGTAAAAAAAATCGTGTTTTTAGTTCCCTATTCATCATCATTATCTGCCTCAGACCAATTACCTTCTATAGCACCCCCCTCACTAGAGATTACCCCTCTGTCTAAACTACATGATTATGATCTAATGTGTTCAAACAAACTGCATCTATAGAATCGATGTTTGATTGTTTTAAAATTACACGTATGTAGTGTAAGGAGACAGGATATATTTATTGGTGTTAAATATTTTGAATGTGTGAGTTTACCACATCTCCTTCAAAAAACGACAGACAATTTGTTGGTGAATTGGTCTGAGTCATCAGCCGATGGACGTCCACTGTTGGAGGTAAGGTCTCAAGGTCATCCAAACAACACAGTTCTGAGCCATCTGTATCAGGCGGCTACCTGTAGTGTTATTCTGTAACGATATTTTGTATAACTCGCAAGTGTAAATTTCGAATTCACCTCTTTTCTTCATATTCTAAAGTATCGTATTAGACAGAGAGATAGAGAGAATTGGCGCGCATCTTATGTCTAACGAAGAGGTAAGCTAATTTCCTAGTAGACTTAGTAATATTTCATGCTTACCCAAAATCCAGATAAGGTGGTAGGTGTGCACAGGTCAACAAGTTTCTTGTACGACGAGTTCAGTGTACTCAGGGACGGTAGGGTGAGCGAGTTATTTGTGTTGGTGAAGCTGTTCCCACACAGGTACAGCACGTGTGGAGGTTTTAGCTTGGGGTGCGAGCGGCGGACCTGGGGAGAACAAGGATCATTTTGATCACATCATTTGTATATCTAAGTTTGACATGACAATCAGATATAAGGTTGTTTGTATAACTAAGTTTCATGACAATCAGATGAATGGTTGTTTGTATAACTAAGTATCATGACAATCAGATATACGGTTGTGTGTACAACTAAGTATCATGACAATCAGATGAATGGTATTTGTATAATTAAGTATCATGCCAATCAGATAAACCGTTGTTTGTATAATTAAGTATCATGACTATCAGATGGATGGTTGTTTGTAGAACTATAGTATCATGACAATCAGATAGACGATTTGTATGAACAGATTTCATGAAAATCAGATGGATGGTTGTTTGTATAACTAAGTATCATGACAATCGAATGAATGATTGTTTTATAACTAAGTATCATGACAATCAGGTAAATGGCCCCCGAATACTATAAAGGACAAAGGACAAAGGAAAAGATTAAAGGCAATAAAATGATGACCAACAGGTCATGAGTTAAGAAGCTTTATAGAAGCTCCATAAACATACATAAATTTGTAGGTTACAAGTCCTGGGCTGTTGTGCTCAGTTTTTTTCACAGTCGATCCGTGGAATGCTAAAATGCTCTCCTTTCAAAAATGCACCAATGTTTCATAACAATCAATCATATAAATAGTTTATCATACAAGTACCTTGCGTTGAAAAACGTATATTATTATAATATGGCCAATATTCCTGTTCTCGTCTAATTAGTCAGACAATTAGGAGAGCATACGAAAATAGTTCGGCGGACGGGGATTGACCTACGACTACCCACCAGGCTTCAATTAAAGACACATTTTCTTTGTGATCTGCCAGTTATTAAACCAATCATCAAAATAAACATAAACATTCTTACAAACTCACCTGTTCTAACAGCACGCTCTCCGCAGTAGCGGATTGCTCCGTCTGCAACAACTCCCCACTCCTCAACAAGGCTGCACCGTCCGACCGCCCCCACACCCAAACGGGAACCCTCCCCGACCTGAAGTGTCTCGCACTCTCTATCAGATTATAATCCAATACCGAACTGGGCACTATCAAGGTCTCCCCTGCGGTCAGCATGAAGGCATCCGAAGTTCCATTTATACATGTTATTCTCCAATGAGGGCATTCACACCTCTCCAACTCTCTCTTCCAGTCGCCAGGTCGTTGGAACATGTTTAAATCTGAGGGGAGAGTGGGGTAGTATGGCTCTCTGTACTCGAACGCGAACAGTAAGTCGTGTCGTTTGGGGAATGCGTGGTGCAGCAGCGCTATGGCGACCTGTCTGCCGTTGCCGATGGGGGAGTTGGTGAAGTTGAATGACAGCACTTTCATATTCTGGAAGGGATTTTTATTAATGAGCAAATTAAATTATAAATGACTTTATTTTGTTTCTTTATTACTGTTCAGTGTTTCGTTCAATATATACGAAACATAATAGAGATAGTCTGGGATCCGTAGAACATTTTTTTACATCTGACTCATTCATCATCAACCCATATTCGGCTCACTGCTGAGCTCGAGTCTCCTCTCAGAATAAGAGGGGCCAGGCCAATAGTCCACCACGCTGGCCCAATGCGAATTGGCAGGCTTCACACACGCAGAGAATTAGGAAAATTCTAGGTATGCAGGTTTCCTCACGATGTTTTTCTTCACCGTTTGAGACACGTGATATTCAATTTCTTAAATTGCACACAACTGAAAAGTTGGAGTGGTATGCGCGGTGGATTTACAAAACGGAGGTCCTGGGTTCGATCCCCGGCTGGGCAGATTGAGATTTTCTTAATTTGTTCAGGTCTGGCTGGTGGAAGGCTTCGGCCGTGGCTAGTTACCACCCTACCGGCAAAGACGTACCGCCAAGCGATTTAGCGTTCCGGTACGAGGCCGTGTAGAAACCGTGTGTTAGCCCGCTTCCATCTTAGACTGCATCATCACTTACCATCAGGTGAGATTGTAGTCAAGGGCTAACTTGTAAAGAATAAAAAAATAAAAAAAAATAAAATAAAAAAAGGTGCATGTCCCGGACCGGATTCGAACCTACACCCTCCAGAATCAAAGGCAGAGGTCATATCCACTGGGCTATCACGGTATTATACATACATACGGTACATCTGATTACTATTAAGTTAATTTTTCGTGAGTAGCTTCATCTATGATGAGACGATTGAATATATATTACGTCTTTGTTCTTAATGTACATAGCCCTGCTAAATTACAGCTTTCTAGTACCGAGTCTCTCAGCTAACTGACGGTTCTCTTCTTCCCCGTACTCACCTTGCAAACAACCTGCAACCCCTTCAGCTTGGGGGGCACGTCGGAGCGCGGCACGAGCCTCCTGCGGCGCGTGAGCCCGCCGTCCGTCTGCCACAGCGCGCCCACGCCCGTGAGCGGCACGTCGAACGCGCCCACCAGCTGGTTGCGCTGACCATATTCCTGACAACATGAGTTGAATGTTTTTGAAAATTCTTCATCATCACGACGACCTATTTCGTTCTTTTTTACCTGACTACGGCGAAGCCAAAAAGAAGGATAAAGATTTTGGCAGTCTATGTATATATGGCACGGCTCTACCGTGACCATTTTTGTTCCTATGCATTTATCTATTTCAATCTGAAATATTTTCTTGTTTCGTTCTTTTTAGACCCCTTTTTACGTAGTCGGGTTATGGTTTTGAAACTTTATTTTTTATTTAATATTAATATTATGAAGAGTTAAAGTTCGTGACTTTGTAAATCTCTGGGGGTAATCTCTGAATCTAATAAACTGATGTTCAAAATTCTTTTACCAATAGAAAACCACGTTATATTTTAAGAGGTGGAATAATGGAATATTAAGACTATTTTTTGTCTTTTCATACATACAGAAATGGTTCTATTTTTTTATTCAATGACCTGACCACAGAACATCAACACTGTCAACACTTACGTCACTGACGGAGGCGTCGATGGGCACGAAGGTGAGCTTGTAGTTGGTGACGAACAGCGAGCCGAAGCGTCCGCGCTCGCGCTCGCTCAGTGGCGTCAGCAGCACCACGCTCTCCGCCACACCCACCACTTGCTCGCCTGCAACATCATCATCATTATCGTTATCACCACCGTCATCATCATCATCATAAGTCGACGGGCGTAGACTTGGAAATCTTGTAAGGACTTCCAAACACAAAGCTTCCTACAACTCTCTCGATATCATCAACCACCTATTGGAGGGTCAACTGCCACTCTTTGAGCTATGTCTGTAGCTTTGGTTCTTAGGCGGACCTCCTCATTTCTGAATAACGCAGAGATATTTCGAGCATTGTTCGCGTTATCGCCCGCTGAGTGACTCTGAGCATTCTTATATAGAGAGCTCGAAGAACATCATACAGCTTATTTTTAAACGTTCACTGCATAGTTGTCTGTTTTGATAGTTGAGAGGAATAGGGTAGTTGACTCATATCAAATTAAATATATTTTTGTCAAACGCTCTATTTGTAAGGGATTTATAATAGTGACGTCATGAAACAGTTGAAATATAGACTGTCATGGCCGACAGGCGTTTTGGCTCGTATGTCAAAAACATAATTAAAAACTAAAATTTTCATGTAATCACGGCTCGAAAAAACTAAAAAAAATCAGTGTAGTAGAACGATAATGAACAATAGAAGACCATTTTAAAAAAAAGTGTCAATTAGCCTATTTGAGCTGAGATCAGCACGCGCTCCGGTGTGGGTTGCTGGGCTTAGAGTGGAGTAGACATTCTCTAACGATCACTCTCAAGTATGATATGATGAAACGTACATACTTTCCAAGGTCTGGACGTGAAACAACACCAACTTTTTAACTCTGGTATGCTGCTGAAAATTTCTCGGAAGATTGAAAACTCAATCGAGGTAAAAAGACCCAGGATATCATGATTCATGAAACTATATTAAGAAAACTATAGATTAAAAAGGCTTTTACACAAACAAATAAACACACTCGAGCAAGCGCAAAATCCTGGATTGATCAAGATTGAACATCAAAATTCAAAATGTGAAACGAAGTTTAATTCAAAACACATATTAAATTCAGACATTTCCACAGATTGCTCTAAGCAAACACATTAAAAACCAAAGGCTAAGGCTGCCAGTCCACCGAAGAGAAGCGAGGCAGCGGAGCCGAAATATTAACCAATAGGATTGCACAAAATCTCCGCGTCGCGTGGACAGCGACTTGCGAGCTAGTTCAAAAATCATATAAAAATTGTAAGCAGAGCGGGGAAACAGAGCGGGGTCAAATAAATTAAATTTAGTCTGCAACTCCGCTCCGTATTAGTCCGTTTCTTCGCTACACTCCTTCGCTCCGCTTAGATGGACAAGCAGCCTTAAGAGAGAATGTTTAAAGATTGTTATAGTGATTCATATAATTTAAAGTTTGCCGTGGTCAAGTAAAAGATATGACATAATTCCGATATTATACAAAGATATACTAGTACGTTATTCGTTCGTGCACGTTATCTTTATATTACGCGTATGGCGTCATTCCTTGTACATCTGTTTTTATCGGTATAGATACTGTGTTTGTACAAATTTATAATCAGTATTGGCTTGCAAAGTTTAATTGGCTTATAAATTGTTATATTAAAATAAACCAATAATAAGACCTTGAAAATACTCAAAATATTATAAAATTACATTTTATATAGACAGTTAAAATATAAAATGCATTTTATTTTGTTTGTTTGCCTTTAGTTGTAATTACTTTAGTTAAATCATTATACTCGTGGCTATATAGGCTTATATAGTGGCAGGTATGGAATCAGTGGTAGAATCTTTACAAATAGTCAACTGACGTTCCAAATGTGCTTGTAAACTGAGCCTATACTTAAATGAATTTTGAATTTGAATTTTACTTACTATTTCTGGAAATAAATAAAAACTCATTATTTCGTAGCACGATCCAGGGTCAGTAACGATGTGTCACGTCGATGCGTTTTCTACAATCGCAAACGCTTTAAAAATTAAAAAATGTATGGGAATGACATTCGCTATCGACAGGTAACGTCGGAGTATGCCCAACTAGTAGACTAGTATTTTTTTTAGTTTTCGAAGTGTTAGCGATTGTAGAAAGAGAATTGACGTGCCACAGACCCTGGACTCGAATCTACAACCTCTGTATAAGAAACCACATAGGCTAACCACTGAACTAACGGAGCACAAATAAAGGTAAATATTTTTTTACGAGTTTAAGGTCGTTTCTAATGTTTGAGGTAAATTCTTGAAGAGTTTCTCCATTGACCTTACAGACTGACATTGAACCATATACCTAATCTAGTTTTTAGCAACAAACTCGCCAAATTGGCGCTATGCTGCAGTGACCGTGAGGCTGGATTTTGAATCTGCATTAGCCGTAACGGGTAGAGGTAGTACTGCAGAAACTACAGTACGAGGTATAATTTACTACTTGCAAGTAAGTATAATTCATCTACTTTTAGCCACAATTTCCTGCAAATACATTATTTCGTTCTGAGGCTCAGAAACTTTTATTACTAGCTTACTTAGCTACCAGAATCAAGAATTTTCGTAAATGAAAAAGTTGATCGTCTCATCGAGATGAAGCTACTCACGAAAAATTAATTTCTACAAAATGTTCTAGAAATCCCTGACCATAAAGTAATATTTTTGTCAAATATTTTTCTGCAAAAAAATTCTGATTTTCGGATAGATGAAGAAATTTATTAAAAATTATACGGTGAAGGATATACATATACTATACATCGTGAGGAAAGCATACCTGAGAATTTTCTTAATTCTCTACGTGTGTGAAGTCTGCCAATCTTGCCCAATGTAGCCGAATAAGGGTTGTTTGTTATTGATGATGAAAACAATTATTATTACCATCACATGTTTACGATTGTTTCGAAAAAACACGTTTATTTATACTTAGTAACTAACATTTTATAGTTTAGTTGTAACCAAAAATATCAATAAGGATAATTGCGGTAAATACACAAAGGTAATTTTTGACCAAGTAAAGTACCGGGTGAGTAATGCGATTAAGACTGATACGACGCTACCCAGCATCGGGGAAGTCTTGAAGTAAATAAATAGACCTTCACAAAGGCCTGCCTACACTTCAGGCATTACTAAATTATACTTCTCGTCAAAAAAATCGAAACAGTCCGCCGCCGACAAGTATAAGCTGTTTCGATTTTTTTGTATCAGAAGTATATTTTAGAGTGATTTAAATAGGAGGAGACATTTTTTACCAAAAACCGTTGATTATCAATCGCTCATCAATAATCTAAACTTCTATACTTTACTAATATTTAAAGAGGTAAAGTTTGTGGTGTTGTAGGGGTAATCTTTGAACCTACTAAACCGATTTTGAATATTCTTTTACCACTGGAAAGCCACGTTATTTGTAAGTGTCATAGGACATATGTTATCCCCGTATTCTCACAGGAACGGGAACTATGCGGGTAAATCCACAGGGCGTCGGCTAGGAATTTAAAAACATTATTCTGCTTTATTAACGCTTGTTCAGCTTCACACACAAACGCGCCCGTCTCTGCACAATAATATTACGAAAATACAATATCTATATATTTTTTTTGTGGTCTTTGTTCACGCGCTATTTATGATTTGTACACAAATCCAAAAAACATTAGGTCCCGTCATACCACTGAATACATAATATGGTCAAACTTTACCTGGAATCTATTAAGAATCAAAAAACATTAAAATGTAAAAGAAATATATAAAAATAAATACCTCTCTGAAGCACCCCCATCACATTACTAGAACAAACTACCAACTTCCATAGAGGTTACAACTGTTATGTCTTTCTAGCACCATCATAAAAGCAAGGTGCGAATACATCGGCCATAGTAACGGCACGCATGTTAATTTAGACCTAATTTTATAGGATATAAAATCCAAAATAATTTAATACGCGTTTCCGTTTAAAGTGATCGCACATACGTAATAATACGGCGTTACTACACCATACCATTGATGAGTTAGTTCTATAATGATAAAGGTGCTTGGAGGCCATTGGATCAACTTCCACCTTCACACAGGAAGTAAAACTAGAAGAAGTTGTAATGTTGGCAATAATTGTAATTTATAATACTCTATGTTTTTTTTAAAGAACTGTTGAGTTTCTTGGTTCTTCTTAGCAGACCTGCCTTCCGAACCGGCGGTAAAATTTTAGGTTTCCTAATTTGGTTCAGTGAGGGTTTCACTATTGTTGAGCTTAAAAACAAAAAAAATTAACATTGTATGATCTACCTTCTGTACACTTTGAAGGCGGTGCCAAGCCAGTGACGTAATAATTAAAGTCGTTTCTGAAAGAACTACGGGAAAGAAGTGTCTTTGAATCCCAAAACTTTAGTTAATGCATCACTGTGTTGGCACCGCCTTCAAAGTGATCGGAAGGCAGCGCATACGATGTTATTTTTTGCTTTTTCAAAAGCAAAAGTCGGTTCAATTTCTTTGTTAAAATCATAACATTTTTCTGTTTTTACTGTGTCCTAGCATAGTGCACGAAAGCGCCACAGTACGGGCAATTTCGTTATTTTCATTATAACACAAAGTTACTGCACCGATTTCACTGAAAATTATGGGACCAATCTGGAAATATCTATAAACTCTTCCAAAAAAGAATTTTCAAAATTGGTTAAGAAATTACGAAGTTATGAGGTAACAAACATAAAAAAAAACACGCGTCGAATTGAGATTCTCCTCCTTGTTTTTGGAAGTTGTTTGTTTTATTAAGAAGAAGTTTAATAAAATTAATAAATACTGGAATTATAATCTAACATATTATTTAAACATCCAAAACATTGTATTTTAGTGCACTATGCGACTCTCAACTCGTAAGTAAAAAAATATTGTTGTATGTAAACAATGCATACAGAGTCAGAGCTAAAAAAAATATTCAATTTATGGAAAATCTTATTAAATTTTTATAATGGGTTAGTGGTGCGTCACTATGCTATTATATCGGCGGTCAGCTTTATGAAGGTAGACCATACATATTGTAGGTTGTATACCTATGTATAGTATGGTCTGATACATAAACGGCGGTACAGTTAGCCGCACGCAGCGCATACGTAATTGACTTATTATTGACATTTACATCATTGCAGCCGGTGATGTGACTTGCGGTGGACGCCGGACCTTCATAATTCATCTCATTTAAATTATCATTGCATGAGTCCTGATAGCCCAGTGGATATCTGCCCTCGATTCCGGAGGGTGTGGGTTTAAATCCGGTCCGGAGCATGCACCTCCAACTTTTCAGTTATGTGCATTTTAAGAAATTAAATTAGGCATGTCTCAAACGGTGAAGGAAAACATTGTGAGGAAACCTGCATACCAGAGAATTTTAATTCTCTGCATGTGTAAAGTCTGCCAATCTGCATTGGGCCAGCGTGGTGGACTATTGGCCTAACCCCACTCATTACTCATCATCATCATCATACTCGAGCACAGCAGTGAGCTGAATATGGGTTGTTATTGATGAAATTATCATTCGACCTTTCCTTTCCTTGAAAGGTTTCCTTGGAAAGTTCATAAGCACAAATGACCACAAACACAAAATCATTATACAAATATGTTACGTGAAAAGAATTTAATAATTAATAATTTATGTGTTGGCCAGCATTTTCTTTTTTTATTAATAGTCTTCACATGAAGTTTCTAATATAAAGTTAGATTTAGCTAGGCGGCTAATCAACATTCAAAAATAAAATCATCCAAATCCAATTAGATCAGATGTGTAGCTTTACATATCAGGCTACATTAAAACATGTGTGGCTTCAGTTTCTACATGACTGCCCAAAAGAAAGATGATATGGTGTAACGAAACTGTATTGTTATTGGTTTCTGTCCTTATGTCTTTTGCATATTATTATATGAACTGTCCATAACAAATAAGTAGTAATTGATTATTATTAATAAATCAAGACCTTATACTTTATAATCTATGTAAATTGTACACTTTATATAAACCTTTACTAACAGAGGTTTTTATTTTAATTCTAACTTTTTCAAATTTAAATAGAGAATTTGCAAAAATAAATAAATATATAGTATTTAGAAAATATTAACAAGGACATTATCCATAAAGAGGCCATAGTAATATTTATTTATTTAATACCCAGATAACCCAGAACACTTAGTAATAATGTAATAGTTATAATGCATGTAATAGTTGTAATGTAATAGTTATAAGCATGAGCTTTTAAATGACTTACCATTTAATAGTTTGGGTTTCAACTCTTGCAATGATCCATTTTTGTCACCATTGTTCTGAAATAACATTTTTCTTTAATAATATATCAACTTTGACTAATCAAATCAATCAAATCAAATCAAAAATCATTTATTTCAAGTAGGCTCAGTTTACAAGCACTTTTGACACATCAGTTGACTATTTGTAAAGATCAATTATTATTAAAATTAAATCTACACGATATTATGAAGAGGAAAGATTTGATTGTTTGTTTGTATGTTTTGAATAGGGTCTGGATCTACTTGTACCTATTTGAAAAATTCTTTGACTGTTGGGAAACTACAGTATCTCACTCACTATCCCCGAGTGCTAAAGGCTATATTTTATCCCCATATTCCTACAGGAACGGGAACCACACAAATAAAACCTTGCCGCGTTATTTTTAAAATTGCCCTCAAATCACAAACAATAGAGCAGATTGCTGTGGTCTAAGCTCATCTACTGACAATGACATGATGACAGTGATACAAAATGTTAATGTTTATTGTTAAATTGTTAAGTATATTATTGTTATTGATTAATATTTTTTGTATTTAAATTATTAATGTTTTCTTCCTTTTTTTTCTCTTTTATGTTATTTTAGTTATAGTTTGTGCTTTTGTTTGTATTATTCTAATGTATGTATAGCCTGGGAAGACGAATTGGGCAACTGTAATGTCTTCCCGGGTATTGATTAAGTAAATAAATAAATAAAATATTTTCTCAAGATTAAAATTTGTTTTGTCAAAAAAAGAAAAAAACCATAGACCTATTAATATAAAAACAATGATGTTCCACTATGAGCTGTTTCCTGGACTTGTGACTACAGGATGTAGGGTTCAGGATTTTCTTGACGATCAATCAACACTCCCCCGCTCGTGTTGTTCTCTTTCAGCCAAATATAGTAAGATCCTATTTGGACACTTATTCTAATATAGAACTTGCTGCAGTTCTAGAGAGGCCAAGGTCTTTAAGCAAGTTATAGAGAGATTTTGCTGGCAATCCTCTCACATCTATTTCTACAGCATATAGACTAACTACAAAGCCATTAAAAAATAGATTCAAAGATGTTGTAAACATGGTCAGGACTTCTGGTCAGATATCTTCTCTGCAGTGTGGCAGAGAAAAAAAAATCTGCACAGTCTATTGTAATGGCCCATTAAAGGCCAGGTTTCTCTTCATAAACGAGATGTGATATGGAGCACAGACCCACAAGAAAGCTTCAATGAGGGTTGGCGGGCTTATAGTTAATGGGTTGAAAAGGATCTCAAACAAGAAAAAATTCAATAGATACGTAACAGGTGAATGAGCAACATATTTGGATCAATAAATTTAATTCAAATGTTCATATTTTCATTATTAATTTTTACCTCACTTACAAGTAAGTCGCCACCTTAAAACTAAAGCTGCAAGTAAAGCCTAAAATCAGCCTGTTTTTTCTTTTTTTTTTTTAAACTAAGTACCCAGTGATACACACAACAATACAACTCAATGCAAAGCTTTCTATCAAATATGTAACCCTTTATACTATTTAATATTAAATATTAATAAGCTTTTTATATTGTTGGTGTTGGACAATAGATTTAATAAAAGGCCTCTTAACCGTGAAGACAGGTTCAGCTACAGTATTGACTACAAGTAATTCTAATGAATAGAAGACACAGTGAACTTTTATTATTCAATTTATTTATCAACAAAACATAGATCTTAGTACCTAAGTACTTCGACAAATCGCTCGTTCGAGGGTTATCTTTATCAGTTACAGATAGTATACTTACCATTGGCAGTACGTTGATGTAACTCGTGAAATTGGGCACAACCTTTTCATTCATTTTGACCAATATGGCTTAGAGTGTTGTTGACACACTTTAGGTTTCACCAGAATATTTGGATTTGTACTGTACAAATATACTAAAACCGAGTGCAGGGGACGTCGATAAGGTGTTATGTTAGCAATAATTCACATGATTAGCGATTATTTCACATGTATTCGATAACATCACTCCAAATAGCTTTACACTCATCGATTTTGTCCTTGTCCACTATTAATCATTTTTGCAACATGGCATAAATTGGCATTACGCTATTTAAATGCCATTAAATCAGGATGTACCATTTCTACGGATAGTTGTAGGATATTATTTTTATTTAGCAAAATTTAATTTGTGAATCTCTCAACGCAACGACAGCTATGAAGAGTGTTGCTAGCATAGATAATACATTTTATACTTGTTGCTATGAAGGAAAAAGATTTTTGTTTGTATTAGATTCTTAGACCATTAATAACTGGACGTGGTTCGCACTCAAATTCACCAACAAAAAAGTCTGTCATTTTTTGAGGGCGACGAGGTAAACTCACACATCGAAAACATTTAACACCATTAAGTATATTCTGTGTCCATAGACTACACACAACTATAAATATGACTCGCAATACACACACGCGTAATTTTTACACACATTAACAAACACATTGCCACAGTAACAATATATTCAAGCAGTATTGTAACTCGGCCGTATTTTTGAAAAAAATACCTACAGCAGCGCGGTACGTAAATATGCGATAGCGCTGCTGCTGCTGCACAAAGTTGGCAAATGTAATTAAAATGCCTCCGGCATTTTAATTACATTTGCCAACTTTGTGTTTCCATTTAGTTTTGTGATTATAAATATACTTTTTTAATGTAAACAAATAAAATACTTTGTAAATTGTAGTAAAATAGGAAGTGATTAATAAAATGCGTGTTGTTTTTTGATTGGTAGATTTAAATAAGGCTGATACTAATCAATGACCTTGAAGGATAATTTGGTCACAAGCACAACTGACATAATTGATGTTTTCATGTAAAATATGTCTAACCTCTTTACGCAATGACTAAAAAATATCTATCTCGCTCCATTGAGGTAGCTTTCTTTAAGTTAGAGATGTTACGAAAAAATTTCGTTGATTCTTTAAAAAAATAATTCCTTGACCTAATTTGACGTAAAATGCCACATGTCCATTATATATAGGTGTCAAAGCACCGTGCGTTCGTCACTGCGGCACAGTCGCGACTGTGTGCACCCTACGCCCCGAGTTCGAGGTGCGTAGGCATAGCTCGCGTTTCGACCTCTAGTATGAAATCAAACTACTGCTTGTATATATTTTTACTGTGGCATTGCTTAGACTATCCACAGATTAAATACATAGAATATTCGATTACTGATCGATGTTTGGCTGTTTCGTCAAAAGAATAGATTCTTTTTATAAATTGTTTTTATTAAAAATTTGATAAAATTAAGGTTTAATAATATACTTTAATACTTTCAAATGAAACGTTACTCCATCTTTTACTAAACTACAAGTTTTTGGCCGTTTTTATGCCATTTAACTACACAAACCGGCATTTTTAGGGAGCTCTTTACACGACGAAAACGATTACATCAATGAAACATCGATTCTGTAGCAACAGTTTTTATAAACGCGTTAGATCATAGATTTTTGATCTTTGCCAGAGGGGTAACGGTTAGCGAGCCAAGTCCAGTTATTAATGGTCTAAGCCCGTAACTTTAGCCGTTTGCGCCCGTAACTTAACAAAATTATATAATCTGTGATAAAAGTCATATGCATGTCACATGTATTACATGTTCTTTGAGTCTGTGTTTCTTTTTGTAATCTGTATTATTAAAAAAAAACCAAGCATGTCTTAAAAAAATGGCGAATGATAAATTTTTGTTCATTGATTGAAAGCGCAGTCCCTGTGTCATTTTATTTATTATACATTTCTTGGAGTGATAGTGAATAAATAATAAGGATGGCTGATTCTTTGGTAGAGCGAAGACCACCTCCGCGATTCTTTTGCCATACGTGTCTTGTGGAATTCCTAGATGCTGAACAGGTAAAAATCAATAGTATAGTTATTATTGCCACACATTTTCCCCTAAATTCTCCGTAATCGTGACCTGTGATGCAGTTTCAAGGTCATGCCTTATCAACTGCGTATGCTGGCTGTACGTACCGGCTGGCTTAAGACGTATATCATCCTAATTGCCTTTTAAATTGGTTTTTCTTGACTACCAACCGGTAGGAAATCCCAATTTAGGCTTACATTTATGACGTATATTGTAAGAAAAATGGAAACCTATGAAACTGGCGTATGTTTATCAATGTGAATAGCCAATTACATCATCCCAACAATAAAAATGTATTTATACATCAATAATGTACTTTGTACAGGTAGAAAATAAAAAATATTGGGCAGAAGTGATACTAATTTATTATAGCAATTTTTGAACAGCCAAAACAATAGCTATTGTTTTGGCTGATCAAAAATTGATAGAATAATAATGGTATTTATTACAATAAAAAATGCTTAAAGTGATTTCTGTTATAGTTTTTAAAATTAAAACAAAAAAAACACCATAAATGTTTACCTTAAAATGAGAGGAGTGAAGGAAAAACATTGTGAGGAAAACTGCATGCCAGAGAATTTTCTTAATTATCTGCGTGTGTGAAGTCTGCCAATCTGACTATTGGCCTAACCCCACATTAAAACAATAGCTATAACCATTTTTCATTATAGTAGAATCTGTTTATTATGACCAACCACTTGATATGAAGTAATTACACAACAAAGTTTGGTTTTCATAACCATAACAAAATCAGATATTATGACTTTGTTGTAGTTTTACAGTGACATGTAGAATATTCTGACCTCTTATTAATAAATTTTGTGCATTTAGAATATTATCTTCGGCAGTGTTTGTGAATTTGGCATGTGGCTTGTTCAGTTTTGAGTAATTGCCAGTTGAATGTCACACATTGTTTTTAGCTTAATCCTATGTACAAAACTGTCATCTCAGTGTTGGAAAGCATTTAGGATTGAGGAGAAAGGTGCAATAACATGCACATTAGAAAGTGAAGAATCAATCTCATTTAATATGCGATGTTTCTCTATTAAGATAATATGTATTTACCTAAAAAATTCAAGTTGTTTTTTTTTAAACAAAAATTCTTTTTTGATATTCACTGACTATGATGTTTTGTGAATTTCCGTTAATGTATTTATAAAGAGTTTCCACTAGTAAATTTATCTATATAATGACACTACTTATACTTTGTAGACAACAAAATAAAATGAAATATGATATAGCTGATGCTGCACGGCTCCACCCGCATGGTTCTCATAAAAACAGGAACAAGGGCATAATATATACCCTATAGCCTTCCTCGATAAATTTTTCAAATCAGAGTAGTAGTTCCTGAGATTATTGTGTTCAAGTAAACAAACAAACTCTTCAGCTTTATAATATTAGTATAGATTTCAAGTTAAACAATATCCATACAAAGTTTTTTATATTATACTAGCAAAGGCCAAGGGAATACAGAAATGAAAAATTATCTATGACACTCACAACTAATGTGGCTTTCCATTGGTAAAAGAGATTTTTAAAATCAATTTATCAGTTACATATTACCCCCTCCCAAACTTTACCTCTTTTAAGAAAAATAAAAAGAAATTTTATTCAATAACTGAAGTATTACATACAAGTTGCAAGGACCTTGCACTAGGTGGAAACTTGTATTACTGGGTTCTCTCAACCATCAAGACAGATAATTTAGTTATAACTAATAACTTTATATGTATTATTTTTTATAATATAGATTGTATATACCTTTTTCAGGAATACATATGCCCCTATTGTGAGGGTGGTTTCATAGAGCAGCTGGAGGGTGGCACTGAGGGTGTGGTGCCAGTGCCCAGTGACAACTACAGTGACGCTGACATGAGCAACATTGAGGACATGGGACTGGACGATTCTGATGATTTGAATAGAGTAAAATAACTTTGTATTATAAGGGTTAGCACATACAGCATATACAGGTTACGCTCTACTTGATAGCTGTGAAATGCTGGAATGCATTGCATTACAAAGCTAAAAGTTCAAATTTCTACAACAACTAAATAATAACTTGAAGTTTTTGTCATGATACATTTAATTTTGTTAGTAAGTTTATATTAAAAAAAATATGTGATAAGTAAAGTCGCAAACTTAAAATTAGTGTAGATTTGCTTTTTTTTTTTATTTTTATATGTAAATAAATATAATTAAATTGTAGGATACTTTTATAATGCATTGCATTGCTGTATGGTGATTTTGACAGAGTGTTGTATTGAAAATAGGGGAGACGTAATAAACTTCCACAATTCTTTTGTAGAAGTTTATTATGACCAATGAATAATTGATTTATTTACTAGTGGACACTGATGACTGTGGCATTGTTTCACAAATTCACGTTTTTTTGGAATAAAAAGTTAACTTATGCCAGGTTCTAAATTAATAAATACAGTAAATTAATTAGTAGGTCAATCTATTTTAAATTTCAGCTGCATCATTCTGTAGTTGCAGTGTGAAAAAATGTTAAATGTTAATATTAAAAAAAAGACAATTAAATAAATAAAACAAAAATTTAGTGTGATACTATATTTATAATTAAAACTTATCTAATGTTAATGACAAGCCCACAGAAATATGATCAAAAATCCTTTGTTCCACTCCTAGACCTGAGCAAAAAAATTATATGGTATTATTAAATTTTCATGCAAATTAACAAAATAAATCAGTTATTCATTGTTGTAGTTCAACAAGTAGTTGAACAATTATAAATTTCTGATAATAACTTAATTGTACCTATCTTATCTATTTAGTTTCCATAATTGATTCATACTGTTTGTGGTTTTATTTTGTCATACTTTATATACATTATAAAGGACAATAGCTATCTAATCATGAAACTTATTGAAACCCAGGCCATACAGACTTCCAGTTATGGGAATCGAACCCACTGCCAAGGAAATAGAAGGCTCACTACCACTGTGCCACTTGGTCATCAAATAATAGTTGCTGTAATTATTCAATTCACAATAACAAAGCTGTTATAGCGAAAAGCTGTAAAAAACACCTTAAAAAGCTTTTGCTTAACTGTTGGATCAAGAGTCGAATACAGAAGGCAGTGATTCTTGAGACGGCGCGTATTGTGAGGGGGTTCCTCACTCTGGAGCCCTGACCCCATTACTTGGGCATTGAAATGTCCCACAGTGGGAGAGTTGATTTTTATTTTTATAATTATTTATTAGTGTTTTGTATTTGCATTGTAATATGTTTGACAACTGAAACAGTCAAACATATTAATGAACCATATTATTTTCAGAGCAATCCACCAATGTTAAATGACCTAGCATTTCTAATGACTGGCAGACAAATACGGTAAATTATTTTTCTATTCCTTCAACTAAGACTCATATTTCAGAATCTACTCAGTGTTTTTTTCTCCCACACAATAGACCTGGCACCATTAAGCCAAGACAACAACACAATAATATGTCCAGAGTGAAATACATATTGTAGACCAATAGCTAAGGAGTGGCCCCAACTCTTTATTTCCATGGCAATAAATGAGAGAGCGATATTTTCGACTCCAGTCGACATTTGTCTTTACCTCATCTCAAGATATGTTGTGGTGTGGTCTTAGGCCTACATTAGAGTGGTAGCAAATTGTCTGTTATTTGAACAAAATGAATATAAATTTTAATAGCTGTGATAAAAGAATAGCAATAGTAACTAAATTCCAAATTTTTTGAACCAATTTTAATGCAGCATTCAGAGGCATATAAGATCTTAAACATTATAAGCTACATTTTATCGAGATTGGGCAAAAGGAATACATAAAAAAAACAAACGACGAAAAATCCTATAATCATAATCATCAAAAGTAATTAGAACTCACAGTTATCTCCCTTGGTTATCTCAAAAACTGACTGCAGTATTGATTAATGCTATAATAATTTTTTTTATTGCATAAGTATGACATAAGTTAAATGTAATAATGTTATGTGTGTGATTTTCATTTTCTTTTTTCAGTGTAGGTCCCAAAATAATTCTTTCTTATTTTTTTTTAGTACTGCACTTTCAAGCAATCCAGCAGTGACAACTTCGAACAGTGCATCCAATGGCACATCTACAGTGCCAGCTAGCACTGCAAGTACTGGTGTCAGTACGGCCACTGGTAACACAGGAACCACCACCAGCACTGCTAACAGTAACCCACAACGACCGTTCCACAATAGCCCGACAATTATGGAAGAGTTGCTGTGGATGATCAGTGGTGGGAGGCCCCCCCCTGGGGCCATGACGGCCGGATCACCCTTCGTGCTTGTTGGGACTCCAGGGGATTATGTTTTTGGTGGTGAAGGTGAGAAATTTATTTTATTTTTAAAAGACTACAAAATAAAGGTGGAGGTTCTCAATTTTATGCGTATTTTTTTTTTTTTTGAAAATTCTTTTTTGTTTGAAAGAGATTGATTATACTTCGAGATTGGTTCTATTTGATTTTCATAAAAATCGGTTCAGTAATTTTGTGTTCAAATGAACATAAAGAAATTGCTCGCACTGTGGTGCTTTCCTTCACTATGTTAGGACACTAAAAACAGAAAAATAAAATCTTTTTAACAAATGAATTGGGCCGACTTCAAAATCACACAAATAAACTAAAAAGCGAAAAATAACATCGTATGTGCTACCTTCAGATCACTTTGAACCCAGGACCTCCGTTTTGTAAATCCACCGCACATACCACTGCGCCACGGAGGCCGTCAAAAAGCATTATGTAATTAAACCATAAAGGCGGATTTATATTACTGTTAGTATACCTATTTCTTTAAAAAAATAATGTTGCAGGTCTGGACGCCGTGGTGACGCAGCTGCTGGGGCAGCTGGAGCACACGGGCCCGCCGCCGATGCCGCGCGAGCGGCTGGCGGCGCTGCCGACGCAGACCGTGAGCGCGGAGCAGGCCGCCGCCAACACCGCGTGCTCCGTGTGCTGGGAGAACTTCCAGCTGGGTACGCTCATGCCGTTTCCTCTCAGACTAATTACATAAAGACTTGTGTCGCATTTCATTCATAAACAAAATTGTCCGTCATTTTTCGAGGATAACGAGCTTGGATTAGGTTATATATCTTATACTAGCCGACGCCCGCGACTTCGTCCGCGTGAATCTCGATGTAAACTTTCAACTACCCTACCCTATCCTACCTCTATCCTACCCCTACCCTACCCTACCCCTAGCCTACTTTTCTGGTTGATTTTTTACACCTTGTGTCCGAAAAACCCAAATATCTTACGGAACCCCATTTTTTTTCGAAATAAAATTTAGCCTATGTTAGTTGTGGAAAACATTTCACCATTCGAAAGCTACATTATGTAGCTTTCGAATGGTGAAATGTTTTCGGTCCAGTAGTTTTTGAGCCTATTCATTACAATCAAACAAACAAACAAACATACAAACAAAGTTTTCCTCTTTATAATATTTGTATAGACTAAACTAGAAGTTGTTGACCGTTTTTTTACACCATTCAACTACACAAAAAGGTATTTTTACGGAGCTCTTTAATCGACGAACACAATTACAACTATAAAACATCGATTCTATAGCGACAGTTTTTATAATCGCATTAGATCGTTGAACATATACTTTGACGGAAAAGTAACGTCTAGCGAAGCAGGTCCTTATGTAATTAGTCTGAGCGTCTGCTATAGCTTGACGAATTCGTTTGTAACACTCCCTGCAACCTGTCTAGATAAATATTAATCTATTTTGTATTTTTTAGCCCTATTTAGCAGGATTATTGTGTATTTAGTCATCATTAACAACCCATATTCGGCTCACTGTTGAACAAGAGTCTCTTCTCGGAATGAAGAGTAGGGCCTTAGTCCACCACGCTGGCCAAACGCGTATTGGCAGACTTAAGAACATACATGCATATCATGCAGGTTTCCTCACTATGTTTTTCACTTTTTCAGTGAGTCATATCACACGTCTCAAACAGTTACTCTTTAGTAACTGTTTGAGATATGTGATATTTAATTTCTTAAAATGCACATATTTAAAAGTTGGAGGTGCATGCCCCGCACCGGATTCGAACCAACTTAATCCAAATCGAAGGTAGAGGTCATGTCCACTAGGCTATCACGTGTATTTAGTACCATATAATACCTAACTAAAAGGTACACTTTCATGCTTGCAGCCGGGTACATCGATTTATGACATCAAAAAAATACTCTAGAAATAAGTGACCATAGAAAAATAATTGACCATAGAAAAATAACTGACCATAGAAAAATAAGTGGCCATAGAGAAATAGGTGGTGCGGTTTTTCATTTTACTCCTAACAAGTTATCCGGCTTCCATCTTAGATTGCATCATCACTTACCATCAGGTGAGATTGTACTCAAGGAGTAACTTGTTAAGAATAAAAAAAAAAATAAGTGACGTCATACCATACGAACCCTAATCTATTTCAGATGAGAAAGTGTCCCGACTGGAGTGCGAACACATATTCCACCAGGCGTGCATAACTCCGTGGCTAGAGCTACACGCTACATGCCCGGTGTGTCGGCGCTCGCTACTGCCGCCGGACGCTCCGGCCGCGCCGGTCGCGCCCACGACCACCGCGCCCACGACCACTGCGCCTACGACCACCGCGTCCACGACCACCGCGCCGGCGACCACTGCGCCTCCGCCCACCGGCGCCACGTCCTCCACGACCACCACCTTCAGAGCGCCCACCTTAGAACCACATCACATCCGATTACGTAAGTAACATCTGCCATCCATACATGTCTCTCTGTATTAGTACCAGCTTAGTATTAAAAATGCTGGGATTCAAAAAATCTTTGACATGGAGCATAAATAGTGTGATTCTATCTACACATACTATAAAATCCTTTGTTTGTTCGTGAAAAGCTCGAAAATTATAAATTACGAATTTTCATGCAGTTTTCATGATAGATAGATTGATTTGTTGTGGACCAACTGCACATGCTATTAAGTACCTTCAAGCAATTTGCTAATAGCTGTCGCAGCTGATTGCACAAAAGTGATGAAATGAAAAACATTTTGCAAAGGTGTTTGTTGGGAAATTTGGCAGTTAAAACTTCCCCAGCAGAAACTTCATATATTTTCTTTTTTTTTTATTCTTTACAAGTTAGCCCTTGACTACAATCTCACCTGATGGTAAGTTATGATGCAATCTAAGATGGCAGCGGGCCAATTTTTTAGGAGGAGGAAGAAAATCCACAACCCCTTTCGGTTTCAACACTACATAGTACCGAAATGCCAAATTCGCTTGGCGGTACGTCTTTGTCGGTAGGGTAGTAACAAGCCACGGCCGAAGCCTCCCATCAGTCAAGTATCTTCTTCTTCCAGGGCCTTTTTCGCATTTGGCCACTAAGAGTTGGCTGCTCCATGTATATGTGGCTTTAGAATCATCTATGGTATAGTTAAAAAAAAAAGAATTTCCAAAATCGGTCCATAAATGACGGAATTATCGCTGGACATACATAAAAAAAAAACATACATACAGCCGAACGTAGAACCTCCTCCTTTTTGGAAGTCGGTTAATAATAATACAACGATACTTTACACCGCTTTCTGGTGAACGAAGTCGCGTGTATACTATTACTATTTATTTTAATGTTTTCAATCTAAGTAATGCTCTATTTGTATTGCAGGTACTCCACTATCAAGTCTTTTTGTAAATACAAGTAAGTATGTCTTTATTAAATAATAATCTATCTTTATTAAATAACTAGCGGACTCGCTCAAGCTTCGCTTTGACTTATTAATTTATTTATTTGCACTTCTTCCCTATCCCTACCTTACACTACCATACTCCTACCCCTACCCCTACCCTACCCCTACCCTACCCCTACCCTACCGCTACCCTACCCCTACCCTATCCCTATACCATACCCCTACCCTACCACTACCCTATCCTAGGATTTAGGGGTTTGAAAAATAGATGTTGGCCGATTCTCAGACCAACTGAATATGCACAAAAAATTTCATCAAAATCGGTCGAGCCGTTTCGGAGGAGTTCAAGTTCGAACACCGCGACACGAGAATTTTATATATTAGATAATACTGTCAATATATTACTACATACATAGACATACTCTTCTGGGACTAGAAGAATTACAACTGAATAAATAAATAAATAAAAAAGTGTATTTGGTTATTAAACACATAACAATCTTATCCCCAAAGTAAGAATTATTGTTATATATTGTTCAATATTATATGAGTAAGTAGGTGCTATGCACTAAGATAGCTGACTTCATCTTAATTATACATTTATGTACAACTTATAAATACTTATTATACAAAAGCACTCATCACAAAATATCAAAAACGACTTGACTTACAAAGTTGAAATTTGGTAGGGAGGTAGTTTATAGTTGTTTATAGTTTGTATTAAAGCCGGATTAAGGAGGAATGATTATGATAATGATGATGATGAGACATCCACGGCCATGGATGCAGAAATCCATTGTTCCACGCGACTGTCACACTAAACTGTAAACATTTTATTTCCAGCACCACACATTGTGATACAACGTCGCGCGGGCGGCATGCCGACTTTCATACGAAGGATCTCCTCGCAGACTTGGGACTCATTGAACGACACCAGTCCATCGGGCTCAATATCTCCCGCTTCATCTGTGACTGCAGGCGGCGTGTGGGCCTTGCCGAACCGTACCACCAACTCAACTGGATCAACCAACTCCTCAACCTCCTTCAACTCCAACGACAGAGATCGACAGTACAACACTGACATGGACTGCGATTAGAAATACCATAACCACGGGATCTACATAGTGATGGTGAAAATGTAAAAATAAAGTGCAAGTGTATATAGTGGACGCAATGGTTGTTCAGTGAAGTGAAGTGACGTAACTGATTAATAAAGACAAGTGTTTTCACGTGAGACATTCAAGTGTGACCATTGTGTAAGTTAGGGTGGGAACATACTTTTAAAAATTGGTATTGTAAACAATTGAGTCAAATATTAAATGCTCTTATTATGAAAATAATCACTATGATATGGGACGGTTTCACTACCTTCAGACGTCATCATGTCAAATTGTATATATTTAGATATTATTCTCATGTGTTCAGTGGACAAACTATGAGCTGTGGTGTTGTAGGAAAATGGAATGCCCATCCCCGGCCCAGGCCTTCTATAAGTGTTCATTTACTCTAGCAGCACGTTGCCAACGGTGGCAGTCGACGGCAACAGCAACTGCTACAGACGACTTTACTGCTGTTAACTGTAGCAGTGGCTGCTTGTGTAAATGAACCCTAACACAACTACGCTTACTTTGGGGCTGTGTTGTCCAAATATATTTATTTATATAAAACAATGGCTGGGGAGGGAAAATGGGATAAACTGCTAAGGACAGAAAACTGCCTGGCTAATAAAAAAATAAATGCTCTTAGTGTTGGTTATCATTTTATCAATATAATATAAATGTTGTACAATCTCCATCGTGCCTCCTCCATCTACTCGACACTGGCGAGATAAACAGTGCCAGTTGGCACAAATGAAAGCCATAAAGAAGAATTGAATTGAATTGAATTAAATGTTGTATGCCGTTGGTTTGAGTGAAGTTTTAAGAGTATGTTTCCACTCGTATTCCTTATAATACTGACATATTAGTAATATAGTTCCAGTTATATAGGGTGATTTTAAAAATGCCAGCAAACTCTGAATAACTTGTTTTAATAACTATTAATATTCCATAATATCTTGTAATTGAAGTGTTTATTTTGTTAGAAAAAATATATTTATTTTATTTAAAGCTCAAGTCTTTTATGAATTAATTTGCTAATAGCCCATTTTCCTTGATCTCTATTTTGGACAGCCTTTGCAATTAAAGTAAATAGAATATAATGCACAAATTATTGAAATCTTTAATAAAATGGATATTATTATTATGTTTTGTATCTTGGAAAACTTTCTTCAGTGTTGATTAATCAACTAAAAACAATTATATCTGCCATTTAATATGTTAAAATGCCTAATTCATAATATTTAATAAATATTATATTTCATATACAGAGGTAAGAATTGATTTTTTGTATGTTATAATTAAAACACTGATTTTAAAAATTCTATCACCATTACATCTTCACTGAGTAATGCAGGCTATATTTTATCCCCGTATTACCTTGGGACCCGCCCAACTCTTGAGATGGTTCGTTGTGAGCCTTATGTGAGCGAAATTAATGACGTCATCAGTGACGTGGTCACAACGACCGTAGAACGTGGACATGTAAAACAGCTACAGGAGTATTTTGAACATTCTGATCGCTTAGTAGATTGTAGCCTGTTTTCTCTCAATACTCATTCTCTTGCGGCTGTAAAAACCAAATGAAAATCTGTTTGTCTGTATACAGCCAATATGTATATATTCTTTGACATTTTGCATTCTGTTCGCCGATTCTCTTTTCGAAAACAAAAAAAATATATGGGATTGACAGATGACAGATCCGATCAAAAACTTGATCACGTGACTTGTTGATAGCCCATACGTTATTTAATTTTCGAAGCGTTTTCTATTATAGAAAGAATCTACGTTCCACGTAGCTACAGGCCCTCGTCTGTTTATGAGTGACGTAATTCCTCAATAATTCCACCGATATGAGTATGCAGGCACTTTTCTAAACACCCTGTACGTATACCAATTTAAAAGTTGTGTGCCTTTTATTTGTATTGCAATTGTAAATTGTTAAAAATGGAATATATAGTCATTGATGTAATATTTTTAATGTATAGTCTTGGGCAGTTTATTTAACAGCCGTTAATAATGGACTATCTATCTATAAAGTGTTGGAATAAGAGCCTGCAATAACCAGATCTACCTAATTTTATAAAGGCTGAAATATTGTCAGCTTATTCTCCTACTATAGGTAAGTACAGAAGCTATAGCTTGGCAACTTCGTTCGTAACACTCCCGATGGTCCGCGCAGGCTGGGGGGCGTGTAGCGATGAATGAAAAACCCACTACTGATGCACCTCACTTCCACGCATGCACGATATCACCCGCGCAGTCTTTCCCCCGTCGCCCGCATTAATCAACGAACTTGCCAGACTTGACAGTTATGGAGCCACAGTCCAGTGGCGCTAACAAGCGACCAATATCGTGAATAGAAATAGATAAAGCTCAATCAATGAAAGAGATGGGATTGGTACAATTCCGACGCATTTGGACGAAATTGTTGTCTATATTTTTTCGTTACTGGTCGCATGTTAGCACTTCTTGTGGTTTGGGAGGGTAGCAGGACCCTCAACCGACCATAAAGCGTATTTTGTTATATTTTCCACGGCAAAATATAAGTAATCATGTCGCTTAGCTTCGCAACAAGCCTTAAAAAGTGCGGGGAAGTGACGTGCATCAGTCGTAGGTTATTCATTCATCGCTACATGCCCCCCGGCCCGCGCGCAACATCGGCAGTGTTACGAACGAAGTTTCCATGCCAAACCATTCTTAATATGGCACGATACTTGTAGGAGCATGGGTTGACAAGTTCAGCTGTCATGCAATGTGGTACAAGTATGTGTGGCTATCGCAGGCTTTCTTTCTATGTAGAAAATTGTTAACCAATAAAGTGACAACAGGCTTAAAAAGGGACCCAGGTCCGTAAAGTCGGTTATTAAAAAAGGCAAGTTATAGATAGATAGATTATTGTAAATGGCAATAAGTTGTGTATAAATAGTTTTGATGGTGTTTATTTAAATGTACTATTTTTGTTTATAGAAAATGAGCATTATTTAAGATGCTGTTCACACTGAAAGAAGTACAAAGTAAAGTATAAAGCCACGGAAGCACACATTATTATAAATACATATTATGATTAGACTAATAAAAAGTTCTTATATAGGTTCACTGTATAATTTTGACTCCACCAAAAGCTTCTTGTTGATTATTCATTTAGTGTGAACAGTGCCGAAGGACTTCTGTCTAGCTCTGTGGTCCTGGTAGATATAATATACGACTATAAAATTTATTGTGTACATATATAGATATAGATTAATAAATATTATTTTATTTGCGGTCACATCCTCTCTGGTCTCCTATACTAGTGAAATGACACTAAGGCCTAGTTCGGACTACTTTAGTATTTTAGTCGAGTACGAACGATTTTTGGGCGGTAAATCCAAAAGCTGTTCGTACTCGACTAAAATGTGTAGAAACCGAAAGGGGTGTGGATTTTGATTCTCTCCTAACAAGTTAGCCCGCTTCCATCTTAGACTGCATCATCACTTACCATCAGGTGAAATTGTAGTCAAGGGCTAACTTGTATAGAATAAAAAAAAAATACTGAAGTAGTCTGTACGGCTTATATGAGCTCCCCCTTTTCCTGCCCACAGTATTTTTTTTTGTTTATTGTTTATTATTTTATTTCAAAGGTCTTAAAGGCATACGCTCACTTACAATTTTTAGTTGGCCGACTAAATCGCAGAGTATACTAGCAGGTATAGCGATATATGTTATTATATGGACAGCGATCTCATAAGAATCCTGATTCCCTTTCGATTATGTACAATTAAAAGTTGGTCAACTAAATGTAAACGTTTGCAATTCGATAGTCGACCAAATTAAGTGAGCTGGTGCTCTAAGTCCTTTGAAATAAAATAATAAACAAGAACCAAAAAATTACTGTGTATGGTTAAACTTTACCTGTTTAGTAGTTCCATAATTTAGAGTCTACAGTCTACAGGTCATATTTTTAAAATGGATTATGAATAAAGAATTAAATCTATATTTATTTACTTTAAACTGAAATAGACCTCATCATTACTGTTTAAAGTTCACTTTACTTTGAAGAAAATTGGGGTTTAAATCTTAATCCATGTTAAAAATATGACCTGTAGAGTCTACTCTAAATTATTGAAATTCTAAAAATGAGTCTGACGACACTGGCCTCTATAGTTTGGAGCGAAAACACCATTTGTATTTCCTTGATAACAAGACTTCCATTGTATCCACCTTTTGAAGGATGTTGTCCATAGATTAATTAGTCTCACAGACGCTTGTTGAAAAACATTTAAGTTATACCTATTAATCGTTTATAGACCTACCTACTATACTTGCTTATTTTACCTATGCATAATAATAATCATTTTAGTTTAATTTTCTTTTATTTTGTTTTTGTTTTGTTTAAATAAATATACATGTACGCTTAATATACTGTATATTTTGTAAATATCCTAGATGTAGAAAGTTATAGCAGATTACTGTTTTATGAAAAAAATACCTAGGGTACCATTTTATCGACCGACATAGAAAATCGGCTAAATGGATATGAAATTAAATAGGTATAACATGAAAGTTGCTTGCTATAGTTAAAAACTATTGGCGACTAACAAAATATTTGTAATGTGACCTGCTATGCTATTTTGTAACGATGTTTTTATAACTCGCAAGTGCGAGTTTCGAAATCACCTCTATATCTCTCTGTTTAACACGATACTACAGAATGAGAAAGATAGCGGTGAATTCAAAACTCGCACTTGCGAGTTGTACAAAACATCGTTAGAGAATATTGCCATATTCACATTTCACGCATTATGCTTGTGTGTTGCAGTGTAAAGACGTGACGGCACACAGACAAATGCATTGTGTGAATGTATAAGTGCCAGCTAATTGCTAAAGCTAATTTGATTTGATTAATTGACGTCGAATGTTATACATATTTTCAAAAAGTAGATTTTAATTTCATGTTAAGACACCACTACATATCTCGCAAAGACAAAATGATTTATTTTCGACCAATAGCGTCGAACTAGAACGAAAAAAAGATATTTCCGGTTCGGCCGCTATTGGTTGATTATGTCTTTTTCTCTTCGTGAGATATGTCGTGCGTATCTTACGCCAGCCACACACAGGTCAAGTATGCCGTCAAGTCAACCGCGCGCTTGTGGGCTGTGAAAAAAAATATAACGAAACCATTTCCATAATCATTATGCAATATTTGTTTACCACTGTATCATATCTGCCGCAAAGCAGTATCGTTATTTTGAGCTTAAAGCTATAATTACATTGATTACTTAGACAATATTTAACATTTAATTCTGATTCGTTTCCGTCATAAAAATCATATAACACTTTAATTTTTCCAGTCCATCTAACGCAATATGAAATTAGGCTGTCAATATAAGAAGAACGGTCGGTTTCAGTATATACTTTCTCGTATAAAAATTGTTATAAAGTACCTAATTGTACTGTAGCACAATACATAATAGGTAAGAATTTTTTACCTACATGTTAATAAGTACCATCGACAAATTTATATAACATCATCTTTGATAGGAACCTCATCACAATAAATTATTATTATTTATCTAAGTATGTTGTTAAAAATAATGTTATACTTATCTTATTCTGTTCGCTAAGGAAAATAATGATTTCCTTAATATTAGCTAAGTCAATTTTATGGTCTCTTAACTTCATTTGCGTACCACATAACGCAGTTTATTTATTTTCTACACAAAAATAAATACAGTAGGTACCCAGTTGGTACAGACCTTTAATCCAACTTGGCAACATTTGTCGCGCAACATGTTGGAAGCAACACGTAACTTTTCTTGATTGTATGAACTATGAAAGTAAACATAGGTTGCGCAAAGGTGCCAAGCAAGCCACACATTATGACTTGAGCTGGCCTATTCGCTAACTTGAGGATTTTAAAAATCCAAAACCATCGTGCTTATTTGGCATTATTACATTGCTGCTTCTCTGATTGATTTTACATAATATTTTACACAATAATCTCTAATGAATATCAAATAAGCTCAATATATATTTTTTTAAACAACAATTTAGTAAATACCCCAGCTTGGAATCTTGTGGACAGTATAAAAGAGTGTCTAAAATCTAAACTAATAGCCGTGTTATTAAGCAACATTGCCATACAAATGTTGAGCATCAAAAGTTGCCTAGTGTATATAAAGCTTTACAGTAGTGTTGCGCTAGGTTCTGAGGTAACACGTGGGATAAATTGTATAAAGCCGATGTTTATATATGAAAATGTAAATTACATTAAATTTAAAGTTTTCGAAATAAAACGAAAAATGTTTTAACATTTGTGTTGATACTTTATTTTTAATTATTCCCTAAATAGCTGTTTTAGAATTAAATTCTCTATATCACATGATGGTAAGTGACAAGGTTATAAAAAATAATTTATCCTGAATTATAACTTGGTCTTTCTATAGTTTCATGACTGCTTTAAGAAACTTCGATTTCTTTACTGTCCCTTGTAAACTTTCTTGTACGCTGTACGAAATTTTATGAGAATGTAGACATGATTGAATTAACATAATGAATATTAATTTAAATAAAACATAAAAAAAGCAGTCCGAAGTCGACTAACGGGTTAGACGATTAATCTAACAACCCGGGTCACCAGGTGTACAGAATTAGTCAGAAGTCGGTGGTACTGACCCACCACACGGCGCCGATGCGCCGCACGTGTCCACGCATCTGCTTATTTAATAGCTTCTACCTGCGAGGTGCAACGTCTTAAAGCCACTGACCGCCTGGTACTCACCATCATGAACCCATACATTATATGGGAATGAAAAGTGGAATTATTGAACCATCTGCTTCAATTGAATGATTTTTAGTTTTATCTACGATGTTTACAAATGAATATTAAAAGTAACAGTAGATTACAGTAGTTATTCTATTTTTGGAAGTGTTAGGCTTTGGTTGTAAATGTAAGTTGTATGACGATGAAGACAAAACAGAAATGTGTTTGCAATTAGGTCAAAACAAGGTGAGTTTACAGCTTCCAGCTGTATCACAACTAATAGACCAATTCCACGCGGACGAAGGCGCGGGCGTCCGCTAGTATATCATACAGTTAAACCGGAATAGAATAATATTTCACTACCTTAGTGAAATTAAAACTATAGTTACTTTTCTAAGCCGGCTGAATAGGGCACTGCAGTTATCTTACATTTCTAGTAAGAGAGAAAATGCAACCGGGATTGGAACTTTGTACTTCCCATCCACAATGCATAGCCGTTTCGCCGTCAAAGTGTGGGCCTTACAAAATAATATAAAACTTGGCGCGAGCGATGGCAATTAATACAAAGGTGCGTGCGCAGCTGACGGTGCACCTGCCGCCATCTTTTGAATTTCTTTAACTTTTTTTTCGCCATCGAAGTTTATAGTCAAAGAGACGACATTTGTGTTCAGTACAAAATGCATAATACATCTATACTTATAATAAATCTGTAGAGAGGTCAATTCTGTACATGAAATATATTTCATTCCTATCAGGGGGTGATTAGTGATCGATACTGATGCCAAAAATGCAATCAGTAAAATTTTTGTCTGTCTGTCTGTCTGTCTGTATGTTCTTTATAGAAACAAAAACTACTGGACGGATTTTAACGAAACTTGGTACAATTATTCTACATACTCCTGGGCAGGTTATAGTATACTTTTCATTACGCTACAATCAATAGTAGCAGAGCAGTGAAGAGAAATGTTGAGAAAACGGGAGAAGTAACTCCATTTTTTAAGTTTCCGTCGCGTGTACAGCCTTAATGGTTAAAGCTACATAGAAATCATGTATGACGGAAATGTTCTCCTTAAAATTATCTATAAAAACACAACAGCATATATATGTCTTTCTTTTATGGTTGACTCACAATAACACGTGTACCTCCCGATAGCTTAGCAGTTCGGAGCTTTCTAATTATATTTGTCTACTCTTATGTTTATATCACTCATCCCTTATAAGAAAGTTAACATTATTACCTATTCAATAAAAAAAGAATCATAAAAATCGGTAATGAAACACCAAAGTTATACAAGAAATATGCTAAGCCATCGCGCGTGAATACTAATTCATGCTGTACGGATTATTTTTGTGTAACGGTTGCCGCGCTCGACGCGACTCGCGGTGGGAGGAATAAATAAAGAAGTGCAGCCTTAATGAGTAGGGTAGGGGTAGGGTAGGGTAGGGGTAGGGTAGGGGTAGGGGTAGGGGTAGGGTAGGGCAGGGGTAGGGTAGGGGTAGGGTAGGGTAGGGGTAGGGTACAGGTAGGTTAGGGTAGGGTAGGATAGGGGTAGTTGAAAGTTTACAACGACTTTCACGCGGACGAAGTCGCGGGCGTCCGCTAGTCTATAATAAGTACATACCTATACGAGAAATATTTGTATCATTATGCTAGCCACAAACGGTCAATTATTCTCACGTTTCTGTAGCACCCACGGCTATAATTGATCGTGTGTTGGTGACTGCGTACATGACTTCTATAGTATGCCGCGTGGGTACTGCCGTTTGAACTTTTCAGAAACGTGAGAATAATTGACCGTCAATGGCGACCTTTAAAAAAAAAATTGATCTCGTGACGAGGAGGCGCAAAGGATGATGTCGATGGTGAGGATGAAGTCGCCAAAGACGAGGCACAAAGGAGAGGTTTATTTAAGATAAGGTTGTTGCTGGTTGGCGCTTTCACAGATCGAGGCTACAGTTTTTAAAACAATTAGCTTCCCAAGTTTATATATATTTATATTAATTTATATACTCTTTTAAATATTGAATAGAAGCAGGCGTTACTTTGCGCAAGTTCATCATGATAGCCGACGAACCCATGCGACAACGTCACCCAGGTCATATTGGGATAGCATAGCTTATAGGATTGTGAAACCCCCCTGTGGATTCTAACTCATACCCAAACCCTAAAGTTTAAGTTCGAGTTAGTATCCAACCCTTTAACGGCTGATTTATTGAGGGTTAAATTGTAGATTGAGGTTGATAGGCGCTAACTTTTGCTTCCACACACCCAAATATCTAGGATAGGCCTGGCCCCTTCAAGTCTATTTTTATTATCTTAATATATTTCCATATCGGTAGCCCAGAATCTTAGGGTGGTTTCAATTGCCTGCCGTGGGAAACCACCATTTTTTTTAAATATTATGTAGGTTAGTTGTTCTTCAAAGAAAAAATATGCCTCCACCACCATATTATTCTTTGGAACTTTTTGTAGATAAAAGTGTGGTACTGGTAAGACCTACTCCATCATGCATGTTTTTGTTATGCTTATGAGTATCTTCAAAGAATTAGACTGTGTTTTCGATCAGATCCCAGGTAGTTTGATTTTTTCTGACATTTCCAACAAATATCGTCATATTTTTATTTAAACAAAATCTTGACAAATTAAACACTGAAAACTTTCTCAGAATTCACTCTCTAGTTTTACAATTTAATACGTAGATACCTAATGATTATACCTATATAGATAGTAGATATTACGTAATGATAATGGTAGGTAATTATTCCCGGGCTCGTGTAATAAATCTTTATAATTTGAAGATCTCCTTTAGAAGTAAGTAGGTACCTGTTTATATAACAACAAAAGGACGTCGAAGGGTGGATAACGATTGCTCGGAAGGCGTAGGTAGACATCCTTGAGTCGCCTACGCCTGTATCGACCAATCACGGCAATTTTATTTACTTGGTTGCTTCGTTTAATAATGTTATTTTTGTAATCTTCAGCATAACGACCGTCTTTTATTTTTATATAATATCATCATTAGATCTCACCCCTCATAAAAGTGTTTTTCAGATAGCATAGTTACGGTGACAGTCGCCTGTATAACGTTCATAATACGTACTATTATCTTCAATCGCGACAAACAAGAGTGAAGCGAACTGTCACCCGCGTACATGAAACGAATTGTAGTAATCACTCCACACGTGTCATACAGCGTTAGTTAGTCGAAACGTATCATTTTCGAGCCTAATTGTCAGTTACTAGTAGTAATAATCTTACTCTCTATTTTAGCTTATTATGCTAATATATTTACCTGGTGTATAATATATACACCTGGACCTACGCCTCAGGACACGGTGCGGCACTCTGTAGGACGTAGGTATTTCCTCTGTTTATTATAGTCTGTGGCTTCCATTTACCATCAGATGGTGTACCTGGATTCAATCAAATTTAAAAAAATATTTTAAATTTTTTCTTTGTGTATCGATCCATGGAAAAATCTCGCGGTCGTATCTCGGACTATAACTTTTTTCGCCATCGGAGTTATTGGCCTATTTTTTATGGCGCAAGATGTCGGGCAGCTGACGCCCGCGCCGGTTGTCAGACCTTTGTTGGTTCGTCCTTAAGGATAAGGCTGTGTCTAGGATGGTACGGATGCGACAGCTGTTGCTATCAAACAGATTGAAGGGCTTTATCTCTTGAGCCAGGTGTGGGTGCCACCAGGTGCATTGCGGATAAGATTTCCAAATAGGAGGTAAGATTTTATAAAAAAATCTTGTATTCTTACAAAAATTCTTCTTATCTTAATACTAGCCGACGCCCCGAGGATCCACCGGTGTAGTTCCCGTTCCCGGGAGAAATGGATAAAATATAGTCTATGACACTCACAAATAACTTGGTTTTCTAGTTGTAAAAGAATATACTTACAAAATCAGTTCAGTAGTTCTCTCTACAATACCTTTATAGTACAAGTACGAGTAAATATAAAAATTAATTGCTAATTAAATTAGTTAATCTCGCTATACCTAATCGAATGTAATCGAAAATTAGACTGCTTTTTCCTTAAATAGCAGCTCAAAAATCGGGAGTCTCCGTGGCACTGTGGTGTACCGTGTAAGCCAACTTTCTGCTAAACTCAGCATAGCCTTCTGTGCAAAAAAGCAATACCCAGCGCTGATTTTCAGCTGAGACCAGGTGACGTGGACGTCACAGCCAGTTATAATGACTAATCAAGATACTTAAAAAACTTTAAAACTAATTTAAACTTCAGGACTCGACTAAGTCCGCAGGACTAATCAGAACCGCATGATCCGATGATTGGCCCTGGACTGGATCACTGGACGTACGTGGCAGATCATGATTATTATCGGCCTATTTGAACAGTTCTCTAAATGACCAGGCCTCCCTTCTTATAGGAGAGGGGAAGTCAGTTAAAATTATTTGTTCTTTTGGAATTTTTATAACAACACCGATTCGAAGATTATTGAGGTCGGTTTAATGGGTATAATTTTTATTTTAGCGCCGAAATTATCCAAAGTAATGTATCGCTTGCCGCCAACTTTAATTACTACAAGCCCGTTTTCTAATTGTTTCGCAACATTGTGAAGGGCGTTCGACTGCCACCTGCTTTTTATAATTATCTAGTACATTCCCTACTGCTGCTAAATATAGCGGTAGGTACCACCTACCGCCATTCTACCGACAAAGTACCGGAATCGAATAATTTGCGGTCACTTAAACGAACTTTGTTTGGTACTTAGTTTTAATAATTAAAATTAGTTTATAGTTAATATATACAGACAAGTGTTTTATACATACTATTTTTATACATTGCTGACTAGTAGGTATATAGTTGACGGAATATTTTGGTAATAATTTGGTAAATAGGTCACTCTATCTCCCATTGAATGACTCTGAGCCTTCATAATGAGGCAAAGTCTACTCTATCTAATCTAATCCGTATCCTATCATTTTAATTATTTCTCCAAGATATCAGTCTTTCTTTATAATAACATTTTACTTATTTTAATAACAAAAAAAACATACAGTCGAATTGAGAACCTCCTCCTTTTTTTGAAGTCGGTTAAAAAATATGCAGTGAATTGAAGATAAAAAACAAAATATCAGTAATCTTTTGTTAACCGATCATGGGTCCCCCGTTATAAACAAAGTATGGTATATAGGTATAAGTGCATGGCTATGACAAGCCAACCCCATGGATCGATGGTGGAGCCTCGAGGAGCCCCATGAAAGTAGGTCAGGCTCCCCCATACAGTGCGCTCGCTACCAGGGCTTAAGGACAACCCGGAGGTGGTTTTGATTTTATCTCACTGGATACGGTTGGTACCTGCTTTTTATTGTTTTAAATAATATGCGCCTGCTTATATATAGCGATTAACTCTACATTGGTTTTGTAAGTATTTTAAAAAGTTCACCATCGCTTTGTATTAATGTTTGTTCAAAAACAAATGTACTTAATTTCGTATAGGTTTTTAATTTACAAATCACGAAAATTTTCAAAATATCCTGGTGGTCGTTTTCATCTTAATTATACAAAAATGGTTGATTGGATGTAAATCTTAACACAATAGTTATAATCTAAATTGTATTTGTATATATGTTTCATACACTTTTGATATATAAAATATTACAGCAGGTAGCACGTAGGATAAGTAAGTGACTTTCCATCCTGAGGTCTGAGAATCTTGAAAGTACTAAACGAACTTTCATATGATTTTTCACAGATAGTTTAAATTTAACGTAGAGCTATATACGAGTACTAGCTGATGCCTCGCGGTTTTACCCGCATGATTCCCGTTCACTTAAGAATACGGGGATAATATATAGCCTATAGCCTTCCTCGATAAATGAGCTATCTAACACTGAAAGAATAGTTCCTGAGATTAGCGCGTTCAATCAAACAAACAAACAAACTCTTCACCTTTATAATATTAGTATAGAGTATAGATATAGCAGGCTTCCTTTCAATGAGATCTGACATATAGATGTTTAACAAAAAAAGGAAATTTCATATCGGTCAAGGGAGGCTAAGTTAGTTTTAAGTAAGTTTGATTAAGATTATAATTTTGTTTACAAAAGTTTCACATCCAGTTAATCCAACTACTTTACGTAATTCAGAGAGTGACAAACGTAGGCTCTGCGTGCTGAACTGTTAGTGATGGTGTTTAATTGTATTAAGCTCGTTTCACGGTGGCCAGTGCGGCGAGGGTGGGAATGAGGTCGAGGTCCTTGCTGCGACCCTCTGCGGACCACCATACGTGTAGTTACTAAACAAATTAAATAACCTCAATAGCTCAGTGGTAACGGGGTCGGAGTCATCACCGAGGGGTGCTGGTTTGAACCCCGCACGCTGGTCTATTGTCGTATCCTCTCCTAACACAGTATTTTCCGACTAGTTGGAGCTGACCGGGAATATTGATTGTTGGTCATATTTCAAAGATATGACAAATATTCATTAAAAAATATATTGAGAAACAATCAATGATATTAAATACTGTTAGATGTGTTACCAGCGCATGAAAAATGAGGCGCTCAAAAGAGGAAAATTACAGTCAAGTCAAAGTTAGTTGTGGTCAACAGGGAACGTTATTTAAACAAACAATACCTAAATATAGTCTACAATGTTGAGTTGTGTGTTCAGGAAGTGTAAAAACTATAAATACATAATGTTAATGGAATTAAAGACAAAATTGTGCATGTGTGCGCTCAGTATTGTATGTAGCCTATTTTTGCGATAATTTTGTAGGGACGTAACCGATCTATAATATAAAATGATCATTGGAAATAATATAAAATCAATTATCACGTTATTAGTGGCAGCATTCCTCCAAAACGGCTGGATCGATTTAAATATTTTTTTGAAATTGTTTCGATTTATCTAAAAAATACTCGACCGATTTTTAAAAACCTTTAGTGTATCTTTCACCATTGCCTACGAGTACATTCATTTTTACCAAGTATTCTACATTTTATCTCCGCAATCCCACGGGAACGGTAGTTTTACATGTGAAGTAGGCCATCTTAAACTCACGTAACAGGTGGTCTGTATATTATATTAAGTATGATTGCTAGCGAAAAACGAGCCACGGAAGTACTAAACAGATTTTTGTGCGGTTTATAAATTAAGCGAAATCTGGAGCGATACTCTTCAAAATTGGTAAGGAGAATCAATTCGCAAATAAAGAATTTGACGGACGGTGTCGCAAGTGTTTCCAAGTAATATTAGGTCAAATTTAGCTCTTCGACTGACTAACTGGGAGACAATTGTTGAACAATTCCAATAAGTCACACGTGATTTACCTAAAATGCCCATAAACACCTTTGTATTCCCTATACCCCGCTTGCCTTCACACCCACGCGAGAAATTTGATTAATTATGCTACAAATAGGTTAAATACATCTACTATAGGTATGTATCCTTTTCAAATCGAAATTAAGGACAAGGGTTCAAGACCTCCTAGCGAGTGATGAAGAATGCTTGACGATGGAATAATAAATTAATTTGCTACCGACTGGGCGACGACCTTTGCCCTATAATGACTGTTCGGTGCTTACTCGTACAGCCGATATTGATAATGAGCATATGAAAGAGAAATAACAAATGTATTGACAAAACCTGGGTAATATTCTTTAATTCTATAGATATTACTATTTTACATCACTCGCTAGGAAGTATTTTCCGAAGACTGTTTGCTTTTGGATGTCTAAACATACAGGTAGACCTTTATTTGTATATTATACTAAAAGAAATGTCAGCAAAGTAGATATTTACTAGCAGACGCCCCGCAGTTTTACCCGCGTAGTTCCTATTTCCGTCGGAATAGGAGGATAAAATATACCTATGTTACTCACTGATAATATAGCTTCCCATTAGTAACATTATCATGCTTTTTTTAACTGAATTTTGGCGGTCAGCAGGTCAATTTTCTAAGTTTGACGTATGTTCGTGGACATACAACAAAGTTTACCAACTAGTTATTGTTAGTAATTCTTTAGTCACGTGATTTCGTATTCACTATTTATTTCATACAAACTCATCAAAACTTGGACTATAAGTAAAAATGTCATCTGACAACTGACAACCCTTTCGTATATCTTACAGTAGGTAGATGACATTGCCCCGTTGACATTGTTTACCCGATTTTTGTCAACAATGTGCTTTACAGAATCCGAATAATGCGGTTGGTGTTGGTTTGATGTTAATTCTGTTGGTAGCTAACATATGTTAAAATTAGTGAATTGGTCGGCTGATGTAGAAAACTCTTCTGGTCTATTGTAAACTGAATCTATAATAATTCTAAACTGCAATTCATTTCATTATCTACGTCCAAGACCATTAGAAAATTAGTTCTGATCTCATTTCCTTTGCGGTACCCACGCAGAGATAATGCTGGCCTATTCACTAACTTTGAGTAACTTTAGTGAATAAACACGAAAGGGGAATGCCCACCGGTCAATACAACGTCGCCCAAGGGAATCCAGGTTTACCCCCGTTTAAAAGTATGTGGAGATAATATTTTTTATAACTATTCATAGTTTATTTGAAGCTAAATTGGCCTAACCCTTCTCATTCTGAGAGCAGACTCAGCAGTGAGTCGAATGTGGGTTGATGATGATCAACGTTACTAACCACCAGTGTGTTTGACATTGTGATTTTCCTTAACAATAGTTTTACGGAATACGAAAAAGTTATACAGAATAAGGAATACGGTTGTTATTGATTTGATGTTAATTGTATCAGATGACTATAATAGGCCAAAGTTAGTGAATAGAACAGCTGAACCGTGGGCAGAAAATGAGTGCTTAATAAGTTTCTAGAATCAGTAGGTGTTATATCCGTTTGGGATTTTCCTTAATGTTCCACTGTAATCTATTTGTAGCATTTTTAACCGACTTCAAAAAGGAGGAGGTTCTCAATTCGGTCGGTATTTTGTTTTTTTTTTTTTATGTATGTACACCGATTACTCAAAGACGCCTGGACCGATTTCAAAAATTCTTTTTTTGTTTGAAACGGTATAGTCCCCATTTGGTCCCATTGCCATCATGACAAGATCTGATGATGGAATCCTGGAGAAATTGAGGGGAACTTTCGAAAATTATATGGGTGTCTAGTGTGTTCGTAAACTTTTCCATTTAGTACCTTTAAGAAATACAAAATTATGAAGGTTTGAAATCAATCTGATGATGGAGTCATAAAACAGACGAGGGAACTCCTTGGCGATTTACAGCAGTTACCTGTGTTTGGGCTTGATTAATTTGTATTAATGAGAACTTTCCACATAGATAGGTTGTGACTGTCATTTAGGGGTTTGGTGATGAAGACCAAGGACAATTAAGGGAACTCCTTAACAGTTTACAGTAACTACCTTGTGTTTGGCCTTGATTAATTCGTATTGCTGAGAACTTTCTACCTAGATGAGTTGTGTCTGTTATTATGGGTCTGATGATGAAGACCAAGGTCAATGAAGGGAACCCCTTGACGGTTTACGGTAGCTACCTTGTGCTTGGGCTTGATTAATTTGTATTGCTGAGAATTTTGTACCAAGATGGGTTGTGACTGTCATTAGGGGTCTGATGTATTCGTTTGAGATGAAATTTTACACTAAAAATTGAAAAATAATAAAAATTTTAATAAAAAAAAATACAACCGACTTCAAAACCTAAAAACGTACCCACTAAACTAAAAAGCGAAAAATATCATCATAATATGTTCTATCTGCTGATCAGTATGAAGTCGGTGCTTAGCCGGTGTTGTCTTAATTTAAGCCATTTCTGACAGGAACACATGAAACAACACTGTCTGCAAAATCTAAATCTATAAGATATGCTCACATGGCTTGAATTAATACATCACCGGCTTAGCACCGCCTTCATACTGATCAGCAGATAGAACATATTATGATGTTATTTTTCGCTTTTTAGTTTAGTGGGTACGTTTTTAGGTTTTGAAGTCGGTTGTATTTTTTTTTATTAAAATTTTTATTATTTTCTATCTTATATAATTAAACGAGTAAAGTTTATACAAGCGGAAGCTGTCATTAAAATGAGAGAGATATACCTATCATACATACATATTATGACACTATGGACTTTTTAATGAACTAACCGATCCTCACGGTTTTACTTGTTTAGTTCCCGTTCCCTTGAGAATATAATCAATGATGTTAAATAGATGTGTTACTAGCGCAAGAAAAATGAGGCGCTCAAAAGAGGAAATTTGTACACTCAATGTTAGTTGTGGTCAACAACCAACGTTATTTAAACAAATAATACTATAACAATATCGTCTGCAATGTCGAGTTGTGTGTTCAGAAAGTGTTAAAGTATATATACATAAATATATAATGGAATTAAAGACAAAGTTGTGCAAGTGTGCGCTCAGTGTTGTAGCCTACCTAATGTGAATTCGGATTACTTTTTGCGGTGATGTTGTAAGGACGTAACCGATCTATAGTATAAAATTATCATTGACGGGGATAATATATATCGCCTATGACACTCGGAAATAAGGTGTCTTACTAGTGGTAAAGAAAAACTGATACCTACAAAATCTGAGAGGAGTTTATCAAATTAAAAAATTAAAAATTCACCAAGCGCAGCTCGACCGCCCAGGTCATCGATCAGCATCATCTATTAAATTTTTTTAAGTCGCCCAGACGGACTAAAATTAGCTTAATCTATAAAAGCTCCTAAAGATCTTTTATCTGATAAAAGCAGTCCGCAGTAACCGATAAGGGTAGGGTTCTATAAGACAGGTAATGAAAAAAAATCGATATTTTTACCATTCAACCCTCCGTAAAAACAAATAAAACATTGCTATGTAGGTCAACGAACCCCAGCCGAAACGAGCCATGTGTGTGTAGGCATTGTACTCGTGTCGTTAGCGTGTGTGCGTTCATTATGCTGATGGCTATTGATCAATCTCTGCTTAGAAACGACATGTGAAATGGAGTGTTCTGCTTTCATGCTATTTTTAAGTTTTACATGTTTTTTGATATCACGCTAAGATTATATTGTACCTTTATTTTATGTTAGTTGTGTTTGCTACCTGTCTGAGATTAATCCGGATTACGACGTCCTAGGTTCGAGTCTTGGGTCAAGTTGTGAAAAACAGTGCTTTAATTTCTTTTAAGATATTTTTAGTAAAAATTCTCGGCACAGAGTGGGGTGGTGTTACACCCCCGTATCTTAAAGAGCACGTTAAGCCGTCGATCCCAGTTACTATCATTAGCATCTGATACTGATAGTTAATAAAATAGTTTAACATTAACACCAAAATGCCAAACTAAGCCCGCCAATTCGCGTTGGAGCAGTGCGGTGGTCTAAGCTCCACTCCTATATATCTCCACTCCTTTATGGAGGGAGGCCTGGTTCTGTAGTGGCCGTTAACGACGATGATGAAGAGTATCAGATGTAATAAATATGAGCTTATTATAAAAATAAAATAGATGCAAAAATCTTTAAGAGCTTTTAAAAAAGGGTAAAACCAAGTAGCCTAGCCCTTAAGTTAAATAAGGGGTAGTTTGATCCATCTAATTATGGCATCCACCTGTGCGCTGCGTGGGCACCAGGGCAACAGGCGTTGCAAGGAGTATTGATCTCAGGGATCTGCGAACAAAGCGCATCTGCGAAAGTTTGCCCAGCCACCCGTAACCCCTTTGATCGTTTGGAGCATCGATAGATTGTTATTTCACCATTTATTTTGTATGTTTTTGTGGTATATCATGTATATTGTATACTCAGTATATTTGTGTCCAAAATTATTAGTTACGTAGAAAGTTTAGAAATTATTTATACTGGTACTTTACTTTTATGTTTTGTGTGTGTAGTACGAGTAGCCACACCATCAAATGATCAGCAACAATTTTTAAGTGCCTATGGTTTCAGACAGCAGTAATCAACAACCATAGGATCAAGAGTGTGGGACATTATACATAACTCGGAACCTTTACGATAATAACTATCAGAAGATACTTATCAATCAGTCAATAACCACGGCCATAGGTGTAATCAATCCACTCTAGCAACAGAGATAGAAATGCAGAAAAGTTATCGGTAATTGATGTGTAAATTATTTCATAATGCTGTTTATAATGAATTCAGTTTCTATGTCTGTAACTTCCGAGATTTAAGAGTACTCGTAAATAGATTTTATGATAAAGAAATTGGAAAAAATGCTGTATCAAAATTAGTAAATCAAAATAAATCTTTATATAAAGTTTTGTAACGATTCAAATCCTCATTGGCTTGAGGTTCTATCCGTATTTTAATGGTAATTGATCGAGGCGATCCATACAGCTTTCACCAAAAGCTCTGTGTCATGGTACCGGGGCGTCAGACAACGGCGGGCGGTAGCGGGTAGACATTGAGTCAATATTTGATCGGTGGATCTGTAGCGATGTACGCTGTATCCGCTACATTGTCAGCCGTTCAGTACAAACTTGTATCCGCCTACAGTTAATTATATTTATTTAAACATCGATATTCGCCCGTTGAACCATTGTGGCACACATTATCATTACCAGCTTATGTTCCTTTATAGGAGATGGGATTTATGAAGCTTAAGCCCACCACTTTCGACTCACAGTTGAGCACAAGTCTCCTCTCAGAATAATAATAATAATAGGGTTTAGGCCAATAGTTGGCTGGCTTAGGATGTATAATAATCATTAATTCTTTAAGAATCACTAAATGTTAATGATAAAGACCGTGAACGACGGCCTAACGTGCTCTGCGAGGCACGGGGGTGATAAACCACCTTTTCTCTAAACAGAAAAAAGGAACACTCAGTATTTCATAGTCTGATTTAGGACTTGAACCCAAGACCTCGTGATCTTAGGCGTACCACTGGACCAACGAGGCAGACGTAGCATTGTGGTACGGTACTCTCTTATAGTTTTTTGTTTAGTTAGAGAAAAAGGGGGATGTTTAGTAATTCTATAAATAATATTAATAATTAAAAAAAAAAGCCCGACTGCTTAACTTGCTCCCACCTAGTCATCCGCCTCGGATATGTATAGCGACTAATAAATATAATTGACATAATATGCCATTTTAAAATCCCCTTGAATTTGATATCCATATCGCAATGTTTAAAAAAAAATGTTTTTTTCACCCTATTACGTCTCACAATCTTGATGTTTTTTTTAACTTCACATACCTACTTACGAACATTTGGGTTATTAAGATGAATCAAACAATATCATTCTTATCTCGATTCTTAATTACGTAAATCCGTTCAGCGGTTTGGAAGATATGAGGTAATAAAGAATATCGCATATACAAGATACGCGCAAAAAACATAACACTTCTTGCAGCCGGGTAAAAATACATAATGAGGTTTTGTAAAGAAATTACTGTTTTGGTGTTATGATTTTTGAATAGATATGCTATTGAATAATAGATATGATTGAATAGATACCCACATTGTGAAAAAATATTTTAAAATTTAGTTTTACAACATCTGCTACAAAACTGGCTAAACAAAAAAAAAATTGAATCAAATGAACGACTTTCCGTATGTATTTCAGACGTATAAAACGAGCACATATTAACAAATTAATTAACAGCGAGGAGCGCGTCGACAAATTGCTCGCGATCAATTCTCCTTTGTGCCGCAATCCATCACTACACATGTACGTACCGGTACGCAATGTGAGCGAAATTAAATTACTGCTTTATGAGATACACACAACGGTAAATATCTTTTGAGGGACCAAGATGTCGTCTAAAAATAAAATAGCATTTTACGATAGGCTTGCATTCGACAACAATCACGCATTGTAATTAACTAATTGATCTAATATGGTAGTTGACACTTTTTTAAAATAGTCTTAAATTATTGTACATTATCGTTCTTTCACATTGAAAAAAAAAACATCATATGTTTTTGAGACGTGATTAATACATGAAAATTTTAATTTTTAAATATTTTTTTGACAATACGAGCAGTAACGCCTGTAGGTCATGATGGTCTATATTTCAACTGTTTCATGACGTCACTAAGAAGAAGAATAAGAAGTGTTTTTTCTTAACGATATTTTCAAAATTGTCATTTGAGTAGTAGTCACTTAAAACAGTCGAACTCGACGTTTTAAAAGTGCTTGTAAAATATGCCTACTTGAAACGAATTTTTAATTTTGTATTATTCGATTTTCATAGATATTTTATGCCCGCTATAATTAGGAACTATAGGTATCATACTGACATTTATAATGATCGTCTACCTGTGTAGTTTTTTTTAATATTTATTTTAATTGAGAAAGAATAAAAAAGGAACAATTAACTGTAGTAGCTGCGTGGATTTTAATTATTTGTATTTCATTTTTGTTACTTCACGAAACAAGTAAGCCAAGCCTGTAAGTTACTTAAACAGCTAAATAGACCTGTATGAAAATCCATTTGAAAATTTTACCTAAATTAAAAAATACCTTAACTTGCAAAAAATAAGTTAAGGTTATTTTTAAAAACCTCAGATATAGATTACGATAACTTTTACCTATTCCCACCTTCTATTAATACTACCTTTCATACTGGAACCCATACCTTTGGTTTTACCGTAGTTGGATTTAAGAAATTAGTACACTAATTAACAGAAACTAGCAGATTAAACAGTTATTACCGAAGTGTCCTATATGTAGTACGTTACAGTTTGACTTCGACAACGTAGCCCAAAGTTGACGAAAAAAAAGTAAACGCAGCGTGGCTCTAATGAGTAAGCCAAAAGAAAACTTACTTGTGAACGAAGGACAAAATTCAACAGACAGAAATAGAAAAAGTATACAATGGCACTTTACATAGACCGCTTGGCAGACAGAATCAATCCTAAAATCCAAATAGACCGCCTGAGTGGGTTTTGTATTAAAAAGTCTGGTCTAGCGGGGCCCGGATGGCATTAAATATTTAATTTGTCTCTTTCCCGCCTGCCTCCGCCGCTCTGTGCCGCACCTAGTTATGCGTATGTTGCAATGCAGTTAGGTGTGGCAGTTAGTTGCCTGTTAGAGATTGCTTGTAGCAATAAGGCCGCCTTTGCATGTTTTCAGTTTTAATTAATGAAGTTTCTTATGGGAGGGTAAACCGATTCGTAACGTAACGCGTTACAGCGCCACTCAGTCTGACTTTCTTTTCTCCCACGCGGCAGCAGGTTTAAGTTATGTACACGTTTTTTTTCATTTTTAATAATTAATTTTTTATATTTTGTGTGCACTGAAGTATTTTCTTCTTCTAGTTCTTTTTCTAATGGACATTCATTGTTTTTTGTCAATTTTCTGTACAGGAAACAGAATTGCGTTGATCTAGATGTTCATAATACGTTCGATGCGGTACGCAGTCTTACGGCCGTTTTAACCTACCCAAGATTACGGATAGATAGCTATCCTCGATTATCAGTTACAGTCAAACTATCTTTTCATGGTCAAACTATCTGTCAGTAGGTTATTGAAAAAGCAGATATGAACAGAAAGATAGATTTTCTTAACTTTAGTAAGCGAAATGGCGGTATAGGTTATTGAAAACGACCGTGACCACGTACGTGTTTTACGCACAAACTCGGAAACTACTGGTCTGATTTGAAAAATTCTTTCAGTGTTAGATAGCCCATTTATCGAGGACGGCTATAGGCTATAGGTACTTTATTCACGTATTCCTACGGGAACGGGAACCACGCGGGTGAAACCGCGCGGCATCTACTAGTTATTAATATAATTGTTGCTCTGAAGATAACTGATGATGCAGTATCAAATGGTACAAAGTTTAATGCTTTTATTCAACTTGCTAGTTTCTATGCGGCTTTGTGCCAAAACGCTACATAGCTTGGCCGTGCATTTTGCCATTCAGATAAAATAATTCATTAAATTGACATAAGATAAGAATCTAACCTAGGACCATTCGAATATAAAGCAAGGCAACTGAGACAAGTCGTAAAATGTTTTGACTTTCAAATAAGAAATTGAGAAGTGCCTCCTTATAGATAGAAGGAACTACAACACACCGTACATCTCAGTCGGTTAATATCATAACATCACCTAATTATACGAAAACTTCATTACAATACCAAAAAAAGCGGAAACTTTATTAGGAATCACGGCAAACGTCACTACCGCACGCGAGCCTTTGCGCGGGGCGACATAAATCAGCCCCGGGGCCGTTGTACCCGGCGGAAGCGGAAACAGAGTCGATGCACCCTGCACACACACCACCGCAAACCACCCCCACATGTACACAAAACATTACATCAGTGTGCGTGACATAAATACGAAACGCGGAAGTCCAACATTAACATACATTTTCCACTCACACGTGCAAACAAACTTCGTGTCTCTACACGTCTGATACTCACACTGATGTGGAAATTTTCTAGGATTCCGCGCATGTGTGATCCCCGCCGTGTTGGTATAGAAACGGGGGTGTGGCGTTGTATGACGATGTCTGGTTGTGTGTGTGGGTAGGCTCGCGTCTGTCTGTAGGCGTCTGCGTGACTGAGCTGAGTAATGAATATACAGCGTGTAGTTTTTTCGTCTTGTTTAGAGGTAGTTGATAATTTGATATTGATTTTATAAACACTCGGCAATTTATGCATATTGCTGTATTCATTACCTCTAGAAGAAAAAATAATCTATATTTATAATTTCAGGTTATGATATCTGTGTTCTTAATGTACTAATACATTTTATTTGTGTTATTTTATATAAGTGATAGTGCGTTAGCTACTCCTTATTCATTCACATCTCACGTCTTACGGATTTTTTACCTTTAAAGGTGCTTATTTCAATTATTAAAATTAGTCTAATCAAGGAACAATCTGAAGACATCCTTTACAAAGCAAACTTGTTTTATTTTATGTCATTCAACGCGGATTTATAGGATTACTTTTATAATCTTAAAAATCTGCGTAGAAAGAAATCAATAAAAATAAAAAAAAAACATTATTATTATTGATATTGTATTAACTTAAAACTAAAATAAACAATAAAAATGAAAGTTATACTTTCCAATAAATAGAAATAATGGAATTCCAATCAACCGTACACTTTCTGTCGTTGGAGAAAATTGAAGCGTCCTGTATATAGTTTTCTAGGGGTGCGGCACACGTATGTGTGAGTAAAGATATTCATTGCCGAGTCAGTGTGCGCGTCGCGGGGCTCGCCCGGCGCACCCCCGTTCATGGCCAGGGGTCGCCGACCGCGCCCGGGCTACGCCGTAACCCCGCTACGGAGCTACGGGCTACGGCTCGTAGCTTCCTCTTTTGTTTTAATTTCATAGCGGCATGCATACATGTGCATTGTTTTTTCTTATTAGGTCAACTTTTTTATGCGACAGTTATTTTTATTTTTACTGTCGGTCATTAGGAAATGTATGTTTTATGATTTAAGACTTACGTAATGATAAAAATGGATTACGTTACAATCAAGATCTCCACTTTAATAATTGCTTTTCAAAGCAAGTCTAACTCGAACTGTTTATAACCATATCTGTTCAACGTGTAAAATTACGCAATATGATAAAAACTTTGTACATAAAGCTTTTTATATAAACGCCGAACGTGAGCGGCTAGAGCGTGGGCGTTCAACTTCGCAAGCAATTTTCCGGCAAGGCTGCCCGCTTGATGCGAAACCCGGCTACCAGGAAAACAGACAGTCTTTTATAGGAGCTTAACGCTCATATTACTTCATCATATTACTACTTTCCTAGTATATTTGCGTATTAACTTAACGTTGTTACCCTAATATTGGTATAAAAAAAATCTATCCATAGGAGTTGTATTCGGTGCAGCGCTGAAAATCCTATGGGATGACATTTCCAATGCGGTACACTGCAGTGGTGCATCATGCGTGTTTGCTTTTTTACTGTATGCGTTGTACATAAGATCAATAAAAAAGTACTACAAAATTACGCTACATTATTTTTTATCGCACACGAATTACATTTGTATGAGTCTTTTTTGGTTTACTGCAGTCCGGGATATATACAATTAGAAAAAAATTGTGTAGGCTCTCTGCACCTAGTAGAGATGTGAAAGGACATAAAGAAATACCGATTTATTTTATTAAATTTTACTGACCATAATTTGAATAAACAAACTGAATGACTGAAAATTCCGATAGTATGTTAAGAAAATGATGTATAGGTAAAAATTTTTAGGTATTTAGTCATATTATTCTTGGTTTTGATTGCTATTGAATAAGAATAAATGAATTTGAATATTATTCGAAATTTAGATAGTATGGAGAAATAATAATTGGAATTTTAATGCCAAAGGCCACGAAGCGTCGCTAGATGCGGAAATATTTTTTTTAATATTTGTGAGTTTTTATGAAAAGTTTTTAATTATTTGGAGTGTACCCGACGTTGCACGGCTCGCTGATAAAATGATGTCTGCATCACACTTGAATATTTTTTTTCAGTTAATTATTTATTTTTCCAAGTTCTTTTTATGTTATGTGTAGTAAAATCAGTGAAATCTCTTTCTTTAAAAAAATTAAATCATTTAAATCTGTTCAGATGGATGACATATCTGATTGGGTAACCAAAAAAATAGGTTTGATATGTTGTTTATTTAAATCAGAATTATAAAATCATAAAACAAAACTTTGTTTATCTGTTCGTATTTTTTTCTACTAGGTCCTTTTCGATTTCGAAGACATAAACCGATTTTAGAAATTCTTTCAATGATGTAAAACGCTATCAGCGAATAACATAGTCTATATTTTAATTTGGGAATGAAAACTAAGAGATTTAAAATAAGAATAATATTTATTTTACAGTTTTGTTATTTAGTTTTGATACATTAATTTTCAAATTAAGAGCCATGTATATTGGAAATCACTTCAAATTAAATTGATTTTCATCTAGATAATATTTTGAACCTAAAAAATGGTTTCCCAATGCCTGCCTGTGCAGCGTGAGACGAAAGCTGCATAAATCAGAATCGACTAAAGGGATTTTCGCTGACAAATTGATAGAGCTGAATAGAGAATGAAACACTTGCTCTTATTTTGTCAACGCCATTTTCCTCTTTACACACCTCTGTTTCGTCGATAATCTTTAAACTCGAGAAACAAATAAAAGTATATCTATTTGTTTTTCGAGATTAAAGATTATCGACGAAACAGAGGTGTGTACAAAGTTCTCAACTAGGGTAGATACTATATTATGTAAAAATTGTACAAAATTTAAAATTCCTTGTCCAATACAGGGGTTACATATTTCTTTACACACACAATATATTATCCTCTTTCTCACATTATAACCATACCTACTTAGGCCTTCCACTCCTCTTGTGTCTTGCTACGTTTTTATACCATACTGTAGAAAATAGTAGTCTGAGACGGATATGACTTCGCTCGAACAAGAGGTTGGCTTGTACCGACCCTAGGTGGCGCGACTTGTTTCCGTAAAGAGTAGGGAGTTAGAGAGGGTTAACCATCGGTTGGCGGGAACGATTTGCGACATAAGGCGGTCGTCCTACGGTCGGCTTTAGTATCCTCGTGACGTTCGACCCGTCCACGTTTCTTGTTGTGTAATTCTTTATGGGTTACTTGGGATAGGCGGGGAAAGTGACTTGAGTGGAAAAGGGGAGAGTTAGTTAACCGTTAAAGGCGCCTTTAAGTTCATTCTCTGCCATTCTAGGACCTTATTTTGGTGATTTGTTAATTAAGTTGTCCTGACAAATATTGTGAATTACTCGTTCGACATTGGTTTTCTTATTAATTCACCTCTGAGTCTGATAGTTATACATTTATTGGTAAAACGGATCTTGCTTTCTACCAATATCGAAATAGGTGTGAGAGTACAAAGTGGGTTTGTAATAGAGAGGATGCAAACTTAAACTTAACCGTGGGTTCATAGTTATAGCTATCCTTTAAAGTAACTGATTCAGTACTGCATTAATCGCTGCCGCCATACGCCTATATCACTAACGGCAATGCGTGGGGTGTTATGTTTGCGGCGTAAATTAGTGCCGCTTTTAATGGATGCGGATGCAGTCCGGTTGCTTGTTTAGGGTGCGATCATTTTGTATGCTGTTGTTTTATGATGCGCTGGTACCACAGAGATATGTGTCCAATACATTCTGATATAAAATTCTATTTATTGAGGACTGTGTGTGGACTAGAGTGGACACATAAAATGACCAGCTGGCCTATTCACTAATTTGGTCTTTATTAACAACCTATTCAAATCAACTGAGAAATATCATCTTCGATATGCATAAAGGGTTTTCAGTAGGTACCGGATGACATTTGTCAAATAACATACGAGTACGTCATAGTTAGTGAATTAGCCTCAACTAAACCAGAATGACACTTAAGTGTAGACACATAGAGATGTTAAACAATAGCAAATTAAAATCATGCTTTTATCTATCTATCCAAATTACGTTTGTAAGATAATATTCATATTACAAGTGTTTAAAACGCCTGCGACTTTGTGTGCATAATATTAAGTTTTACGCGGAAACTATGGATTTTCCTTGAATTTAGCATTTACGTTGAGGTACTCTATAAACTGCTCTATCTTCCAGTGAAAACCCATTAAAATCGGTTCCGCTGATTAGCCCGGACAAACAGACAAATATTTTAAAATAGGTTGTTTTCCTGTTGGTTCCAAATCAATATAATAAAATTAATTTAATAAGAGGTTTTATAAATATTAAGGCATCATTTTGTGAGTAGGTTTATTTTCTACTAAAACATTATTGCCTATAAGAATTGATTACAATTTTAAACATTCCTACATATAAGAATTGATTACACAACATATTGCTTTACTTTGACATCAATTATTATCAGTGAGGTATTTTAACTACCCAGTTGAAAAATCTGGTGAAAAGACTTAAATAATAATACAAATATAAAATATTATTCCCGTTTTATTAAAAAAAATCGTCATTGTCGTCATAGCTGTCATTAAAATATTCTTAAAAAGACGCGTCTCCACCCACATCAATCACTAAAAGTAATTAAACCCCCAGTATTGAAATGAATTCTATTGTATACCAGAAGTTGAAAACGTACTCCCTGCAACGTGGATTCACCGGGAGACTGAAGTGACGCCACGTCACCGCTCGGCTTACATAAGAGGTTACGCAAGCTGCAGCGATCGATGCGCGGCCGTTCACCCGCCGCAATGCGTCGCGCCGCAGCCCACCGCCGCCGGCCTCTGCCGCCCTGGTACCACAGCTTCACTCGCAGCCTGCGAGCCCGGGAAATGGATTTTTTGTTTTCCCCGCCCTTTTCTATCTGAGAATTGACAAATTAGTTTTTCATGAATAGAGAGGACACAAAAGAAAAGCTATGTTATATTTTCGTTCGCTGTTTCGGTTATTCGATATATTGACGTGTTACCAAATGAAAATATTTTATGCATATACTTTATAATAAAATTTATTCATTGACGTAGATGTATAAAGATGATCACCACTTTGTGAATAATAAAATGTGACATATTTGTTCGTCATATTATAAAGTATTTTTAGTTTACGTAATTTTCAGCAGTTTACTCATCCGCATTTTGGTCAATCAATGAATTTTAAAATACATACATTTATGAATTTTTTAAACTTGTATAAAATATAGTTTTACTACACTTTTTAAGTAATTATTTTTACAAGCTTTCATTTAACTTGTCTCATTAGTAGGTATGTATGGGTCAAATCTTTGAAACTAAATATGAACCACTACCTACAAACTTAAGTGCTAATTTTAGATGCTTATTCGCCCGGTGACAATACATAATATAACATCTTAATGCTACAGCCAGATGTTGCTCTTCATAAGATTTGTAGTACAATGAAAGAGTCAGCTATGCAAATATTGAAAGTAAAGTTTCTTCTTTTGAGCATTCAAAAAATAATAAAGTATGCAATTTTTACGTTGTGTAGGCCAGTGTTTGACTGCTGTCAAGCCTGGTGGTAAGCAAAAATGCGGCCTCCAGTAAAACGTGCTTGCCTAGGTGCCTATCCAATCTTGACTTGAAGAGTTTTGTTGGTGGTAGGGAAAACATACTTAACTAATTCGCTAATAGGTTTAAAAGAAGGTAACCTATCTATTGTAATTTTGGTAAAATAATTTGTTTCCTCATTAAAAACAATTAATTTAAGTGAGTTTTCTTGAAAAAGACATGATTCATTTTGGAGACAAAAGTAAGACCTGAATAGCCTGTAAATAGGTGCTTGTTCAAATTAAACACGCTTTGTAGCTGTCTACGTGACGGGGGCCACGGCGGTCGTAGACGCGCTACGCGAGCTTAGTCTGAGAGCTCGTGGGATATTTTATAGGGTATTTGAATAATCATTAAATTAACTGTCATATCGTCACGTCAGCTCCGGCTATTTAATAGAATATATGTAATTCAATTATATATGTTTTTTTGTTGTCATGGTAGCATAATACGGGTATGAGCACTAATACACAGTAGTAGATATATGGGTAAAATAAACTTGTATATCTTTTTACATGTAAGTCTGCTTCCTTCTTAAACTGTACTGTCACATAAGGTGAGATCGCGATCAAGGGCTAACTTGCTATTGAATAACAGTGATAGCCTAGTGGATATGACCTCTGCCTCCGATTCCGGAGGGTGTGGGTTCGAATCCGGTCCCGGGCATGCACCTCCAACTTTTCAGTTGTGTGCATTTTAAGAAATTAAATATCACGTGTCTCAATCGGTGAAGGAAAACATCGTGAGGAAACCTGCATACCAAAGAATTATCTTCATTCTCTGCGTGTGTGAAGTCTGCCAATCCGCATTGGGCCAGCGTGGTGGACTATTGGCCTAACCCCTCTCATTCTGAGAGGAGACTCGAGCTCAGCAGTGAGCCGAATATGGGTTGATGACGAAATGACGAATAGACATTTTTTTCATGAAATAATTTTGATGATATGCAGTTATACAGTCTAACCATCAGATTTTTATCTTAAATTAACTTAAATTCACGCAGCGTGATGAGTTCAATCTCAATATATGTCTCCGATTCGATTTAATATTCTAAAGAGTAATTATTTGTAGGGGGTAATCTATGGATCTACTAAACCTGTTATGAAAACTCTTTAACCACTAGAAAGCTGCGTCATTTATGAGTATTACAGGATGTATTTTATCTCCGTATTCTTACTGGAACGGGAAATACGTGGGCGAACCCCCGGGGTGACTATAAGGCAGTTATAATGATGAAATCTTATAAACAAGCGCGTTCCACCATATAGCATCATCGCTTAACATCAAGCGTGATTGCAGCTAAGCGCTTGCTTATACAAAATAATAAAAATTAAAAACACTCTCTATAACGTCTCACTAACTCTTAGAGTATAGCTATAAGGTTATTCATATTTATGCAAGGAATTGATTTTGCCAGGTTTCGTATTCAGTGCAGGCTCCAAGAATAATGGTATTAGAATATTCTACGCCGGAAGTTCCTTGTTCCGTTCAAAAATTAAAATTATGAGTACCTTTTTATTTCGTAACTTAAAAGTAATCTTGGAAGAATGGAGTGTTTGATTTTTGTTTAAGAATGAACACAACTTTTACCGCTTTATAAAAGTTTTTTATAAGGTACTAGCGGACTTTCTAGCGAAGCTTCGCTTTGGCTCACCCCCTAACCCAATCCTTTTCTACTCCCACCCTACACGTACCCTACCCTACCCTACTCTCACCCTTCCCTACCCTACTCATTACCCTACCCTACTACTACCTTATCAAATATATTCTATCGAGATTTGCGCTTAGGAAGATTCACGACTCATTTTATATATATATATATTAGGTTTTATAAAGTAATATTATGAGGCGAACATGATGGTCTACCTGATGATATGTGGTAAACTATCGCCAATAAATAGAGCAACTCTTCGCAGGATATAAAAGGATCACGTCCTACAAAATAAATAAATATACTTACACAATACACACATCACTACTTAGCCCCAAAGTAATCAAACGAGACCTATGACGTCATAAATTGGCTGGTGGGAAGCTTCGGTCGTGGCTAGTTACCAGCCTACCGAAAAAGACGTACCGCCAAGCGATTTAGCGTTCCGGTACGGTGTAGTGTAGAAACCGACAGGGAAGTGTATTTTCATCCCTCTTAACAAGTCAGCCCGCTTCTATCTTAGATTGCATCGTCACTTACCATCAGGTGTGATTGTAGTCAAGGGCTAACTTGTAAAGAGGAAAAAAAATGAAAAAATGTCAATATACAGTCTATATCAATACAATATCTATGTAAAAAATTAAGTAATTTTTGAATGGAATATTAACGAAAGTGTCCGTATTTTTCAACTTTCCGGGGATTTGAATACTTTTTAATTTCTAAAATTCATTACTTAAACTGAATAAATCCAAAAGTCTGTTGTGAGTAGATATGTATACGAATAAGGAATACAAATAATAGTGTCTAGCTTAAATTCGCATCAAATACATATTCCCTCAAAAACCCTAACAGATTATAATTATAGACAGACCATTGAAAACCATTGTAAATAGTTTAGAATGTCAGCACCGTTATCCGTATGTACGTAGAGCGCAGCTATACTAGTACCCGTCTAGACTGCATCGTGTAGTGCGGTACAACATAACTCTATCGTCCGTATTGTCTGAAATCTGGAATGGGGAAGCGAAGGGAGGACAAACTTGCTTTAATGAGGTACTCGTATTGTATCATTAAAAAATAACAATTGACTGCTTATAGTGTGTAATAACTCGTCTTTGTGTTTTTTTATAAATATATATATAAAAGAGCCAAATACCAAGCTTGAGAGATATGAAGTACACGATCTCTAAATTTGAAATTTATGAAGTTTAAATTTTAAAAAAACGTTCCATATTTGGGCCTCTTCATCACAAAATGTAACTGCCATCCGAATTTTAACTTACAAGCCTGTGTAATTTCGTCTCGTAATCGAATCGAGTTTGGTTTCGTCTTGTTTTGGTCTCGTCTGGTCTGTAATTATTAATTTAGTTAACTATTACAACTAAGGTCGTTCTTACGATTAGGCGTGAAATACAACACTCATGTTGATGAAACTTTCATCAAAATCGGTTTTGTATAAGTCATTCACAGGTAAATAACGTGATACTAGACCTCATGTATATTAAGTACCTGTGAAACTTTTTATGTCTACAGTGTGGTCTCTACCCTAACAATATGTCAGGAGGAAAGAAATAAATCTATAGCTACACTTTGTCTAGAGTCTAGACGGTCTATTATAGGGTACTGTGACGACGTCGTTAAGTCTACGGTTTACCCGGGAAGTACCAAATGCAATCGAAGTTTGTCGCTTTTGCTACCTGCATGCAATTTTAAACTTGCTTAAGCTTTTTATACATGTTTGCGTTAATACTTAATTAACTTTTTTGCCGCAATATGGTTGATTCAATGGAAGACACTAAGATAAACCTTTAACTATATAAAAAAGATTCGTAATTTTAGGTATTGTAAAATCCTAGCACTATAAATTATGGGCGCAATCTTGAAGGCTAAATTGCCGCAAACTTAACGTGAAACTGATGCCAATTTCATACAAAATTGATACAAATTGACGCACAACTCATGCAAACTTGTCACAAATTTAAACGCAAACTTGACGCAGACTTGAAGCAGACTTGACGCAAAATTGACCTAAATTTGACTCAAATATAAGCACAAACTTGAACGCAAATGTGACGCTAACTAAACGTAAAATTGCCGCAGTTGTAAACGTAAACTTGACGCAAACTGGACTCAAACTTGAAGGCAAACTTAACGCAACATTGAACTAGACTTAACGCATAACTGATGCAAGCATACTTAATTCTATTTATTTATGCTTAAGCGCATTCTTGACCCACACTTTGAAAGCATTAATGATGATAATGATGATGATTATATCTCAACTTTGCTCAAACCCCAGAGAACATGGGATCGACTCCCGTTGGACTATTGTTGTACCGACTCCTATTGTCCATATTTCAAAATATGGGTTACTATTCATCAAAAAAAAAATTGAACACAAACTTGACGCAATCTTGAACGCAAATTTTCGCAAACTTAAACGCATGGGTGTGTCCCAGGCTTAAATAGTGATGAAATATTTCGTCTATCTATCTTGTCAGTTTACAGCAGACTTGTAACGAGCTCGTTATGATAATAAGGCATTTAACTGTAGGTAGCACTGACGCGACGCCCTTATTAAATAAAACATTATTTTTCGAGACTAATGCGTAAATTTTGTGTAAAAGGTATACCAAAATGGTATACATAAAAATAAATAAAATGGTTTTATTTAAAAAAAAAAACATCACACAAAAGGTTCTTGGACTTTGAACTTACTACAAGGCTTAGAGTTCGAAAACCGGTTAACCTCCTTTAACATAGATCTATTAAAAGTACTACTTTTAATAGATCTATGTTAAAGGTTGACTCATCAATAAAACGTAGGTCTTTCGCTGCTCGAAATCGACCTATACTATATTGATCAGTTTCGGTTGTGCCACTCTTGCTACTGTTACCTATTATTTTTTTTATTTAAAAAAATACAGATTTCCCTGATTGCATTGTAGGCCTTATTAGTACACCTCTCGATAGATAGAAATAACACACGCTATAGAATGCCTACTTCATATCTCTTACGAGGTAGGCGTAGGTGTTATTCTTTGAATTTGTAAATTCTAGAAAACAAACAATACACTTGAAACCGAAATTCAGAGATCGAAAGAGCGCCAAGACTGAAATAATTTAATAGTTTATTACTATCCAACTAAAATCATTATTTGCGTAGGGTATCCTACGAGTGTTTAAGTAATAGGTACTCTAACTTTTCCACTATCGAGTACTCAAATCAATTCAGTGCTATTGAATTTAATAGGGTACTTCAGAGTACTTAGAACAAAGATCTCTTCGTACCCATAACAACCCTCATGATCATTACGTTACAAATTGAAAAATGTTCTGTACATCTTTACGATTTTATACTTCTGTAACCTAAAACCATAAACATAGAGTTTAAATTCAATTAAACCGCTTGAGCAGCATTTCCGCTGTGCAGATTTTCCGGGGAGCTGTCAAAACTCCCGCCCGGGCCTCGTTCGTTTCCGGCAAACGTCGGCGCACTTCGACGCCGCGGTAACACAAGTCCAGGCAGGCACGATCTGCGACAGCTGGATGAAATCCCCGGTCCCAATAAATTTTACCATTGCGCCATGCAGTGGAGGAGGTCTTTGTAATTCGGTCGAGTATATGTATTTGTGTGCATTCGGGTAACGTAACAGGGTTTGAGTGTGTGCCGTACTAGTGAACTTTGATAATGAACGCCGCGTCGGGGCGATTGGCCGGGCGGAGACCGCCGGGCGGCAGGACCTCGTCCCGCGCGCCGTAGCTGCGGCCTGCAACCTGCAAACTGCCCCTTTGAAACATTATTGAGAAGATATAGACTAGTCATTGAACTTCTGATGTTTCATGATATCCTGGTACTTAGTCCGGCTGATTATACTCCGGTTCTTGATCCCACTGATTTCCTGGTATGTCCGGATAACGTAGAGAGTCTGTAATTCAAAAAAATTAGGGTTTTCGAATTAAATTTAAAATATTAGAACCGAGAGGACCGACTTTGCTTCAGATGTATGAATAATGACCGATTTTGATCTAGTTTTTTGATTTATTGAATTTAAATTTATAAGTACGGGTATAATATTAAAATAAAACTCTAACGGGTCAAGTTCTGTATACATTGTACAATGAAAATATTTTGAAAATTTAAGTTGGAGGGCATACTGAATCGATACTGAAGGATCGAAAATACATGTGCCCGAAAAATATATATTTTTTAAAATTTCCAGTCTGTCTGTCTGTGTTAAGTTGACCGGGAAGCACGCTGAACTTACTGAATGAATTTAAATGAAACACACAATTTGAACCCTAATACAGAAGGTTATAGGATACTTTTTGTCGCAAATATTCAATGACAAGGTGTTGCAACAGGGGTTGAAAATTTGTATGGAAAGTTCTTAATTTTTCAAATTACATTTTTAAAATAGGTCTGTGTACTACAAAAATACTAAAAAAAAAAGTGTGTCAGCTCCGTCGCACGAATGGAGTTTACTCTTTTCAATAGCAACGCCTGAAAAGTGAAAGGTGCGCAACCGAGGTGCAGCGCTGCGTGCGCGCCCGCCAACAGCGTGCACGTGCGTGCGGACGCGCTAGGCATGTGCACGCTATGGCGGCTACGTACGGTGAAAGGTGCGCAGGATAGGTTGCGCACAAAAAACGTACCGAGGGGTATAAATGAAAAATCGATTGTTAAGGAGTAAACTCCAATAAGTTATGAAATGACATGCGTTACGTTTTTTGTGCGCAGCCTATTCTGCGCACCTTTCACCGTGCGCTGTGCCGCCAACAACTTGCACATCGCACCCATGTGCACGCTGTAGGCGGGTGCGCACGCCGCGGCCTTCTGCACCTCGGTTGCGCACCTTTCACTTATAAGGCGCGAGTATTGAGACGTGCTTCGAGCTAACTTTTTGTTTTTTTTAACATACACACTTTTTTTTGTTGGTAAACAGTGCACATCGAGTAGGGCTTTAGTAATACTTATGTAAAAGAAGACTAAATGTATAGAATTGTAAAATAACTAATAGACTTTATAATATACTTCACATTATATATTTTACTCTTACAATGATATAATCATTAAACAAACAAGCCCAATAACATATAGTATATAGGTATAGTCGCCTATACAGCATACCCTATGTACGTCTCAATACACTCACAGCTAAATTAGAAAGTTGCGCACTAAAGGTGCGCACCAAAAACGTGACACTTTTTCGTTAGTTCAGTTGGTTTTACCCCTCGGATTTTTCTCATACCGGGCGCCTTATATATAAAAAATCGATTCTTAAGGAGTAAACTCCAATAATGACAATCAAGATTTTTCAAAATTCTACCCTTAAAGGATTACAAAGGTTGAAAATATTTAATATGTAATTTTTAATATTTTGTTAAATGATTAGTGGACTTATTTAATATTTTATATAATAGCAGTTTTAAATTATAGTAAAATTAAGTATATTGATTTATTTTGTATAAAACATGCAAAAATATAAATAGAAAGGGTTGAAACGTTTACATCGATTTCCACGCGGACGAAGTCGCGGGCGTCCGTTAATAATAAAATTTCTACCGTGGTTGAACTTCTCTTGCTTTATACCATCCTGGTATTTGTTCCCGGTAATCTATCTACGTCTTGATCTCGCGAGATTGAGAGTAATCGGATGTTGTGTGGCTTATAATTATTATATAAGTAGCTTTTGTTTTTCAATATTTAAAATTTTAAATTATAAAACGGTTGAATAACAGGGGTTTTTAAAACCAAGGTATTATTTATAACAGTGAAACGAGAGTTTTAAAACATATAAACCTAATGAAGTTTGTGATAGCGAGACCATCCTCATTTTATAAAAGCTAAAAGATTGTCCGTAGTTGAGGTCTGGACTTTGGACCCTTGAAGCCATTTGCGTCCAAACTACATATAAGCCAACCGTATTTACTTCTGGTAGGAGCATGGACTTACGAACTTTCAGCTTATATTCTGGCTATCGAAATCTCGATTACTAACGATAGACATCTCACAATAATTATTTACGCCACTGTCATGTAATGAGGGCTATTGTAGCATGATTGATTTCTGGGCAATGATGCGAAGCTGAATTGCACCAAAGACAGCATGAGTGCTACAATGACTAATTTCGTGTAGTGGCGTACGATACATGCATTTTCTACGACCATGTTAAAAGAAATAAAGAATTAACAAAACTTGGTAAATAATATCAATCAATCAATCAATGAATCAATTTATTTATTTGTAGATACATGCATTATATATACAGGTGGCCGGTAGATGTAGATGGTAAATGTATCTTGCCAATTTGGCATGCAAATTATTTATTAAGTATTTAATTTATATACACGGCCTTTTCGATTTTGTACATGATTTCCTAGATTTTGTCTCTTTTATCTTTGGTTTGATAGCCCTGCCACATCTGGACGTCATAAATTTTTCCTCCATATCATTTTATTATCACTTCAGTTTTCACTCATTTCAGCTTAGTATTTATTTAAATGCAGTAAAATTAAAATAGTGCGCAAATTGTACCTACTACCTAATAGCCAATAATGGCGTCGTTTGCCGCCTTTTAGCCGCGCATGCGCGGTTCCACAACCAATATAACGCAAGTCCGTGTGATTTTTAAATATGGAAGCCTGATTTTTTGTAAACAATGCTACAAAAAAAAATCTATTTAAAAATTAAAGAAAAAAAATATTGTAGCACGGCATACTATATGACCTGTAGGCATGAAATGCTTTGTTTTATGGTTTGAGGTTTTACATTGAGTATATTACGATGATTTTTTTTTTATTTTTAAACAGTTCCATGGCATTGGCTACAAAAATTCGGGCTTCCTTATAAGAGACAAAATCTAGAAGGCCAAGCCGATATTAAATCGAGGAGGCCATCCCAACTCCAATTATATTTATTATTTACCATATTTTGTTATTTCTTTTATTGATTTTACTATGGTCGTAGAAACAGTATTGTATGCCACTGCACGTAACTAGCTATTACATGACAGTGGCATACATAACTATTCTAAAGTTCCCGGCTGACGTTTCCGATATACCTATTCATACATCGGCATTGAATATAATATAGAATCATAGGTCATTGTATAGAATGTTGCCTTTTATTATCGGCAGAAATCTATCTAAACGATCGACGACGTCCACGATGATTAAACTGCCTCGTTGGTCCAGTTGCCTAGGTGTCTTCGAATCACGAGATTCTGGGTTTGAGTCCTGGGAAAATTTTCAGTAAAATATCTCAGCCCAAAGCTGTGAATATGTTTTATTCTTTAGTCATAAGTGATGATGCAGTCAAAGATGGAATCAGACTGACTTGTTAGGAGTAGGATGAAAATCCACACCCTTTTCGGTTTCTATACGACATCCTACCGGAACGCTAAATCGCTTGGTATGTTTTTGCCGGTAGGATGGTAACTAGCCACGGCCGAAGTCTGCCACCAGTCAGACCTGAACCAATTAAGAAAACCTCAATCAGCCGGGCCGGGGGTCGAATCCAAGACCTTCGTCTTGTCAATCCATTACATCCATATTTTTTATCACTCTTGTTCTTCGGTGTACCAAAGCGGCGAAGTAACATTTGAAGCTGTATTATTTTTTTAGTATTATTTTTTTCTATAAGCATAAACAAACAAGAAAACGAACAAACAAACCAATCAATAAGTCTTCAAAAAATATCGTAAAAGTCAGGCTGCATGGTCAACGATCTTAGCTTGTCCTCGTTGTAGACAAATTAAATATGTCGTAAAACGTTGTAGCAAACTTTTTTTCATAAAGTAATGATTTCATAATAGTAATACAATTATCAAGATTTTTTTAAATATAACTAAACTGCCGGGTGGTTAGGGTAGCCCTGGGCCGGGGATAGTTATTTAGACATTTCCCTTTCGGGCATATCCCGAAAGGGAAATGTCTATTTCAATCTATTCAGCAGTTTTTTATGTTTTTTTCTTTAAATTATTTTTACGAATTTTTGCTTTCACAATTAAGGGGCTTCTGTAGTCCGGGTCCTTAAGAAATTAAATATCACGCGTCTCAAAGGGTGAAGGAAAAACATCGTGAGGAAACCTGCGTACCAGAGAATTTTTATAATTCTCTGCGTGTGTGAAGTCTGCCAATCCGCATTGGGCCAGCGTGGTGGACTATTGGCCTAACCCCTCTCATTCTGAGAGGAGACTCGAGCTCAGCAGTGTGTCACGTTATTTTTATTTGTAAAACAAATAAAAATACGGCATAATTTCAAAAGAAAAATTTATTAAAAAAAAGAACTGATAAGAGGGTCGGGGTGTGTGTGGCCGGCTTAAGGTCCGCTGCTATTTCGGTACCACACTCTCCTTGCTTCTTCAATCCGCGTGGTTAGCGCCTGCAGGGCTTTTTGATTCCAAAGGGGATCCCCACGTCGATCCAAGTCTCAAGGAAGTTCCTGGAATGCACCATATGATATGCATTTTATAAACGATTATACTATAGTAATCTCGCGGACTGCCACATTATTTAGCAAGCAAGAGGGGTACCTACTAATGACTTTCTACAATCTACATGCTTCTAGGATGTGGCAGTCGTACAATATAAGAAAAAACAAACTGACTATTATTTAACTAACTCTAAGCATTTTTACATTTTTAAATTAATTGCATTTTCATTGCAAATTATAATTACAAACAAAAACAGAAAAGAAGTATTTACAACAATGGAGGTATTAAGCTAAAACTATATACAACAGGAACAAACAGCACATACTATTAAAGTTAAGTAATAAGAACATTTTATATGACTAAATAAACTTGCACAACTTACCCAGTATGGGAACTTCTAAAGAACACAATTAAATTCGGAATTATGAAAAATTCGAAATTGTGAAAACAAGAATAAAATAGGTAAAGATTATTATTTCTTAGAACACGGTAGCTCTTTCCAAGACCGTTCAAAAAGTGCTCGTTCATTTTCAAACGTCATTGCCAAAGTCTGTGGACTTCGCGATTGTCAATGTCCACGCGACATTGACATTTGACACTTTAGAAGCGTTCCGTAACACATAAAGGTGTGGCCTAATTTAATAACAAAATTAAATGTAGATTAATAATTTTTAGATTTACTTTTTAACTAGCCTATATAAATTTAGAAATGAGTTTTATTTTTAATTTAAAAATATGTTCGACGCGTTACAAGTGAGCCGAATATGGGTTGATAACGGTGTAGTCCGGGCGCACTGTACAATTGATAGGGCTGATACGGTAATCTGTCAGTTTTGCAATAAATATCAAAAACTGTGTCTGAGACGAACAATAATAAATTTCCCGGAGCAATATAGTACCCCTGATTATTCTCAACGTGTATCGCGATCAAAGGGCGCACAGTACTGTATAAATCCATTTATGTAGTTCCTTGCCATACAATATTGGCGAAAATACGTTTGTTGTTTGCTAGGGTTGCCATATTTAATATTGTGATAATTATCAAATAATTATTTCTAAGTTTATACATAGGTAATGTTTACTTTAATTTAACTTCATCATCATTATCATCGTCATCATCAGCCAATGGACGTACCTACACTGCAGGACACAGGCCTTTTGTGGGAACGTCCAATAATCACGGTCCTGAGTCGCCGCATTCAGCGAATCCCAGCGACTCGCTTGATGTCGTCAGTCCACCTGATGGGGCGTCGACCAACACTGCTTTCTTTTCTTTTTTGGAGTTTACTCCTGAAGAATCAATTTTTCATATGGCCTACGACAGCGTGACGTCTTTGTGCGCAACCTATTCTGCGCACCTTTTACCGTGCGCTGCCTCCAACAGTTGCCGCTGTTGGCGGGCAAGAAGGTTCTCTTACGATAAGAATTTCTGTTGCGTTTATAATAACAGATCAGATGTTGAATGCCATTTTGGATTCTTTGTTTTCTGACACGTATGATTTGATCTTCTTCAAGACAAGAGAGAGCCATCTTCTAGGCAAGCGCGACCCAACTTAGACCTCATCATTGCTTTCTACTAGGAATAATTGTAGTCAAGCGTCTATTTAGCATAACAAAATAGACAAAGGCCAATTTAGCATAACAAAATAGATTACAGACAACAAAATAAATTCTATTTTGATTGATTGAGTCTATTTATCTAGCGAATCGCGTATTTCCCTTTTTTTTCTTCGAAATATTTCATTCTTTGAATCATTATATACGTGATGATGTCACATTACGAAAAAATAACGAAAAATTCTCAATATCATAGTGAGGATCGACCTGCGGCCTTATTATGTATCTCAGTGTACCATTCAAACAATGAGTCACTACATCGATTTACGTCGTATTTTCGTTTTTGTGATCATCTTATATGATTATTTCTACGAAATTACCTTGACTACGCCATTTTACATCAAGTGGCAATGATGTTTTCTTTTAACATTCGTCTAACATGAATATTTTAACAAAATAACGTAAATATCAGTATTTCGTTAAAATAACGTTACTATCTGCTACTACCACTAGTAGACTAATGTTACTTTACGTAAAATGGCGATTATTGTGTCATTTCGTTGAAAACACAATGTTAGATGATTGCAAAAACGAAAATACGATGAAAAACGATGTAGTGACTGATGACTTGAATGGTACACCGAGTTACATAATAACCCTGCTGAAAGGCATTACATAAATCAGCAACCCTTATACCGCCGCCAAATACGGCAGACTCTTAAAAATTAAATAACGCACACGCGTAAAGGATAGGGTTGCGAGAGGGGTCCAGACAGAAAAATGCACTTGGCACCCCTCGTCTAGACTGCAGACTGTCTGCAGGGGCCCGACTCACCAAGGTCATCTGTCTAAACACCCAATACTGATTGCCTTCCGAATTAGATCTTCCCGGATGAAACGGCTGATATTTTTTTCATTCCAAATTATAAAACGTTTGTTTCAAGTATTTTGGTATTCTAAATTTAAAATCGTTTGTTTTAAGTTAATTGAAATTCATTGGGATACCTAATTTAAAAAAAAATATTTCAAGTAGGCAGGTGAAAACTTGTTGGCATTAGAAATTCAATATTGTTAAAAAGATTAATTTTATTCTTACTTTTGAAAGTTTGTCCACTTCTAGTGACTTCTAGTTATAATAGTCGGTTTTCAGCAGATCTAAAGACGGAAACTAAGATAAAAAAGCTCTTCTAAATTCATCATTGACATTATTCATTACCACTTGGGTATTTTTCGTGCTAAGACATTTGAGGTGTATCTAACTAAGCGTTTTGTTGTGATTTATATTGCATGACTGCAATAATAACTAACTTACAGTAACATACTTGATATAGCATAATGAAAAGCAAAAATGTTAAGCTTAGTTTAGGAAAATATAAAGAAAATATAAATTATTATTCAAAAACTTTTACATGAACCATTTTTAGCGTTGCCCTATAATTACAATCTTTTGTTCATTCCGCAAACACCACAATGGCTCCTGATTGCACTTTGACTCGTTTCGGGTCCTTTTCAAAACAAAAATTATATACTCAAAATAAAAATATAAGGGTACGCATACGCTGGTTGCGGAATTTTAAAGACCTAAATAAAGTCCTTTCGTAATTTGCGGTCCTTTATAAAAACGCACGCAGCACAGTTGTGGAAAGAAGGTAGTTAGTTTTGCTTTTTCTGTGGAGTTATAGACGTTTATGATCTCTTAGTACGAGTCACCTCAGTTCGTAACCATTGAGTGAAAGCGTGTCGATTGTATCGAATTACTTGTAATATACAAAATCAACAAATTGCAGAACGCTTCTAGGCAAATTAATAATTCTTTATTGCAATAAAGGCTTCAATGGCCGAAATCAAACTTTATTAATAGAATTATTAGGTTTATATAATTAGGTATAATTTTGGAAAATAAATTAAGTAACTTGACTTGACACTAACAAGTCAGTGTTTCATGGTATGAATGTTTTAACATATTAGGATATATGTTTAAAAATAATTTAGCTCCTCTTGTTGTCTGGTACTGGAATTTGTAAATGATAAATTATATACTAGAGGACAGCAGTGATTTCGTCTGTATGAAATTCCATTTGACTGATACAGTCTTCGTTCTGCAATAAAGCTTAGTGCTCCAAGCTAAAAAATCTGTGACAAAACGTATAAAAATTGTAATTTTACAGAGTATCGAGAAAGTTAATTTATAAAGTATTACAGATCTGAATAAAGTTTTGTTTGACATTTTTGGATAAAAAAAATAATGTAAAACGTGCTAGGGGTGGAAAACGTTAAACTTTTTTTGTCCGGAATCGGCAAAAATGGAGGTGGCAACACTAGCTCTTGCCTGCGACCTGGTGGGGGTGTAATTTAGTGCTAGTCTGGCTGTGCTGTAGGGTACGTGGGTAGTTATAGCGTACGGCGCGACTGCGAGGGGTAGGTCAGGTCTGCGATCCTGGACGCGATACCGCTTTTGTTTTTATTCATGACGCTTTTAGGGGATTACGTTTTTATTAGTTCAATTTGTTGTTTACAAAATGGAGCTTTTTTCGACAATTTTGGTTGAAACAACACGCACGAATTGTGTGTTGGTTTTGGACATCATGGACGTCCTGATTTGAACGTATCGATATTAATTCTTATTAAAGAACAGATGATTGTATTTTAAGTCTTGTTCAAATGTAATTAATAATTAGGTAGAGTTTTTAAGATAAACTGAAAGAAATAAAGTTATGAATAATTAATAAATGATCATCCAAGCTTTGTTATTTTTTGGATAAAATTTTATTGTATATAACTGAGATTTTGTCATGTACGAGTAAAGGTTTCTTACAAGGCTTATATTTGGGCACACTTTTTAATTTATACTTTAACCCTTATTGTTTCGCCATGTTCGTAGTAGTCGTTTGTCCGTTTGTCTGAATTGTTTTTTACTCGATTTTCTCATTGTGAAAAAAACAGAGAAGTAAGTACTGAGAACAGGTCATAATGAAATGAAAAGGATATCACAGCTAAGAAGCGATTAAAATTTATTGAGTTGTAGTCGACATCCTCTTTGTGGTGGACCATCTAAGAATGTATCGGTGACGTACCTACTTCTACGGAACCATATACAGCGCGTAAGCACTTCGCCGTTTTTTTATTTTTATATATTTTGATTAATAGAGAGGTAGGTAGGTTGAAGACATGATCGAGGATCTTAAAATACAATTTGTCTACGGTGGTAACGCGTAAAAATAGATTACGGTAACCAAGGCAACCGTCTCGCCCACAGAAAGCTAACATAGCAGCCGACGGCATAACACACACATAAACACAAACACACGTCACACATGCACAATGCGGCGAAGGTACCAGGGGAATATAATTTTGTTAGAGTCTACTTCGTACTCGTAAGTACTTTTATGATGTAGCTTTACAAGTTTGTTGCGCTTTGTTGCAGCTAAGCGAAGATATAGTTGCTAATTAGTGCTTAAGTTAATAGAATTTTAATTTTCTACTAACTGTTAACCTAGGTTTCGCTCGCATTAAAGTCTTAGTATATAGATAATTATGGTTATATTAAATCTATACCTACTCGTCAGTTTCTGCTTTATGAAATTTATTAGAAAGTAGTACAAAGAAAATCTGTAAGGACGTGGTAATACAAATGTAACAAAATCTAAGAATATCGATATAAACAGTGAACATTAAACACTTTTACCTATTTCTAAATAGGGAGGTTCTATGTTCGGTTGTATATAGTATTTTTAGGGTTCCTACTTAAAAGGAAATAAACGGAACCCTTATAAGATTACTTTGATGTTCATATGTTTATCTGTCTATTAACAAAAACTGCGCAATTAGATTCCTGTTCAAACAATGATCGTAACATTATAATGATCCTACGTACGGAACTCTCGGTGGGCGAGTCGGACTTGCACTTGACCGGTTTTAATTTATACAGGGTGTCCCGTAAATAGTACGACATACTTTACAGGGTGATAGCTGACATCAACGCCTGTATATTAAGTGCAGGTTTTTGTAATGTTCTGGAAAGTGATTCAAAGTCTGAGTACAAACGTACAAAATCTTCTAAAAATAACGGTAGCCGTAGACAAAAGATCGAGTTTTTCCCTGCCGATTATACCTAACAAGAGCATAAAAGATTAACGTGATGTATAATGCGTGAGGAAGGACATAACGCCCCCTTTTCCAAACAGGACGTTCGGAAAACTGAAAAGTACAGTGGGATGAAATCCGTCGTATATTTTAGTAAGCAATTTGCTAATTACAATTGGCAGCCGACGGCGAGGGGAGATGCAGACGGTTTTTGAAACATGCCGTTGGTTCCCAAAGATTTTTTTGGAACAGAAAACAATTAAACGGAAATTTGCGAAAACATATTAAAGAAAGGATTAGGTATAGGGAGTTAGTTGTCCTTATAAGAATTTCTTTCTTTTTTCTAAGAAATATTCAGTAAATTTTCTAATTCAGTTAATATTCAGTAAAGTTGCGAAGTTGATGGTTTATTTTTATTTTTTACAAGTTAGCCAACCCTTGACGTCAATCTCACCTGATGGTAAGTGATGATGCAATCTAAGATGGAAGCGGGCTAATTTCTTAGGCGTGGGAAAAAAATCACACCCATATCGGTTTTAACACTACATCGTACATCATCGTCGTAAATCGCTTGGCGTTACGTCTTTGTCCGTAAGGTGGTAAGCCGCGGCATCAGTCAGACCAATGAAGAAAACCTCAATTGGCCCAGCCGGGAGTAGAACACAGGACCCCCGTCTTGTAAATCCACTGCGCCATGGAGGTCTTTAAAAGTGTTACATCCCCGTGCCTCGGAGAGCACGTTAAGCCGTCGTTCGAAGCAATTAATTATCGTTGCCATCTGACAGTGGTGGGAAGCGGCTGATTTTAAATTATAAGTTACACAGTAACATTTACATAAATTAAATAAAAAAGTAAAATGAAAATATGATTTGCTTAACTTTTGAAGTACACAGAAGCGTAATCAATTTTATCTTGCTTCTAATTTAAAATTTCCGATTAACATAAATAATTTTGCTGAGTGATTTTATGGCAGATGTACAGAGGGAGCGATCTAGAGTTTCAAAATCAAAAAATCAAAATCAAAAATCATTTATTTCAAGTAGTGTAGTAATGGTTTTTCAATCACATGAAAAATATATTTACCCGCGTTTGTGTAAAGCATCAAGCAAAGTTTGAGAAGCTGTGGCACAGACAGGCAATATATTTTTGATATGTTCAAACGTACCTACGCTCCCGAGATAGTCTGTACTCCCCTTATGTACTGAGGGCATTATGAATACTAGCCCATGATCGGGTAAAAGTAAAAATCGAGTTTTGGGTGCCCTTTTGTTTTTTTAGAGAACGCCTGTCCGAATTTGGAAAATTGTAAATGACTTCGATTGTCGACAGTACGACAAGTATAATTGGTGTTACCAAAAAAGAGTGCTGTCAGAACTATACCTCATGGTAACGTGTCAATTAAAATTGTAGCCTCAATGACTGTGCAATTATTGTCCATGGTTAAAAGGCTGGACTTAAGTCCGAGAGATCATGGGTTTATTCTTCCATAGGACCCTTAGAAAACCCCATATTCAAAAGTAACGGGTTGGTTCCACAATTTGCATGTCCGTGGAAAAAATAGTTGTAGTTTGTTGAAATTCAGCTATTATGGAAGGAGAATTTCTAACATATAAGATAAAAAAAATAAATAAGACTTAAAAAAGAGTTTTTGAGATAATAAGTGAAATAGTTTAGCAACCTTCGAAATAAAAGTATTTTCTTACGCCAGCATTCTTTTAACTTAACATGACGTATATGTAAAATTCCTTTATTTTTGGGTCTGTGATTTTCTTTCTGGTTTTTTCTTCAACTTTCAGGAGGATGGATTAAAATTAGGTATAAGCATTTTACAAGATACCTACTAGTTATTTATACATCTTATAAAACAAAATCCTTCGCGTCTGTCTGTCTATTCGTGATTAACTCGAAGAATATCAAACGGAATATCATGCAGTTTTCACCAATAGATGAGGAAAGTTTTGATAATAAATTATCATGATTTTGTGTAAATTTAATAAAATATAATTGTTGGAATTGTCGGAAAATTGCCACAATTTCACCGACAGATCTGCTTAATCCCCTTGAGATATAACAAAACAATGTGCTATTTAGGGCTATTGTAAGGGCCATGCTTACTAAAACACAGATTTACTTTGTTAAAACAGCTTAAATCGGGAACGTATATGGTGACGGTTAGGCACTTAGCGTAAAAGTCGTTGATTTTATTTAAATGGCTGTCGAAGTCACATTAACTATGACACCACAGACGTTCCGTTGTCGGCCCTTTATAATAAGGTACAGATTACATATTTAATGGCATTTGCGTCGCTAACATCTATTGAAAAGCATTTACGGAAGGGTACGCGGGCAAAGTCGCAGGCATGTATCTACTAGTATTATATATTTGTTATGAGCACAGGCTGAAAAAAGCATGATAATCTGTTTTCTCTACGTTTGGATGTGATCGTGGCCGGTCGTTGCAGGGAGCTCGTAACATAAAAGTTGATTGTTGCATAACACGAAGTGCGCAATCAGCGTAAAGTTAACAGATAGCCACTGCAGAGATCCTGCGTCGACCTGCAGCCTGCACCCTGCATCCTGCACAGCGTTCATAGAGAATTGTATGCGTCCGCAGGGTGACCATCATTTATGACGCTTATATCCGGATACTATATAAGATAGATAGCACTACTATATAGCAAGCAAGTTGAACCAAAGTGACACTTGTTTGCGGGTCTCAGGTTTTAAGTAGGAAACAAACGGCCTCCGTGGCGCAGTGGTATGCGCAGTGGATTTACAAGACGGAGGTCCTGGGTTCGATCCCCGGCTAGGCCAATTGAGGTTTCCTTAATTGGTCCAGGTCTGGCTGGTGGGAGGCTTCGGCCGTGGCTAGTTACCACCCTACCGAAAAAGACGTACGATTTAGCGTTCCGGTACGATGTCGTGTAGAAACCGAAAGGAGTGTGGATTTTCATCCTCCTCCTAACACGCAAGCCCGCTTCCATCTTAGACTGCAACATCACTTACCACCAGGTGAGATTGTAGTCAAGGGCTAACTTGTAAAGAATAAAAAAACCCTTATTTTTTTCTTTCCTTATAAATTTCTTTCGTTCTGCTCTTTGTCTATGTGTAAGCCTTTGGCTACGACATATCTTGTGAAGTAAAATAAATACATGTCGACCAATAGACGACAGAGTTTTCTAGTCCCAGTTGTTTCGTACCAGCGAAAAATTAAGAGCGAGCGATATTTCCGACTCTACCGCTGTTGGTCTACATGTGTCTTTCTTTAGTCTCGAGATATGTCATGGTGCACTTCTTACACTCTTACAGTACGCCTAAGAAGTGCATCATGTCTTTTTTATCTTAGAAAAAGTCTTTTAGTCTGTTTCTGTGTTTCTGGTTGTTACATTCTAGTAAAACTTCGCCCCCTATCTAGGTAGAAATAGGTAAATTAGAAATCATTTTGACCAAGTAAAGGCTGTTTGTTCCTGATGTCTAATTTCCGTTTGGTCATCCTATTCCCAGGGACTGAGACTGGCGCGATGGCGGCGCATCCGGCGGTCGTCATGGCTACCGCCTCGCGGCAAGTCTACTGTCTACCTCCTATACAACCATAGCTACCTGGTACAGCTAATTTCAGTTTAGATAGTTTCACAGAATTTCGCAAGATCTCTCTCTCTCTTCCACTTAGTTATCTTATCTACCCACTTATAAATACTAACTTGTAATTTTAAATTAAAAGCTTTTCATTAAATTTAATATCAAAGTACGAGTCAGTACATATTATTACGGTACTTATCTCGATAAATCAATAATTAAATTTTTTTGTCTGTGTGTTTGTTCCGGCTTATCTGATACAGCTGTACCGATTTTGAGGGGACTTTCACTAGCAATAACTGAACTTGGGGACTGAATTTTCTTCCTTCCTCCGGTATTCCTACAGAAATGGCAAAACGTGGGGCATAGCTAGTTATTTATAAAAGATAAAAATTTAGACAGTTCGAATTTACATGTATTTATATAAAAAGATATTATTTTGGCTAATAGGTCACATACTTTTCATTCAGCTTTCAAACAAACAAACCGCATCAAAATTGATCCGTTAATTTAGAAGCTATAATGAATTTTGTGTTTCTGTAATAATCGCTCTTAGACGAATTACTGCGGCTGACAGCTTAACACGCTCTACAGATCTTGTACTGACATTGAGAAGGAAGAAAAGCCTCAATATTTTCATAGCGTCTCCCGGGAATCTCGGACTGACAACGTCACTACTCGTAGCTCAATAGCTAATGTCGCTTAAATATTGAACCTAAGATACAGTTTGAGGCATGTACGAGTATAGAGAGGTATAACTCTTATAGGTACGGGCTCTTAAATACATCAAGTGGCCCATCTTGAAAAATAACCAGCAAAACAGTATGGCAACTTAATTAATATCCAACGAAAATATATAATTCCCAGAGCGCCGCATCAAAAGCTAACCAAACAACCAGACGTACCTTGTTAAAAGTCAAAACAAATCTAAAATCTGATTGAATAATCCATTAGCGAGTCATAGCGTGTACCTTTGACATTTTGTATAGCGTTGCAGCAGGGTGCATCGGGGGGACAAGCCGAGCTGCATTGGGGCAGGTCGAGTATGGCAATATAGCGTCGAGACTGCCCCCTTACCCAACCCACTCCTACAACACTTAGTCATCACGATTGCAATTCTTGTTTCATATTCATTGCCGTTTTTCTACAAGGCATGAAATTTTGTTATAAGTTAAATAGCCGATGGATAGCATATACGTTGGTAGTCTGAAACTCGTTTTCATAGCCGCCGAGACTGACTTTTACTAATTCAACCTTTATACATTACGCTTTACTACCAAAGTTGTTGCTTATTATCCATTGCTGCGTTTAAAAGAAGTAATATGAGTTTGTTGCATGTTAAGCCAGCAATGGATTATAGAGTAGATAGTGGGAAATACATACGTGATGGACGTCTGTAGTGCAGTAAAATTACAACTCCCTAAAGAAAACAAATCAGGAAAAGCACTCGTCTGACGTAGTCTGTACATAGTTAAATGGATTGCGTGTATTATGCTAGTTTTGTGGGCGAATGTATGCGGCGGTTTTGCGTGGAACTTTACTTTAAATGATTTGCATGGAACTTTCAAGGGTTGTTAACTTACTAATGGTTGACCAAATACTTTTAATTTACTTTGCTCTACGTACATTGTAGATGCTCATATGCACAACTATATATTAATTTATTGATTTTATTCTTCTTCTTGAGTCTTCTCTTTTGATTCATGATAAGTCGCGTGTTCGCATTACCTTGTATTCACTGTTTTTAACTCTAAATTCCTTTTTCGTGGCATCGACACCAGATTTGATCTGAAACTGGTTTAATACAGGAATCGATCTCGGATCTTATAAGATACAACTATAAGCCAGACTAATTAGACAATATTTTGCTATTGGTAACTTCACTTCAATAAATAGTGATACTCTTGAAAAATCGTCATTGAAACAACAAACAGAGCATTCAATTTTATAAAATAAATAAAGGTAAACTTATGTCTGGAACACGAAATAAAATAGCATAAAAATTTTGGTCAAGCAGTCGTCCAATTATAAGCAAGCATAATTGGACTCCCAGACACTCTATTTCACGAATACATAAAAGAGGAAAACGTACAAAGTCTACAATGTGGGTGGTTAATATTAAAATCCTATATTTTCATCTTGGAACCACAACTCTTCAGACCCGGAAATGCAAAGGAAATCTTGCCATTCAAAACTCAACCTACTCCAAACATTAAAAGACTTAAATTCCAATAACCAATTTCACGTTTCAGCTAACACTTTTGTGATGCGAATGCACTTGTCATTTGCATTTGAAATTGGAATTACGCTACAAAAATTTACGGTTTAAAATCAAACAACAATAGTGAACGCAGATAAGCTCTTTATTTGTGATATTCGAGTGCATACTACGTTGTCATAGTAAAATGAACTCTATTTTGTAAGTAGTATGGTTAATATTTAAATGGTGAACATTGGTACATGTGCTTAATTGGTAGGGTTTAGTATGCACAATGCATAGCCCGGGAGTTTCGATCCGTCTCTGAGCTCGTCCCGACTCTGCCCATACAGAAATATAACACTGCACGTTGCAGAATCAATGGGAAAGCCCATTTTCCTTTTGCTTTGAGTGTCAGACTTCTGGAATGTTCCGACGCGTATTCCTCTGCTCTGTTTGATTAAATAGATTAAAGTGTTACAAAGGTAAATCTGATCACGTGATGTGACTATACTAATATTATAAACTAGCGGACGCCCGCGACTTCGTCCGCGTGAAAGTCGTTGTAAACTTTCAACTACCCCTATCCTACCCTACCCTACCCTACCCCTACCCTACCACTACCCTTCACGCGCGATGGCTTGGCGTATTTCATGTATAACTTTGGTGCTTCTTTACCGATTTTTATGATTCTTTTTTTATTGAATAGGTAATAATGTTAACTTTCTTATTAAGGATGAGTGATGAGTGTTATAAACATAAGAGAAGACAAATATAATTAGAAAGCTCCGAATTGCTAAGCTATCGGGAGTTACACGTGTTATTGTGAGTCAACCATAAAAGATAGACATATATATGCTGTTGTGTTTTTATAGATAATTTTAAGGAAAACTTTTCCGTCATACATGATTTCTATGTAGCTTTAACCATTAAGGCTGTACACGCGACGTAAGCTTAAAAAGATTGAGTAACTTCTCCCGTTTTCTCAACATTTCTCTTCACTGCTCTGCTCCTATTGATCGTAGCGTAATGAAAAGTATACTATAACCTGCCCAGGAGTATGTTGAAGAATTGTACCAAGTTTCGTTAAAATCCGTCCAGTAGTTTTTGTTTCTATAAAGAACATACAGACAGACAGACAGACAGACAAAAATTTTACTGATTGCATTTTTGTCATCAGTATCGATCACTAATCACCCCCTGATAGTTATTTTGGAAATATATTTCATGTACAGAATTGACCTCTCTACGGTAAAGTTTGTGGTATTGTAGGGGGTAATCTCTAAATGTACTGATCCGATTTTGAAAAAAATTTAACCAGTAAAAAGCCACGTCATTTGTGAGTGTTATAGCTATATTTTATTCCAGTATACTCACTGGAACTACGCAGGTAAAACCACGTAGTGTCGGTTTTTTTATTATTTACAAGTTAACCCTTGGTTACAATCTCATCTCATAGTAAGTAACGATCCAATGTAAGATGGAAGCAGGCTAAACCATTTCGGTTTCTACGCGACATCGTACCAGAACACTAAATCGCTTGGCGGTACGTCTTTGGCGGTAGGGTGGTAACTGGTAACTAGCCACGGCCGAAGCCTCCCTTTTCTTAATTGGACCAGACAGACCTGGACCAATTAAGTAAAACCTTAATCAGCCCAGCCGGGGATCGAACCCAGAACCTTCGTCTATTAAATGCATGATAATAGACTGTAGTAGGCATAGATGGGCAGAGAGAGTGAGGCGCGTAGATTTAATGAGAATATCGCTTTTACACCAAAACGCCTTTCAAACTTTGGGCCCCTCGCACACTGCGCCGCCGTCATCGCAATTATTGCATGATGGTGTAATTTCACTACATTGTTGCATTTGTGTTAGAGTTTTGATGAAGAAAGCCCCCCATTCAGTCACTTTGCTCGTGTAAAATATTTTTCATTTATATTTTACTAGTAACCCGCCGTGACTTCGCTATTTCTTCATCATTAACCCATATTCGCCTCACTACTGAGCTCGAGTCTCCTCTCAGAATGAGAAGGTTAGGCCATAGTCCACCACGCTGGCCCAATGCAGTTTGGCAGACTTCACACACGCAGAGAAATAAGAAAATTTTCAGATATGCAGTTTCCTCACATTGTTTTTCCTTCACAGTCTGAGACACGTGATATTTAATTTCTTAAAATGCACATATGAAAAGTGCACGCCCCGGACCGGATTCGAATGTACACCCTCCAGAATCGGAGGCAGCGGTCATATCCACTGGGCTTCGCTATGTAGATACTGATATTAAGATATCTTATCTATACACCCCGCACCCGCAAACCGCTGCAAACTGCAAACCGTATAAAAATCGTGGGGTTCTAAATGAGACCTCAGCAGCGTCACCGGGCGCAGAAGCATCTGATGGGGCCCTAAGGCAGAAGCAGAAGAGATGGGCGGAACAGCTCTCTAAGGGAGTCTCTTCTGAGACTCGGAATTTTTGAGGCTTGCAATATTTATTACCACTCATCGTAGATCATTCAACTTGGTTCTATAACACTGGTCTACATCAAAATTGCCTTTTACATAAAAATATACTATATTGATTGTATTCCACTCGCTGAACATAAATATACAAGTTAAAATTCATAGTTAGCTCTTATTGTGCATTTATGCCATATAAATATAATAGCGGGTAGCGCGACAGATATATCACATTAATGATGATAACTCAAAATATTTAGTGATTAGGTACTAGCGGAAATTTTATTATTTCACATTTGTTTGTTGCGTTTAACGCTGACTGTGTTTTATTCAACAGTTAAAACGTGAAATTGTTACCGTTTTTTTTACATTTTTAGTGAAAAATCTACAGTTTTCGTTATGTCGCGTAACTAGTTAATTCCCTTCCTCTAGTTAACTCCCAAAAAATTCTTCTACCACTTTTACATATCAAATTGGGACTAATGAAAAACTTTGTGAAGGCTCTCAACAAGGATGGACCAGCATTCAAATACCTGCAAAGTAAATTTCCACGTATAAGCGACGCCAAAATTAAAGAAGGAATCTTTATCGGACCTCAAATAAGAGAGATTCTAAAGGACCAAAACTTTGATTCAGTTTTACAGGGCTTTGAAAAAGAAGCATGGGAATCTTTCAGAGCAGTCATTCATGGTTTTTTGGACAATAAGAGAAATAAAAATTATGTTGAACTTGTGAACAATCTCCTTCAAAAGTATCAACAGTAGAGACATATTGCAATATGTCCCTAAAAATTCATTTTCTTCACTCTCATCTTGATTTTTTCCTTTCTAACTGCGATGATGTAAGTGACGAACATGGCGAACGATTCCACCAAGATATCTCAACAATGGAAAAGAGACCAGGGCCGATGGGATGCGTCAATGTTAGCGGACTACTGCTGGAATTTGAAAAGAGATACCCCTAACAGTGATTACAAAAGACAAACGAAAAAGAGGAGAAAATCTTAAATAAATACGTTATTTTTCTTTTTAATTGTAATATTTCCAATTTTATATAAGTAAAAAGCAAAAAATAATAGTAAATAATTATTATAGTTTTTTTTAATAAAATATTTTGTACTTTAACGTGTTACTAGAAGCTAAATTTCGTATATTAGGTATATTTCCAAAATAAGAGCTAATTAAAAAAACATATTCTTGTTTTTCTATTCAGTAACCTTAAAGCAATATAAAAATAAAGTATTCAATTGAAAGGCACACAAAAAGTTACATTTTGTAGACCAGTGTAATCAAGAAAAATAAGATCATACAATTTATGCCCCCTCTTCACGTTATCCAACACGTTGGCCAATACGTTGGCTAGTACCTTGGCCAATACGTTCATCACGTTGGTCAACATTCTGGCGTGCATGAAAGCCAACATATTTTTTTTTATTGAAACAATATACCCTGTATACTTACATTATATTATTCTCTCGCCAAACTGTACAATCAGTATGTTGGCGAGTTGACGCTCATTATCCTAATTATATCTAAAACTAACTGCTAAATCTAATTAAAAATAAGATATTTGACACTGAATGAAATTAAAATTTTACAAAAGGTGCAACATAGAAAGACACATTCTATTTATATTATATCACTAGCAGACGCCACGCAGTTTCACCCACGTAATTCCAGTTGGCGTAGGAATACTTAGATAAAACATAGCCTACAGCATTCGGGGATAGTGTACCTTCCCAACAGTGAAAGAATGTTTCAAATCAGTTCTGTAGTTTCGGATCCTATTCAATGCAAACAAATAAACAAACAAGCAAATTTTTCCTCTAAACTTGAAGATAGTAAGTTCTCTTACCATAGTAGTTATTAGCTTTTGGCGGAGTATATTTTCTTTTCCCATTATTTCAGACCAACCCCAATATCAATAACTTGACCAAATATATTGGCCAACATATTGACCAACGTATTTGGCCGCCGTGAAGAGCGGGCAATAAAGAACACCGTTTGACGTATTTCGTTGGACTACGTAACAAAAGTAATGTACGATGCGCAGATACGTGTGTTGGAGGGACGCCAGCGCTGCTGTGACGGAAAGGTAGCAACGCTCCGGAACAAAAGGTCAACGAATTGTCTTTGATTTGGGCTCGTTCCAGATACGCGTTGCGTCTACGGTATCTACGGCTAATGTGTCCATAAGAGCGATGCCCCATTAGTGCTTTGCGTTGCGATTTGTCGTCGAATGTTTCCATATATTTTAAACTAGCCGACGCCCGTCATTGTCATCCATGAAGACCTCGAGGCGATACGTAGCTGATTAATGGTAGGCGTCTACAGATCCACATCGTGCGTATCGGACGCATCGCATGAAAAGGGTTTTTAACTTTACGGTAGATTAAATCTATTCGATGCGATCCATACGATGCGGATTAGTGGACGCAAAGGCATGACTTTCTATACAAAGAACTCTAATATGTCCCATGTGGATCGTTGGACGCCTGCGTCAACTCAACGTAAAACTGAGAAAATGTGACACTCATAATTATTTGAATCAATAAGTAAAAATAAAATTAAAGTGACTTGTCTTTGAAATCATAATAACTATGTTTTTCCAAGTTATCTAACTATAGACAAGATATTATAGGATTAGGCATAATCTAACACTATATGTTTGTTTTATTTGTTTATATGTTTGTTACAATTTAAGTCAAAAACTACTCGACCAAGCTAAAAAATTATTTCTCTTAGAAAACCACAACATTGCCGAGTAACACAGGCTATATTTTATTCCCGTAAACCTAGGGGACGGGTACTAGGGATATTATAAATTAATATGCTACTGTTACCATTCTCCTATCTGTTTCCATATCTTTGCATAGGTAGGCATATAAAAGCATTTATAGGCATAATAAACAAAATGAGCCCCGTTGTTTTTAGACAGAAATTAGGGCAGCCGCACATTGAAGACGTATATAAATTTTGTACAATAATAAATAAATGAAACTACAAGCTACAAGCACTTTTGAAACGTCAGTTGACTATTTGTAGATTCTACCACCGGTTCGGAAGGCAGGTTCTGATGAGAAGAACCGGCATGAAACTCAACAGTTGCTCTTTTTATAACAATTGCTCAAATAGCTAATCCAGGACTGATTACATACAACCGGGTCGAATAGACCTCCTTTTTTATCCGGCAAACAAAGCAATTTTTTTTGTCTGCAATACAAATCTATATGGAATGTGCGGCCGGCCTAATGGCGAGCGTATGTTCCGAATTACTTTTACGATATGCATACTGCATATTAAGGGGATCGGAACACAATGGCGCCGAAATAACCTCACGGAAACGTTTTCAAATACTTTACTTATGAAAACTGTAACGAATATTTGATAAAGTGGTTATTAAAAATGTTTTATTGCTTAGTAGCCATTTGCCAACAGTTTTATAAGTAATACAAAACCTATAGATTTAATTAAACATTAACATACCATATTGAAAAAAATCAGTTATTACTTTTTGTTTGAATATACGTAGAACGATTCTTGTCACATGGTTGGCTTTATCAGTTGGATTGTTCAGTTTTACGCGTAGAGTTTTCAATTTGTTAAAATTAAAAAGAACCGGAGATCTGTGGGGCATGTCAGTGAAAGTAATATCTAATATGTAATTGCTCCCCACTTAGCCATTATTTTTAATGAATGTGTGGACTTAGGTATTTTTCCGAACCTAATGAAGCATGGCAAATTGATACCACTTTTTAAATCAGGAGACAAATCAGATCTTAATAATTATAGACCGATTACAATATTGCCAACGCTTAGCAAGGTCTTTGAAAAAATCATATTAAATCAACTTTTATGTCATTTTAATTTAAATAACTTGTTTCATCCTGAACAGTATGGTTTTACAAAAGGTCGCAATACAACTGATGCAGTGGCTAAACTTTTAAAACATATTTATGAAGCATGGTAAGGTTCTAAGAATGCTATTGGTGTGTTCTGTGATCTGTCCAAGGCGTTCGATTGTGTTGACCATAACACCCTTCTACTCAAGTTAAGCCACTATGGCATCAAAAGTGTTGCACTCGATCTCATTGCCTCTTATCTCAGTGATAGAACGCAGAAGGTATGCATAAATGATATAAAGTCGCACGGTTCCACTACCATAATGGGCGTCCCACAGGGTTCAATTCTGGGTCCTTTTCTATTTTTAGTGTACATAAACGATTTACCATACCATGTCAGCGGCATATGTGAGATTGTACTGTTTGCTGATGACACATCCTTAATTTTTAAGTCCGACAGAAATAAAGATAACTCTGACGACGTAAACCGTGCCATATCGCATGTGTCGCATTGGTTCACTGCAAATAATCTACTTTTGAATGCCAAGAAAACTAAATGTATTGAGTTTTCATTGCCAAATGTTAAAAAATTAGATAAGTCTATAATGATCGATGGTGAAACACCGGAAATGGAGAGTCCCACAGTTTTCCTGGGAGTGACCTTGGATTGTAAACTTCAGTGGGGTGCTCATATAGAAAAACTGTCTGGTAAACTTAGCTCAGCGGCATTTGCCGTGAGAAAAATAAGACAGTTTACTGATGTTGATACAGCTAGGCTTGTTTATTTTGCGTACTTTCACAGCGTAATGTCTTACGGTATTTTATTGTGGGGCAAGGCTGCCGATATACAATCTATATTTGTTCTTCAAAAAAGAGCAATTCGAGCAATATATCAATTAAAATCACGCGAGTCCCTTCGTCAAAAGTTTAAAGAAATAGGTATACTAACAGTAGCCTGTCAATATATATATAACAGTATAGTATATGTAAGACAAAATATTAATTTGTACAAACGAAAAGGAGATTTAAACCCACGTCTTACTAGACACGGGCATAAGTTAGTTATTTCTGCATATCGTCTCCAAAGAGTAAAAAAATCTTTTGTAGGTTTGGGTGTACTCTTCTATAATAAGATCCCCAAGACTGTGATGGACCTGCCAATGCATAGCTTTAAGCAATGTGTTAAAAAACATCTACTTAGTCGAGGGTACTACAACATTGATGAGTTCCTTAATGATAAAGATGCTTGGAGGTCGTTGGATCAGCTTCCACCTTCACACAGAAAGTAAAACTATAAAAAATGTAAACAGTAATTGTTATTCATTGTAAATTATAATACTGTATGACTTTTTCAAAAGAGCAACTGTTGAGTTTCTTGCCGGTATCTTCTCAGCAGAACCTGCCTTCCGAACCGGTGGTAGAATCTTTACAAATAGTCAACTGACGTGTCAAAAGTGCTTGTAAACTGAGCCTACTTGAAATAAATGATTTTTGATTTTGATTTGATTTAGATAGGCGAAATAAAAAAATCTATTCTTTCTTAATTTGAATTCGCAAGGCGTCAGGATAAGTTGGGATGATGGCATGAGACCTGATGGATTGAAGCTGATTCCCTGGGAACACACACAGGAGACAGAATCAAGACCTTATCAGAAAAAGCTGAAGCCGGTAAATGACACAAGTAGGTCCCTCCCTGACCGAAAGTTACATATTTGTTCCTTTTGCTGTAGAGACGCTTGGTTCAATTTTTTTTTTCTAATTGCCTCGACGGGTAACTGATTAAGTAACGGACTGGCTCATTGTATGTGTTAAGGATCAACCTGGCTGTTTAACTTGGAAATGCAGCCAGTATTCTTGCTATCTTTCCACGTGGGCATAATTTGTATTGTCATTAGGATAAGTTAGCTTAAGTTTCCTATTATATTTTTTTACAATAAAGAAAAATGTTTGAATATCAACAACGAGTTTGACGGCCTGGGTGGTGCAGGTCCTGGGTTCGATCCCCGGCTGGGCAGATTGAGTTTTTTTTAATTAGTCCAGGTCTGGCTGGTGGGAGGTTTCGGTCGTGGCTAGTTACCACCCTACCGGCAAAGACGTACCGCCAAGCGATTTAGCGTTCCGGTACGATTCCGTGTAGAAACCGAAAGGGGTGTGGATTTTCATTCTCTTCCTAAAAAGATAGCCCGCTTCCATCTAAGACTGCATTATCACTTACATCATCATTAGGTGAGATTGTAGTCATCATGAGGTGAGATTGTAGTCAGATAACAAAATCAATTCCATAACAAAATCTGAAAATAGTCACAGCTCACAAATCTTTTTAAGCGGAAAAGTGGGAAAACTCGATGCGTAGCGGGATGTCCAACAATTAGCGTGATTTCTGCTGAGTAGACCCCTCGCGGCGAAGGATTAGTGCTGGGAGAGGGTTCGCTTGTAGCTATTGTTTTTTAAAACCAAATCACTTTTTGGAATGAATTTCCTTATTGTTTGGCGGATGGGATGTAAACGAGGAAAAATGTGCGATTGACAGTTTTTCTGTGTTATCGACATCGTCGTATATCGTGTACTCGACAGTGTGAGTCACGATTTCATCTAAAGATAAAGAGAGATATAAACGAATTAGAAGCTTACAGTGTCGAATTCGCAGGATTCGCTATATGCAAGTCCGTAGTGACGGCTAATATCCTGCTGTAGATGCCAATTGGCCAAGATGATAGCGTTATATCATTAATTCTACACAGTCTCTTCTAACCTTTTTTATGTGGTAACCTAGAAACAATCAAAGGGGAGGGGGCATTCAGATGATCTGAAAATGACAGAAAGAAAACGTGGATGCCGAAGCAGGACCACTACTCATTGCGTCGCGATTGATTGATTGATACTATTCAAATATTAACTAGCGGACGCCCGCGACTTCGTCGTAGAAATCAATGTAAACTTTCAACCCCTATTTCATCACACACACACACCAAAAAAATACGAAATATAGTGTTTTCTTAAAGATTTATGAGCACATTTTAAAACTGTAACTCTGAAAATTAAGGACATTCCATACAAACTTTCAACCCCTATTTTTACCCCTTTCTATTTTTATTTAAGGATCAAAAAGTACATGTTTTGCTCCAAAGTATCTGGAATTTACCATTATACAAAAAATCATCTTGAACGGTTTAGCCGTTAAGCCGTGAAAAGGTAACAGACAGATAGACAGACTGACTTACTTACGCATTTATAATATTAGTATAGATTATTTATATTATAGTATTAGCATTGTAGGCGTTTTTTCGAAGTCGTATCAAAATCAGCGGGTAGTCGACCGGCGTGGGGCAGTGATCCTCTAATCACTTCACAGGCTTCCCGCTTTGCTGCGAACGCGCCGAGAGGAAATCCGATTTTCATTTCCACCCCCTTTTATTATGTCTAATTGCTCGGTACTTTTAATTACTTAACTTTGAAGTAGGTATGAATGAGACGTTATAAAAATCTAAATGATGATTTTATTCACTGATAAGAAACGAGTGTGCTTTATTGAGACCACTGACTATAGCTTGGCAATTTCGTTCATAATACTCCCGATTTTCCGCGCGGGCCGGGGGGAGTATAGCGATGAATGAAAAACCCACGACTGATGCTCGTCACTTCTCCGCACGCACGATTTCATACCCGCGCAGTCCCCCCCCCCCTGTAGCCCGCATATCATCGGAGTGTTATCAACGAACTTTCCAGACTAAGTAAAACTTCTTTAGCTCTTTCTTTCAACATCCGTTCACCGCCCTATTACACTTTTCGTAACGCCTTATTATCTTTTAATTCAAAGTATGTTGGTTAGTAATTAAAATTTACTGTGACGTCACCCAGGCCTTAGCTGAAAATCAGCGCTGGGTATTGCTTTTTTGCACAGAAGACTAAATGCGGAGCTGTAAACCTTCGGTGCTGGCGACAGTCATATAACATCTAAACAAAAACGTACTGTTTATGACACCAAAAAGGAATTAACATATTTTCTTTTTTTTTCTTTCTTTCTTCACTCACCAGCTTACTCTCCAAATCTAGTGTGAAGAAGTTAATACTTCAAAAATGTCCTATCTTACTTGTAAATACGATTACCTAACCCCTCGCCAAACCCACCAAACTATACTTTCACACCGCAAACTCTGAACCGATTTGGTTGAAATTTAGAATGAGATAGATTATTTCATTCCCGAAAAAAGGTAACGGAGTTGCGGGCGTGCGATAGATTAGAATATAAGTAAAATTTTTAATCCTGGTGATTATGTACGAGTTATTTACTAAACTATACTTTCACACCGCAACTCTGAACCGATTTGGTTGAAATTTAGAATGAGATAGATTATTCCATTCCCGAAAAAAGGTAACGGAGTTGTGGGCGTGCGATAGATTAGAATATAAGTTAATTTTTTAATCCTGGTGATCACTGATCATAAACAAATAATTTGGAAATTAAATAGGGGAAAATAAATGGGCAGCGGCAGTGCTAGAGCATAAAAAAATTATGACGCCAATCAAGCCTTTTTAGATATTTACATTTTATTGGACCACGGGGGCCGAAAGGTAAATTTTTATATAGCAGTATCGGCTTTTAAAAGTAGGTATGTAATATTGAAATTGCTTGTTTCTCTTTTAACAAGTTCAGGGCTTTCTACACAGATAAAGACAGGTACGCGATGAAATCAAACTCAAAAAATATTTTTTTTTAAACTACAGGGTCTTGCAGGTCTTGTAGGCCTCTCTTCTTATAAATATGAAAGGGATTTGACCCACCATGCTGCTCTGGTGTGTGATGTGGGTTGGCGAGGGGTTAGGTAATGTTTGACTCTGTAAGAATCACTATGAAATGTTAATTTTAGTGAATGTGCTTTCTTACTAACTGCTAACACCTCGGTTCTCAACTCCGGGCTGCTACTGAGAATTTCATAGATTAAAGATAATTTCAATAATTCATAGCTCGACTCAGGTCTCGAACCCAGGACCTCAAGATCCGAAGCCACACATGCGAACCACAGAAATTCGAAAGAATTATTGGCGTTGAAAGTTTTTCACCATATCGCCAAAAGGAAAAATAATAAATGGAATTATTAGGAATTCATAAATAAAGATAAGCAGGGTCCAATTGATCAATAGCGCAAATGATATATTACGTAAGTTGTGTACAGAAAGTGTATACAATAGAGTTAGAAAGTCGCGGAGACGCGGAAAAACGAAAAGAATTTTCCAATAAAGCCGTGCACCGAAGTTAGTCGTACTTTAAGCCGGGTGCACCGCCCACCGCGGTCTCGCGCCTCGCCGGTCGCCACGGCAACCAGCGTTGCAGGAAACTGCAATCGATGCCGCCAGACGTTGTGGATCAATGTGTCTCTAGTACTACGCCCGGGCCCGGGAAACCTGCCTGCGCTAGTGTGCGACCGCTCCCTCTCGCTCTGAACCACTGAGCTTGAACTGCCGTGTGACGTCGCGCACCCACCAACCCATAGGAGCGGTACCCACACACAAAAGCGTCGCAGCTCAATTCAAATTGGCCTGTATTTAGTTTGGTTGTGTGAGTAAAGTACGCGGAGTACAGAGCCCCGGCTGGTTTGTAAGTGTGCGTCAGCCGCGTTCTATTTTCAAACGTCCGCGTCGGGAAACTTAATGGTTTGTATGTGTGCGCGTGTGTGCGAGTGTGCGGGACACCGGCAACTATTGTTTGTTTTGTTATTATCGTTCAAAAACCGCAATGCTATGCGTATGAGAGCTTATGCAGGTGAATTCCACTTTTGTAATTTTTGATTGTTTTGTACATTATTTGTCTGATTTTAATTGTGATGAGTAATGTATAGTTGTGGTTACAGGTAGCTTTTTACTCAAAGACTGATAACAAAAGCAGACAATTAAGTGATTAATTTTCCTATGCCTATATCCAAACATGTAGAGAGAGTAACTAATAACGTAGAAGTTATAAGTTTGATTATTAGTTAGGCAAGTTGTGTATGTTTTTCTCACTGGAAAACTCTCGCTAAATTGTATAGGTACCTAATAGTACAAGATTCGGTATAAGAAATATATACCCTCATTTGTTATTTAATTGAAATAAGAAATTAATGGTAGAAAATATTCACATTAACACATTTCACACGGGTTGCCTAGTTAAATTGCGGCCGCATAGTATTAAATGATTATTTTTTTTTTAATTTATTTAATCTCGTTCCGTCATTGGATAATTTTAAAAAAATGTACAATATAAAAGAATTAAAAAGTAAAGGTTGCCTGTTTTTACACTGCAACTTGTAATGTTGTTTATATATACCTACCCTCATCCGTTATTTAGTCGTCTAATATGTCAAATAAAAGCTTATTTTATGCTTCATTTAACTGTATTGGGTTGCCTTCGATCTAGCTCATGGCTTCCTAGACTTTGTATAAAAAATGTGTTTGGCCGCAATTTAACATTTTTTTTTGTTCTTTACAAGTAGCTCTTGACTACAATCTGATGCAATCTAAGATGGAAGCGGGCTAACTTGTTAGGAGGAGGATGAAAATCCACACTCCTCTCGGTTTCTACACGGCATCGTACCGGAACGCCAAATCATTTGGCGGCACATCTTTGTCGGTAGGGTGGTAATTAGCCACGGCCGAAGCCTCCCACCAGCAGCAAAAAAATGCATTAAATAAATAATGGAAAAAAGACTAGTCCTCCTAACAGAAGAGAGAATATGGAGCTTTGACTGTGGTAAGTTGAGTTATGACGATCTCTTTGGCCCAGTTGGTAGTGCTGTGATTCTCTATGGAGATGTCCAGAATTAGATTTTGATTTTGACGACCTCCGTGGCGCAGTGGTATGCGCGGTGGATTTACAAGACGGAGGTCCTGGGTTCGATCCCCGGCTGGGCTGATTTAGGTTTTCTTAATAGGTCTGGCTGGTCGGAGGCTTTGGCCGTGGCTAGTTTCCATGCCCGACAAAGACGTATCGCCAAGCGATTTAGCGTTCCGGTACGATATCTTGTAGAATCCGAAAGGGGTGTGGACTTTCATCCTCCTCCTAACAAGTTAGCCCGCTTCCATCTTAGATTGCATCATCACTTACCATCAGGTAAGATTGTAGTCAAGCGCTAACTTGTAAACAGAAAAAAAAGACATACTGCCAAGAGATTTAGAGGACAGATACTATGACAAGTATAAACTGTCCGAAGCATTATTAGAGATCCCGCATAAGAAGATCCCTCATCTGTCTTGGTATTTAATTACGCTATACGGTTGTGTACATAAATTTCAAAAATGGTGATAAACAGAAAAAAACCCCTGGTTAAGCTGTGTTTCTTCTCAGACTCACGGCGCCTTTGAAACCATCGTAACTTTTATTTTAAGTTTTTCACCAATTATTATCACCATTATTTAATAATATCATTATCTACTGGACTATTCACTAATTTGGTCTTTATTCTCAACCTATTAAATTAAACACCAAATTATAAATTAACAATTGGTCATCTATATACTTTAAAATATCCACCAGTAAGAACCGAATGACATTTGTATTTTTTGTATCATAGTATGTAGATAACATTTTAGTAAATTTATTTGTTGTTTATTTTAATAGATTGATAATAAATACCAAAATAGGAAATAGGCCATCTGACATTTTGTGCTTGTATATTGAAATAAATGAATGTTGAAATTGGTTTGACAAAAAACTTTCACCAATTGATAGCTACGTTATCAGGACGTACATGTTTTATATAAGAAGATCAAAGCGAGTAATTAAGGTGTCGATAGGAAGGTACAAAAGTTTCCAGCGACTCACCTCCATGGCAACAGCACTGTCTCTGGGGAATCACGGTGCCCAATAAACAGGGGGTGGAAAAATCTTATAAATAAACTGCTATAATATGCCAAATTAGTCCTTACAGTGTAGGTGATTGAGCTTAATTTTGAATAATTAATTACTGAGGAGGCAGAGTGTTATTGAAAATATTTTGATGACTGGCGAAATATTGATATAATATCGCAGTGAGATGTTATAGCCTATAGAGTTCCTGCAATGCATGCATCCATATATTACTACTAAGCTATATTTAAGCAAAGAGCTTTCTGCAATATGCTTACTTTGTCATTGAGATCGAAACGATGTATATATGCCACTTTCAAGTAATGGGGTCTATTGTACCACGAGTGATTTTTCGGCTTCGCCTCATTGCACAGTATACAATACGAGTGCTACAATCGCTAATTATATGCAGTGGCATACAATACTTTTTCTACAACCATGATATAATTGACGTTAGCCTCCTAGATTTTGTCTCTAATAAGGAAGCCTGAAATTTTGTAGCTAATGCCAAGAAAGTATTTAAAAATAGTTTCATGGTAGTTTACCTGTGTGGTAATGAAGAACGTTTTTTTTTTGTTATTCTTTACAAGTTAGCCCTTGACAAAAATCTCACCTGATGGTAAGTGATGATGCAGTCTAAGATGGAAGCGGGCTAACTTGTTAGGAGGAGGATGAAAATCCACACCCCTTTCGGTTTCTACACGGCATCGTACCGGAACGCTAAATCGCTTGGCGGTACGTCTTTGCCGGTAGGGTGGTAACTAGCCACGGCCGAAGCCTTCCACCTGCCAGACCTAGAAAAATTAAGAAAATCTCAGTCTGCCCAGCCGGGGATCGAACCCAGGACCTCCGTTTTGTATATCCAACGCGCATACCACTGCGCCACTGAGGCCGTCAAAACGTTAAACGACCTGAAGGAATGAATGACTTTGTGATATGATTTGAGGCTTTATATTGAGTAGATTACGAAATGGGAGTAGAAAATAAGAGCTTTCTGCAATGTGCTTACGTTTTCATTGAGATGGAAACGTTGATGTAAATAAAATATGTTAAGTTATAGAGTAAAACACTCCAGACACGCGATACTCTACGAGGCGTCAAGTCTCAAGGGCTTATTCTGGCGCTGTGCAGCCTACGCTTATACCTGTGGCGCTATTTCGTCAGGATGTTTTTATCTCGTTCTAACATAATACTGTAGATAGAGAAAGACGGAGACGGACTCGCGACTTACACTGTCGAATAAAAACATCCTAACAGAATAGCGCTATGGCTACCGGCTATTTTAAGATTTTTCTGTAAATCGTCAATTAATTAACGTCAATGTCTTTTTCATCATCATCGTCATCATCATCATCATCATCATCATCATCATCATCATTAACAACTCATACTCTCACTGTCTGAGTGAGCAAAAGTCTACTCTCAGAATGATTTAGGTTAGGCTAATAGTCCACCACACTGGCCCAATGCGCCACACTCGCAAAATGCCCTAACAGTGTGTACCTATACATTGGCAGGTAATTAGCACCGTACGGAACCTTATTTCGAATTCCCACTGGATAGTGCGACTGAAGAAATATAGCTTCTGGAAGTGAAAACTCTTGTATTAATTATTCATTCTCTATAACATTTGTTAATCTGCGTCCTTAGCAAATGCATAAATATGCGAAGATATGAATGAAAGAATGAAAGAACAGTTTATTCAGAATACTCATGACACAAAGAAAAGTGAAAAAATTAAAACAATATGATAAGATATGTAAAAATGTAAATTCTTCTGCGTGAACGAATCAGAAATGAGCAGATCCACAGAGGAACCAAAGTCACTACAGCTCAGCGAGTCGCGCGTAAAGTCATGCCAGCTTAACTGCTTTCTCTACTACCTACTCGTACAATTTACAATGTATTTTTAATGCAAGAGCAATAGATATCTAGACATAAAAATAAAAAACTAGGTAATTCTTGTTTTCTTTTTATTTTTGAGATTTCCCAAAATGTACTGGTACGAATTGGTTAATGGTTGGTTTAATGAAACCCTTATAGATGCTTCTTTATTTCTTTCAAATCGGTATACTCATTCAAAAGCTTTGAGAGCATCAATATAAAGAGCCGTGATAGTCCAGTGAATATAATATCTGCCTTCGATTCGGAGGACGTAGGTTGAAATCTGGACGTAGGTTGAAAGACGAAGCATCTCCATCTGTTCAATTATGCGAATTTTATGATTGTATACACGGAATCTGTCTCAAACGGTGAAGAAAAACAATGTGAGGAAAACAGCATATTTGAGAATTTTATTAATTCTTTAGGTCTGTTCAGTCCTCTTTGGGCCAGCATAGTGGACCAGCCTAACCCACTCATTTTAATTTTAATAATTAATTAGACATTCTGAGAGACAACTCGTGCACAGTGCGCCCAATATTTGTTGTTAATTATGATGATGATGAATACACAAACAAAAAATACACATTACACACACATACAGAGAGAAATCCTACCAAGACACCATCTTAAAATAATCAGTTAATCAAAATAGGCCCCTAGGGCTTAAAAACGGTGAATTTTCCGGCACGAAAAATCGGTACAAAAAACAGTTATAATGTTTTAGCATTTTTTCAGGTTAGATGAGATAGTACGAGTAATCTATGGGTAGCACAATATTCGACTTGGTTTTCGAGAAACGGGGTGAAACTAGCGGGAATTTAAAAATAAATGAAATAATTTTATTGCAACTTTTTTTTTATTCTTTACAAGTTAGCCCTTGACTACAATCTTATCAATCTTAAATGGATCGGGCTAACTCGTTAGAGCAGGATGAAAATCCACCCCTTTCGGTTTCTACACGACATCGTACCAGAAGGCTAAATCGCGGGTCTTTACTGGTAGGGTGGTAACTAGCCACAGCCGAAGCCCACCAGCCAGACCTGGACCAATAAAGAAAATCTCAATTTCCACGCTCAGTCCAACCCAGGACCTCCGTCTTGTAAATCCACCGTGCATACCACTGCGCCACGGAGGTCGTCAAAAGCCTCGGCATTCTTTGTCAAAAAAATTGTCATTTCCATCCAGTACAGCATATCTCTGTGTGATTATAGCGGCGAGTGAGCGCATGCAGGGTGCGACCATGCGTCACTCCGCCGCCCGCCGCCCGACGCCCGTAGTCTGCAAGCACTCAGTGAGTGCTCGTAGACTATGTCACTTGCTATTTTTGTTAGTAAATAGATTTATAAAATAAAATAGCCTTTATTAATGAAGATTTGTACAATTAAATGATGTCCCTAATCTCATTGTGCCTCATGGCAAAGGTCTGCTCCAGCTCCCGCCAGTGCTTCCTGTTCAGAGCTACTCTTCTCCAGAATGGGCCAGCTGTAAGTTACAGCTCGTCTTCCCATCGTCTATGCTGCTCCCTTTTTCCGTCTCCCATTGCGAGGGCACCATTGTGTGACAAGATCCAAGATGTGAGAAGAAATAGATTTATACTGAGTTCTTTTTACTCTAAGACTGCTAACTGGCATTGGAGCTTGCTGTAGGTAAGCTTTAAGTGCGATACAATACAGCCGTGATAGCCCAGTGGATTCTATATTCGAATCCGGTTAGAGGCATGCATTTCCAATTTTTCTGTTATGTGCATTTTAAGAAATTAAATATCACGTGTCTCAAACGGTGAAGCAAAAACAGCGTGAGGAAATCTGCATAGATGAGAATGTTCTTAATTCTGTGCATGTACGTCTGCCAATTCGCATTGGGCCAGCGAGATGGACTTCTGCTCAACAGTGAGCCAAATATGGGTAAGGAACACTAATTCAAAATTCAAAATTCAAAATTCAAAATTCATTTATTTCAAGTAGGCTCAGTTTACAAGCACTTTTGACACGTCAGTTGACTATTTGTAAAGATTCTACCACCGGTTCGGAAGGCAGGTTCTGCTGAGAAGATACCGGCAAGAAACTCAACAGTTGCTCTTTTGAAAAAGTCATACAGTATTACAATTTACATTTGATAACAATTAAATTACAATTTCTTATAGTTTTATTTCCTGTGTGAAGGTGGAAGCTGATCCAATGGCCTCCAAGCACCTTTGTCGTTAAGGAACTCATCAATAGTGTAGTAACCTCGACTAAGTAAATGTTTTTTAACACATTGCTTAAAGTTGTGCATTGGCAAGTCCATCACAGTCTTGGGGATCTTGTTATAGAAGAGTACACCCAAACCCACAAAAGATTTTTTAACTCTTTGGAGACGATATGCAGAAATAACTAACTTATGCCCGTGTCTAGTAAGACGTGGGTTTACATCTCCTTTTCGTTTGTACAAATTAATATTTTGTCTCACATAAACTATACTGTTATATATATACTGACAGGCTACTGTTAAAATGCCTATTTCTTTAAACTTTTGACGAAGGGACTCGCGTGATTTTAGTTGATATATTGCTCGAATTGCTCTTTTTTGAAGTACAAATATAGAATGTATATCAGCAGCCTTGCCCCACAACAAAATACCGTAAGACATTACGCTGTGAAAGTACGCAAAATAAACAAGTCTAGCTGTATCAACATCAGTAAACTGTCTTATTTTTCTCACTGCAAAAGCAGCTGAGCTGAGTTTACCTGACAGTTTTTCTATATGAGCACCCCACTGAAGTTTAGAATCCAAGGTCACTCCCAGGAAAACTGTGGAATTCTCTATTTCTAGTGTTTCACCATTGATCATTATAGACTTATCTAATTTTATAACATTTGGTAATGAAAACTCAATACATTTAGTTTTCTTTGCATTTAAAAGTAAGTTGTTAACAGTGAACCAATGCGACACATGCGATATGGCACGGTTTACATCGTCGGAATTATCTTTACTTCTGTCACTCTTAAAAATTAGGGATGTGTCGTCAGCAAACAGTACTATCTCACAGATGCCGCTAACATGGTGTGGTAAATCGTTTATGTACACTAGGAATAGAAAAGGACCCAGAATTGAACCCTGTGGGACGCCCATTGTGTTAGAAAAACCGCGAGACTTTGAATCATTTATGCATACCTTTTGTGTTCTATCACTAAGATAAGAGGCGATGAGATCGAGTGCAACACTTTTTATGCCATAGTGGCTTAACTTAAGTAAAAGAATGTTATGGTCAACACAATCGAATGCTTTGGACAAATCACAAAATACACCAATAGCATTCTTAGCATTTTCCCATGCATCATATATATGTTTTAAAAGTTTAGCACCTGCATCAGTTGTACTGCGACCTTTAGTAAAACCATACTGTTCAGGGTGAAATAAATTATTTAAATTAAAATGACTTAAAAGTTGATTTAAAATGATTTTTTCAAAAACCTTACTAAGTGTTGGCAGTATTGTAATTGGTCTATAATTATTAACATCAGTTTTGTCACCTGATTTAAAAAGTGGTAACAGTTTGCCATGTTTCATTAGGTTCGGAAAGATACCTAAATCCACGCATTCATTAAAAATAATAGCTAAGTGGGGAGCAATGACATCAATGATGTTAGATATTACTTTCACTGACATGCCCCACATGTCTCCAGTTCTTTTTAATTTTAACAGTTTAAAAGTTTTTTTAATGTCTGATACAGTTATATGATGAAATTCAAAAAGAACGTTGCACTCTTTAACATGGCCTCTTAATATCCTCTGGGCTTCCGTAGCAGAAGAGTCCAGTGAATCTGTTAACAAGATAGGAACATTCTGGAAAAAGTCTTCAAAGGCATTAACAACCTCGTTATCGGTGTTTATCTTTTTATCATTGACAATTAATTCAAAACTCATATCACGTGGTCTAATTTTGCCTGATTCTTTATTAATTATGTTCCAGGTTGTTTGTACCTTGTTTTCAGATTTTATTATTCTATCTTTGATGTGTAATGATTTTGCAAGAATACAAACACGTTTGAAAATTTTTGAATAGTTTTTTACATGTTCTAAATATGTTCGCGTTTGATTATACTGTTTCTCCTCGTACAACTCGTACAATCTGTCTCTACTTTTGTAAATGCCTACAGTAGCCCATTCGCAAATTGTTAATGATGATGATGCTGTAAGCTCCAAAACTTTTCTTTTATTAGAAAAGATGCCTGGCGTTGTAGTGGGCTATTTATATAGGTTGATTCATTTATTTTTTATCATTGTCAGCCTTATATTTTAACGGCCCACTATTGGGTCTGGCCATATGTCCCTCCTTATAGGAGTAGGCATATGGAGCTTAGACCCATCACGATGCTCTAATGCAGGATTGCGGGCATATGGTGATAATGATAAATTCATTAAGGACCACTATTAGATGATAATGAAAATGATTAGGCCCGATGGCTCGAAGAGTAATCCGAGACACGGTAGGTAACACCACCAACTTCAAACACCAACCAAATCACAAAAAAATAAATTTTATATACTTAACGTTACCAATATAATCATCATCATTATCATCATCAGCCAATAGACGTCCACTGCTGGATATAGGCCTCTTGTATAGACTTCCAAACATCATCTCAAGCCGCCAGCATCCAGCGGTTTGATGTCCTCGGTCCAACTAGTGGGGGGTCGATCAACACTGCGTTTTCTGGTGCATTGTCGCCATTTCAGCACCTTGGGAACCCAACGTCCATCGGCTCTTCGAACTATGTGCCCGGCCCATTGCCAGTTCAACTTCGCGCCTCGCTGAGCTATGTCGGTGACTTTGGTTCTTCTGCGTAATATAATTCGAACAATATAAATAAATAAAATAAAATAAAAATAAAAAAGCCTTTTATTTCTTGTTTTACAAGTAATATATACAACTAATAATACATTTAAACAAATTATACTTATTTACTACAAAATATTTTATTATAAACAGATTAGTAAAAGTAATACAAGAACCCCTCTAGGAGAGGGTGAAGGCCTCCTCCAGTTCAGACCATCTCTGCCGATCTTTGGCTAGTTTAACCCATGTATTGCCAGCGATTTTTGCGATGTCGTCGGACCACCTACCAAGTGGTCGGCCAACTCGCCTGTAACCCGGGGGGCCTGATCACGATGTCAGTCTTGTTGTCCAACGATCGTCACTCATCCTTGCTACATGGCCTGCCCATCGCCATTTTTGTTTTAGAGAGTATTGAAGAGCATCTGTAACCTTGGTTTTTTGACGTATGGTAGAATGTCGTATCGTCTGAATTTTTTTAATTTTCATAATACTTCTCTCCGATTCGAACGATATAATTGGTTAACTCACAGCCAAGCTGTTAATATTGGACTGAACGTGTTACATTGCGGTGACGCGAGAAACTCCTTTAAAAATAAAAGCCGATATAATATCGGCTGGCAAATTGCCATTCAGCAAAACTGTGAAAAATCGGTCATCGGTGATTTTAATACCGAATACTGTTGGCCAGTTATTGTCATGATATAAAAATTAATAAAAATTAATAAACACCAACGTGTATTTTGTGCACAAGAGTAAAACACCGTGAGGAACCTGCATACTTGAGAATTTTCTTAATTCTCTACGTGTGTGAAATCTGCCAACCCGCAATGGGTCAGCGTGGTGGACTATTTGGCTTAACCCTCCTCGTTCTGAGAGGACACTCGCGCTCAGCAGTGAGCCGAAAATGAGTTGAAAATGATGACAATGTAGGTGAATGCGCCAGTTTTGCTAAGATAAATGAACCCAACCTCGTTAGGTTTATCTTGTTTTGATAAGAATGTGATGAAAAGATCAACCAGTTTCATAAACACAAAAATGCGCATAGCTCTAAGAGAAAAATAACGGAAGTTGCACAGAAGTGGGTTTTGGAGAGCAGGATTGATGCGTCTAAACTATAAACCAATCATAAAAGTATAAGGCATTTTTTTGTATATTTATCTAGGTATACTAAGTATGCTATGTAAATCACTTCCCGAGTCGATTTCAAGTTCGTGACAACCCTAAGGTAAGTTAAAATTAAATTTTAAGGGTCTCTAACACTACTGCACCATTTCTTAGATAGGATCGACTATTTAAGAAGTTAACTAGCGTTATATGAAACAAGGTAGACTTACCTTCTATGTTATTCTTACGTTGATTAATATCGTTTATATAGAATCTACATAATGGTGAGGCGAGATGCATTTGAAGTGAGGGTCTGGGGTCAGGGGTCGGGTGGCGGGGGAGGAATTTGGAAGAAAACTGACGCGGCGGGTAATTTTCGGATCGCGTGCTGCGATTTACGGCTGAATACAATACATTTACGTTGATATAGAATGAACTAGAAACGTTACTGTTTATTGGTTATCTGTGGTTAGTTGTACCCAGTGGGGGTACCTTCATAGATGCAAAAATACACTGTCTACCCTGAACTCTTTACGAACCTATTAATCAGCGACAGTGATTGTGCCATATAGTAGAGGAAACACCTCGAGGTCCCAGGGCTTGTGACTATGAGTGTACGTTTAAGGGTTCCCTTTCGAATGCATTAACACTCACCTCCCCTGCCCGACATGTTCTGACTTGAGCGTGACGGTGTTCACGCTGCCTAACAAAGAACTTAACTCAAGTCATCCAATACCCTCTTATTTATACGAGTACCATGACTGTTGCAACAACTTCGTACAAATACCTCCTTTTTATAATAATACAAATAATGAACATCAACACAACCCGTGCTTGAGGAACTCGTAACATTATACCATGGATAAGGAATTTTATAAAAACCATGCGAGTTGTCTTCATGTCGTACCTATCGTAAAAATGTACCTGGTTATTTGATAATTATCATTTATCACATATTTAAATTGTTTGTCATTATGTGTAATTTAACCGTATACGAAGGGCGCATAATGGAAGCTGTCAAAAGGAATTATTTTCCCCGTTTTTGCCACATTTTCATTGATGCTCCGATCCTATTGGTAGTAGCGTAATGTCTATAGTCTTCTTCAATAAACAAACTATCCAACACAAAAATAATCATCATCATCAGCTAATAACGTCTTGTGGTATCTATGCGAGTATGCCTCAATCTAGCGGCCACATCCAGCAGTCCAAGTTGTTTGCACTATGCTCCGTGTTTCATAGCTTCTACGTAGTAGGTCAGTTCCTGTGGGTTAAAAGCTTCGCGCAAGCATTGTTATGGGGAATTAGGTAAAAAGCTCTCGCTGTCTGTTTAATATACAACGGAACGTAAATCGTAATTTATCCTATCTGGTCGCATTTCCTGTAACGTATTTGAAAATATCATTCACTAGTTTCCCGCGGTTTCAGTCGCATATAATGTTGTGTGGGTTACAAGCTATGGAAATCACACTAAAGGCGAAAGTTTGTGTGTAAGTGTGTATGTTTGTTCCTCCTTTGCGTTGCGGCTACTGAAGCCATTTGGCTAAAATTTGAAATGGAAATAGATTTTACTCTGGATTAACATAGGCTTTTTTCATTCCGGCAAAATCCATGATTCCCGTGGGATTTGAGAAAAGTTTAGGATTTTATAATTTCTAAATTGACTCAGGTTTGGTCAGGCGGTAGGATCCGTAGCAAAAACGTACCGGTAAAGACGTACCGACGTCCGTTTACATCTTAGACTGCATAGTCACTTAACGTTAGGTGTAAACGCAGTCAAGGGCTAACTTATCAATGAATAAAAAAAGCCTGTTATTAACTGAACCACACTGAACTTACTACACCTATTTTATACATTTAATACTGATTTTTTAAAATGGAATTTGAATGTTTCAAAAGATGACTAATAATATTCAGGAAAATATTAGTCATGTCTGTGAAAAACCTTTCTCCGAAGTGCGGCATGACAAACCAATCAGGGTTATGGCTTGAAACAACAATGACCTTGCATACTGGCGCATGGCTATGATTTCAAAGCATAAAATGCTTTAAGTAATATGGGCCTAATTAAAAAACATCTTTATTCATTCATTGGAAATAAATGATTAACATTAAAGAGGTTATTTTTAACATATTTAGGTATTTATTTATTTGAGGAGTAAAGTAAAGGGGATGAAAGTTTTTTAGCACGATGTCGAATTACGAGTTAAGTGTATATTTATGAATATATGTTTATTTTATACACATTAATTTATTTAAATTTTTTTAATTTTAAACAATGCTTTTAACTAATAAAACTTATAAAATAAAAAAAAAACACAACCTCCATTCCTAGACTTTTTAATGTCCAAGTTACCGGTGGTCAGGTAGCTAATAGCTTAGGGTATCTTAAGGTAAATAAGTAAGGTCCTAGTAACCTACTCACAATACGCCGTGTCATGGAGTAAAACGTCTTCTGTATCCGACCTTTTAACCAACAGTCAAGCGAAAGTTTCTTATGATATTGGTTGAAGTTTTTCACTATAAGTCCATTAACTGTCGTTTCAGCGGAACAACAACGATTAACTCAACAGTATACACGTCGTCCACACGTACACGTACACGACGTCTACTGCAGGACATAGGCCTTTTGTAGCGGCTACAAAACATCACGATCCTGAGCCGCCTGCATCCAGCGAATCCCTGTGAATCTGTTGTCAGTCCACCTGGTGGGGGATCAACCAAAACTGCGCTTTCTAGTGCGGGGCCACCGTTCCAGAACCTTGGGACCCCAACATCCATCAGTTCTTCGAACTATGTGCCCCGCATTACATATATTAGAGCCTCAATTGCTCAACGGTAAGAGCGGTCGGACTCATCACCAAGTGGTGGTGGTTCGATGCTCGCCCCGTTGGTCTATTGTCGTCGTCATCATTTATCATCACTATCAACCCATATTCGGCTCACAGCTGAGCTCGAGTCTCCTCTCAGAATGAGAGGGTTTAGGCCAAAAGTCCACCACGCTGCCCCAATGCAAATTGGCAGACTTCACACACGCAGAGAATTAAGAAAATTTTCTGATGTGCAGGTTTTCTCACGATATTTTTCCTTCACCGTTTGAGACACGTGCTATTTAATTTCTTAAAATGCACACAACTGAAAGTTGGAGATGCATGCTCCGGATCGGATTCGAACCCACACCCTCCGAAATCGGAGGTAGAGGTCATATTCACTGGGCTATCACGGCTCCTATTGTCGTACCCACTTATGATATAGACTTCTCCGACTAGTTGGAGGGGAAAGGGAATATTTAATCATTACGAGTATATTGTAGGTATTCATGTTCATACATTAAACGTGTTAAAATCGGTTTCGTTTATTTTCATCCAATATTATTATTAGAGAGTTCTCCGTGGGGGGTAATTTCCGTCCTTTGTTTCGAGTCAGGCTCCAAAGTTCCGTTGCTTTGACGCCTAATTTGGGTCCTTCGCGTTTTAGCTGCTCACTACAAAGTTTACAACTCTAAAACCTTCAAAATTAATGAATAAATTATAGTTGTTGGTTACAAACGAAATTATTAATCAGCGGGCGTACTTCAAGGTCTTTGGGGTTGATATAATGGATGTGGAGCAGTTTACGTCGAGCGGGAAAACCTGTGAGTAAACGAGGACTTTCCCGCCATTACTAGAATACCTAGAACAATGGTCGATTGATGTTTGATTTTAGAACAACATATTTATGGCCTATACTTTCTGGATTGAGTTGTTACAAACGAACAAATTCATAAATTTAACACGAGCACTGCGTTTGGGCGAGTACAAAAATTACTTTTTGGGGCCTTAATCAAATTTCAAAGGAAGTTGTTTTAGACTTTTGCCTTTCCTAAAATTAAAAAAAATGTGAAAGACTTTTATTAGGTTAAGGCTACTATAAAATTGATGACTTTTTAATGACAAAGAAGTGAATAAGAAGTGTGCTCAGCTTTCTTCTGCAAACTCTGTCTTTTTTTCATCAATGTTCGCTGATACGAAAGGTATCGTGTGCAATATCATTCAATCATACCTTTATGTAGGTATTAAAATACGTATGAACGTGAGAAAATCGCGAAGTGAATCGAGCACACCTTTAAAACTGAACCTTTTATTATATTAACCGCAGAACACAAAAACAAATCACGGTTAAACGATCGACGCACAAAAACCGTCCTGTCGGGTCATGGGAACAAGGAGGATGTAGGAAAATAACAAAAAAAACATTCCAAGCTTGAATTTCTGTTTATTGTAAAGGGTTCCGTCTCATCATCATTATTAGCCTAATTTGACGACCTTTAGAAAGTGCCAGGTTTCTCTCATTATAGAAGAGGGGATATGGAACTTAGACCCACCACGCTGCTCCAACGCAGGTTGGCAACATTAGAGTAATAATGTTTGACTGATAATTATCTTCTTTTACTTAATAATAATTACCTGGACTGAGGCAAGGGAATGTAACACCACAAATAAATCTATTAAGAAAGTATAACTTTCACAGCCCGACGATAATCTCGTAAAGAGATATAGATAAAATTCAACCAATGGCGGCGCAATCGAAAATACCGCTATCTCTTTCATGGCGTAGGTACGAAAGAGATGGGACTGGTAAACCGACGCCATTGGACTAAATTTTAATATATTTCTCTTCACTGGTCGCATGTTAACGGCACGGGACTCAAATCCAGAACCTCGTGATCTGAAGTCGCACAGGCTAACCACTAGACAGACCAAAGAGGCAGTAAAAACCCGTTATCGAGACGCACGAAAGTGCGTCTGCCAAATTAGACAGAACAGCTGACAAAGCTTTGAGGCCACTTTTGTGTACTTAATAATTCAAAATCTATGTAACATGAAAACATGAAATTTGGTTTACATTTTAAATCTAATAATTTAGCTCGCACATCTAAATTCAGCTTAAATGCATTTGTTGGAAAAAATAATAGCTACCTACAAACGTTTACAAATAGACAAGATTTCCATAAATCTACCTACCCGCACTTTGGGCTTGCTGCTGCATGCAATGACTCACGTTCGTTCGCCGAAATTTGTCTATCGACACAGTTCTTAAAATATTTAAAAACATAAGACGCCATTATTCTTGAATAATAGTGCAAATTATTGATGCGACGCTTCGTGTCGTACTGACCTGAGACGTTATGTTACGGAACCCTAAAAAAGTAAAAATGAAGGCTGTTGAAACGCGAGCGACGGAAGTGAGGGGCGGATGCATCACCGCAACCAATACAACCTCAATCTTGGACGTCGGGATAAATAAAATATTAATTACTATTTACATTGTGCGTCTATGTTACTTTATACGCAGGTATTCTTATGCTTTATAATAGGAGACCGTCTTGTAATTTAGGGGACTATCTTACTAGTTATTTTTTAATTTTTTTTTCAAAAAGTTGTAGCAGACTAGCAGATTCCCCGCGTAGCTCCCGTCCCTTTGGGAATATGGGTAAAAGATAGCATATAACACTCACAAACACAGAACATAAGGCACTTACGCGTAATAATATCCGTGCTCACGAATAACGTGGTTTAGTATTGAAGTAAACAATTCTCAAAATTAGTTTACTCGTAGTAACGCCAACTTTATAATATTAAGTACTAGCGGACGCCCGCGACTTCGTCCGCCCTTAGACCTCCTTAATCCGGCCTTCTCGCAAAATCCGCTTTTAGTGGACGTTTACAACCTACCTACAAACTAAGTACCTTCCTTTTTTTTTTTTTTTTTTTTTTTTTTTTTTTTTTTTTTTTTTTTTATTTATATACAGAAGGGGAAATCCTCATGGACACCTGGTTGAGCTAGGTAGTGCCGGACTCTTACCGGCTAAAACCCCTCCTGTCGCCCTGTTGTCCGTGTACCCGCCTTACAGCCTTACACGGCAACCATTGTGTCTATTTCAAGTCTTTCTCCTTTTCTCCTCTTTTTCCTTTTCTCTCATGACTCTATCTAAGAAGTCAACGATAGTCGTCCAGTTATTTGACGTTTCCAACATTTTGGGTACAAGATTTTCTTCCGAGATATCACCCACTTTCGCACAAACTTCTTCTCTGTCTTTACTCCACCGTAGGCAGTGGAATATTGTGTGCAATGCATTGTCCGTTTCACTACAGTACATACATGTCGCATCTGGCCTTTTTCTGATTCCTGCGAGATAGTCCATAAACACACCGTGACCTGTCAAGCATTGCGTCAGATGGTATGATAAGCGCCCATGTCGTCTGCTGGTCCATTTTGTTAGGTTTGGGATCAGACGGTGCGTCCATCTGCCTTTGTCAGATGCATCCCACTCCTCTTGCCAACGTGCAAGGGTTTCCTTTTTGACTGATTCAGGAACTTGGGAATCTTTTTGCCTTAATTCTGTTTTTTCCATTGCAATTAGGTGGACAGGCGTCAGGTTAGCGAGAACCAGAGCTGCATCTGTGGATACTGTCTTGTATGCGGAACAGACACGGAGTGCTAATACACGTTGAGCTTTTAGTACCTTCCTTCTGTGTATGGCAAACTTCATGGCTGATCCCCAGACTGGTGCTGCATACAGAATTATCGACTGAGTCGCCATAGCCAGCGTCCTTCTTTTATTATCACTGGGGCCTTTTGTGTTTAGTAGCAACTTGCACAGGGCCCTAGCTGTTCTAAAGGCTTTCTCGCAGACTGATTTTAAGTGTAGACCGAAAGTTAATCCCCAGTCCAGCTTAACGCCAAGGTAAGTAACACTAAATGACGGTCTTACTAGTATTCCTCCGCAGTCAAAATGTACGCGCTGAACAGTTTTTCTCCTATTAAAGATGACTGCTTCCGTTTTTTCCGGTGCAATTGATAATTTGTTTTGGTGCATCCACAGATTTACAGAGTGCAGTGTCTCATTGGACTTAATGATTAGCTCATATTCCTCCTTTGCGGTGACCGATATAGCTAAATCGTCTGCATAGCACACGAGTTTCACTCCCTCTGGCACTTCAATGTTCATTATGTCATCATAGAGGATATTCCACAGAGTTGGGCCAAGTACGGATCCTTGGGGTACTCCCCCAGTTACTTTTGCCCTAACTTTGCTGTCCAGTAGTATGTAACGATTTTTAAAGTAGTCTACGATTATGTTTATTATGTATTTATTGACATGCCGGGACTTCAACTTTTGTATTATAATAGGCCACGAGGCGGAATTAAATGCATTTCTTACATCAATCAGTATGAGACAGTTCCATTGGCCATTCATATTTGCTAGTTTTGCGGTTTGGACTACGTCCTCGATTGCATCAACAGTTGATCGAGCTGATCTAAAACCGTACTGGTTGTTGTGTAATCCGCCGTTTTTCTCAATCTCTTGATTAAGCCTAATGTTTACCAGTCGTTCGAAGGACTTCGCAATAACGTTTAGAAGGCAAATGGGTCTGTATTTTGTTTGCTCGGTATTATCTTTTTTGGGCTTATCTATTAGTATAAGCTTTGCAACTTTCCAGTTGTCCGGAAAGCTACCCTGTTCCAGTAGTTTATTGAATAGACAAGTAAAATATTCCGCATTTTTGCAAATAACTGACTTTACAGCCTCCGGTGGAATTGTATCTGGTCCCGGTGCCTTGTTTAATTTAATTTTGTTACCGCACTCTCTTGTTTCCTCTAATTTGAAAGCTATTTTTTCGAAGTCTACATCTTCTACCTCTTCTACACTTAGATCGTGCATTTGTGGTGATGTAATAAAAAGGTTCTCGAAAACAGCCCTTTTTTGTTCTATAGAGAGACATGTTTTAGGGTTGGGTAGTTGCATATGACTTTTGACAGTTTTATATGCAGCGCCGTAGATATCAGATTCGAGGCCCTTACATAAGACCTCCCATGCCTGAGCCTTAGCTGCCGATATAATCTTCTTTAACTCCCTCTTTGAAATTTTATAATCTTGTCTTAGGTTTTCCTTTTCAGACGGTTCTTTGCATTTTTGAAATTTCTTTCGTTTTTTCCTAGTCTCTTTGATTTTATTTTGTATGTACTCATTCCACCAATACGGAAGTTTATAGGCATCATCGCATTTGATACGAGGTGTGCTTTTTTGGAATGCTATCTTCAGAGCTTCTTCGCATAGGTCCTTGTCTTCTTCTTTGTTTTCGATTTCTTGTCTAAAGTACTTGTTCAGTTTTTCCAGATCTGTCTTTCCGTATATGTACTTTGGCTTACTTTTTCCCTTCATATATATATCTGTCAAAATAAGTTTATGGTCACTCATAGATTCCTCCTCTAAAACCAACCACATGATTTTTTCGTTTGTAGTTTTGCCACTTATTATCGTAAGATCAATATAAGATTTTCCATTATTTCTTACACAGGTTGGTAGTTTACCATCATTGAGTACAGCTAGGTCTAGTCTATGGACCCATTCTAGCATTTCCTCACCTTTCTTATTAGTTTGCGTTCCACCCCAACAAGGATGTTTTGCATTAAAGTCTCCTGTGATTATGAGCCTTTTATTTCTTTCTTGCGCCTCTAGTATATCTTGTTGGATTATGTATAAATTATCCTTGAAGTCCTCAAGTGTGCATTTATTTGGACTCATATATATGCTATAGAGGGCAAAGTCAGCAGTCTCTATGCACACGAAACAATCTGAGGATCGGTAAGCGTGTACCTGGAATTTTCTGCTAAAATTCAGGATCATTACGTCTGCGTTTGCGTTTTTATAGCCGTGTTTTCTCTTAATCTTACATTTGGTTATATTTGGTTCGCTAAGGACTATGAAATCGCACTTTCTTTGCGCTGCAACTATTTTGGCAATGTCATGCGCACTTTCGCTCCTATTTGCGTTTAGTTGCAGGATTGTGAATTTTCAAGACTTTTCCTACGGCCTTTATATCTTCTTGATATGTTAAGAGCTTTTTGGAATACTCTACATCTGCTACTTCCAGCTGCATGTCCCTCCTCTTCGCAGTGTGGGCAAAATGGTCTTTTATTGCAATCTTTAGCTTTGTGGCCTTCTCCAATACACTTACGACACTTCTTACTTCTGTCTTCTCCCGTGCACTGTGCAGCTTTATGGTCGTATCCCCAGCATCGATAACAACTTGGTATTTCTACTCTTTCTTGTACGTAGCAAATGTTTAATCCCACTCTTATTTTTTTCTTGTCTAGAATTCTAGTACAATCTGAGTCTTCTATCCAAATTGTGGCTATTTGGTTTCCATTTTGGGAAGGTCGAAGAGTTTTTATTTCTAATTGATCCCGGTATTGGATTAGATCTGTATTCAATATTGCTTCCCTGATGTTATCTTCTTCTGCAGTGGCGTCTATGTCCTTTATGTGTATGAGCTTCCGTTTTAGATTGTTAAGCACTGTTGCAATCTTGCAATTTTCCTTAATACCGTTTATAAGATTACCTTTATCCACCTTTTCTGAGACTCTTAGCAAGATTTTTCCAGACTTCGTTTTTCTTACTCCTTTTATATTCTCAAGTGTATCACTATTTTTCAGGCCTAAATGTAGTTTTCTGACAGTTTCTGCATATGTAGCTTCTTTGTCTTCTATAAGTATGATGTTTTCTTTATCCCTATTTTTTATTACCTTTTTTGTGTTTTGTTTCTTGGCTGTCCTTAGCGTTACCTTTAATTTCGTGCTATTGAAGATTGATTCCAGTATTTTTCTCATAGGGTCTGCTCTCACGGCTTGAGGAGAAACTACCGTTATCTCCTGCATCCCTAGGTCGTTACTTACTTTTTTTAACTCTTGGCATAATTGAAATATGTCTGACTGAGTGCTACCGTCTTGTTTTGTTGGATCATAAAAGAAAGCAATGATATTCTTCTCTTTACAGTAATCCCCCTGTCTGGTTTTATACATAGTACATTGTTTGACAGAGGTGAAGTGGCCTCCATTGCATTCTACCTTTTCTCCTTCCTTGAGTTCCGGATATCTATTTAAAATTCTTTTTCCCAATTTTGTCTGTCTTTCCTCTATTTCATCGCAGAAGTATACCACATTTGTGATTGTGTCTTTCAAAGGGTCTCCATGATCAATTCGCGTATTTTTAAAACTATCCTCGGCCCAAGTTAAGTCAATAACTTGTTTGAGATCTTCGTAAGAATTAATTTTTGTATTAATTAGGTTAAATTGATCATCATGTACCAAGCATTTATGACAGTGTACTTCCTTGTCTTTATTAATACTTTCGAAACGATCTTCATATTTTTTCTTGAGTTCGTGAAGCTCACTTTCCAGTTTAGCATATTTGCCTTCCTGCATTTCCTTGTAATCCTGCAGTTCCTTCTGTAATTCTAGGATTTTATGTGCATCGTATTTATGTTTCATAATTGTTTGTTTAACCAAGCTGCTTATTTCCATTGCAAATTTCTTGACTTCTTTATGTACATTTTTATTGCTTCTTACGAAATTATTTAGCTCGTCAGTTCTTGCTTTTAATTTAGCTAGTTCTATGGGTGGCTTAGTTTCTCCTACTTGTAGGGCCACAGGGCTTGATATTTTCTTTCTTTTTTTCGGACGGTCTTCTACCGGCGGAGTATCTTTTGTACTCAAATTGCTAGGGTTTTCATCGTTTAGCTCCTGGTCTGTTTCAAAAAGCGGGTAGAATGTATACTTTTCAGGTGGTGTTCTGCTGATGGAATCTCTTCTAACAAATGGATTTTCCACCTCTTTAAAATTTTCATCTTCCGTGTCAACGTCTCCTTTTTGAGTAAAGCGATAGCTGCCCCCCCCAGATACGGTGGGGCTGACTGATAAATCAGTGAGGGACTCTCCGCGGCGTAAGTCCGCCGCGGTACCCTCCTGGGGTACATGAATTTTACTATTCGCTTCCATTTTGTTTTCTGGCTGAACTACAGCTTGCTTTTTCTGTCGGGGTGAAGTCCCCTAGGCCGTGTCTTTCGGGACTTGAGGCACGCCCATGCCTGCTGGTTTTGGTTCGCGCCGGGTATTTGATTTCCCGGTGCCACCCAAGACTGGGAGGCATTCCCCTATCCACCACCCGGGGACGCGCCTGATGGGAGGTCCAGTAACTCCACACAGGCAAGTACCTTCCTGCCAAATTTCAACTTTGTATGTCAAGCGCTTTTCGAGATATCGTGATGTAATGTAATGACCTTTCGCATTTATATATTAAGATAATAGTTTAGACTATGAAACAAGAAACAATGCAAAGGCGTTGTTATTTACGAAAAAGGAGAGTAGCCTACAAAACTATCAGTATGTAAGATGTGTTTTTTTTGCTTATATTTTGTATAGGACATTTTTTTTTAAGTTTTTAGAGTATGAACGTTTTTGTTTTCATCTGACCGGCCCACTACTGGGCTAAGCTTCTTCTTGTATAGTATGTGATTGGGGGTTCAGACCCCAAGATAAATATTTCAACTCAGAGTCCAGGATCACAAGATTCCAAGCATATCAGTAAATCGCTGCACCAATCAGGATGTTAAACAATAAGATAATAGAGGATTAGTTTTGGAAGTGTTTCTCCACGCACAGACACTCGAAAGCACATCGCTCTGGCGACACCTGCGCTAGGATAGTTCACTTCCGATGGGCGCGAGAAAAACGTGTGAGCGTGCAAGCGACAGATGGCGACCCGCAGGAGCTGTGCCGATAACAGGGTGACCATGTTACTTGAGTGAAGTATAAATCCCACATCATCATTTTTTTTCTTTTTAATTTTAATTATTGAGTCTGCTAGTGACTTTTATATAGTTTTACATATTCAAAAAAATTCAACTTATTAACTATCATGCACAGCGTATGTAAAGTCGTATTAAAGAAAACATTGCTTGCAATACCACTAACATATTCAGCTCACTGTGGAGCACGAGTCTCATCTGATAATGAGAGGGGTTAGGCTAATATACCTAAAAAGGCTTAAGAAAATTCTCAGATACGCAGTTTTCCTCATGGTGTTATTCCTTCATCATTTATAACACGTGATGTTTATTTTTTTTAAATGCACAAGCCTGAAAAGTTGGAGGTGCATGCCCCGGACTGGATTCGATCCTACACCCTGCATAAAATTCTCTTTAATATTATAAATTATATTATATATAATTTAAAAAATATATATTATAGCCTCAATAGCTCAACGGTAAGAGCGGTCGGACTCGTCACCGAGAGGTGGTGGTTCGATCCTCACCCCGTTGGTCTATTGTCGTACCCACTCCTAGCACAGTCTTTCCCGACTAGTTGGAGGGCAATGGGAATATTGGTCATATTATTAAAGATATGGCAAATATTCTTTTAAAAAAAAAAAAAAATGCGAAGGTAAATCTGTTTGTCTGTCTGTAACCTTTTCACGGCTTTACTACTGAAACAATTTGGATGTAATTTGTGTAGGTATATGTAGGAGCTTGAAGCAGAACATAGATTATTTTGTATTCCAGAATGTCCATAGCTCCTGCGGGATTTGTAAAACACAGAAAACCACGCGAGGGCGTCCGCTAGTTAACATATTTGTATATTTTTCATAGCATAAAACCTTAACTATTAAGTTAAAAAAAAGTATCATAATTCAATGCTAATTCAAATGAAATTGAAAAATAAATAATAGCATTATAACTGTTCTTAATAAAAGTGTCCTGTAAAATGACAAGTTAATTTTTAGTAGAGTTCTTGGTTTTTTTATGAATTAGCCATGATTGTACGTTAGGTATGTATGGTAGCACGATGTTTTCTAATTTAAAATATTACTAAACTGGAATTCTGTTCTATTTATTCATGATTTTTTTTCTTTTGCTCATAAGTTTTATTGTTACCTATTACATGAGTTAAGATTACTTTCCCTTGACTATAATCTCACCTGATGGTAAGTGATGATGCAATCTAACATGGAAGCGGGCTAACTTATTAGGAGTAGGATGAAATCCATACCCCTTTTCTACTCGACATCGTACCAGAACGCTAAATCGCTTGGCGTTTTATAAATTATCTTATAACACACCCTCACCTAGTTGACTACCCTTACAGAATACCGCCAGGCATACTGTATCATTTAGTCAAGCTTTGAATGACGTCATATCATTTCACACCCTATTAAAATGGCGATGCAGTACAGAAAATAAATATTGTTGGTCACCCTAACCTAAAGAACTTTGCACTTATTCTGAAAACAATGTTTGTTTGAATTTCAACTTTTTGTACTTAACAATAAGATGCTTTTTCAGTTGGTGGCGGTCTGTCGTCTTCGGGTTACGGCGTCAGGTTACGGGCTCCACATCCCGTGAGATGAGGTACTATATCGATTTTTTTATTGGTAACTAAATAGATCCTTTTGTTATAAAGTTATTTTTAACTAATAGATTGATGGCCTGTGATATCGAGACCAACCTTATTTAATAAAAACTCCCATACTTATACTAAATAGGGTAAACAACATAGAGTTAAGACGGTGATGAATGTAGTATGTTCTAAAAGTTGAACTTATTTAAATTTCTATCAAGACCACCCACGGTTGAACTTGCATAGTTATCATTTCAGTGGGAATCCGGGGATAAAATATGGTATATGTTACTCGGTGAAGACGTAGCTTTTTAATAGTGAAAAGTATTTTTATTTGGTCAGTATAACTTAACAAAAATAACATTAAATAAAAAAAATATAGACAATCAAAAAGCGCACTGCCCAATAAAGGTCTCCCACTCAGCTGCATAAGAAGATGCAGAAAAGAGAATATTAAATTGAGTCAATAATGGTACACTTTGTACTGTGAGTCTATAATATTACAGCTGATAGAACGTACGTTTGATACCTTCTCTACTACTACTTCTACTCAGTTTGGTAACCTTGTTTGAAAAAGCACATAAGAATTTCCTAGCCTTCCTAACTCCTAAAAGCTTTCTTAAGTCACTTATATCATGTACCTCTGTATCATACCTACTTATAAAAGGCTTTGTCTTACGTGACTGACAGACAGCTTATGTATTAAATACATATTATCTTTAGTGTATGAAAGTTATATTATCCGTTAAAGAATTTTATTTTTTCTTTTTACATTACAAAGGCTTGAAGTGCTTGGCTGCAATCATGCTTGACAATAAGCGATGATGCAGCCTATGGTGGACTTGAATATACCATGTCGTAGGTGGTATGGAAAACGGAAGGTGGAAAAAACGGATGATATTTCCTATGAAATCCCGTATTTTAAAGCACAGCACAACAGAAAGAAGGTTGGCTTCATGCAGCTCTGGATCGTGATATCCTGAAGCCCCTACTAAAAGCTAAGTCCGTTAGCTGTTTTTTAAAAGTTTTTTTGTTGGTTAAAAGCTAACTAAGTCCGTTAGCCGTAAAAAACTTTGTATTTTAAAATGTATAGGTACCATTGTGAGAATTATTCATTGGTTATTGGTAAAGGTTACTACCAGTCCTTCTGTCACCAGCCGCGTGAAATGATACCTGGCCCTTGGGTCTCCGCGGCAAAAGGTACAAATATGTATGTATCTCTCAGTCAGAAACTTGTGCTACTTACCGGTTTCAGCTTTTTCTGCTACGGCTCCCGGTCTTGATTCTGTCTTCCTGATATGACACGGTGCTAATTTGGCAACGCATGTTGCGTCCCACATTAGGGTCTCAGCAGGTCTCTTGTCATCATCTCGACTTATTCCTGACGACTCGATTAGCGCAGGAATATTTATGGTGGCAAGAGCCTTCGCATTTAAATATAATAACGCTTCTTGCAGTCGGGCAAAAAGACATAAATGTAGGACTGTATAAGTATGAACCCACCTACTTTAGATAAGTAGGTGGGTAATGTAGACAAGTAGTCCCGGTCCACGGGCCTTTGGGTGGACTCCTTCAAGTTCTTTAAACTTCAAAGAGCGCCGACTTTAACACTTAACTTTCCAACACTGTTAAATGACGGAGAAAATTTAGGTCACACCTTACCCGCCCTAGGGCCACGGCTTTGTCGCTTCATAGAAGTCGCTAAGAAGCAATTTTATTAGCGTACTTTTTTAATAAATGTATTTAATTACAAAATGGACGTGATAGCCCAGTAGACATGATTTCTGCCTCCGATTTCGGAGGGTGTGAGTTCGAATGCGGTCCGAGGCATGCACCCCCAACTTTTCAGTTGTGTGCATTTTCAGAAATTTAATCACTAAATATCACGTGTCTCTAACGGTGAAAGAAAACATCGTGAGAAACTTGCATACCAGAGATTTTTTTTAATTCTCTGCGTGTGTGAAGTCTGCCAATCCGCATTGGGCCAGCGTGGTGGACTATTGGCCTAACCCCTCTCATTCTGAGAGGGGTTAGGCCAACTCTGAAACTCGTGCTCAGCAGTGAGCCGAATATGGGCTGATGACGATGACTCGTAAGTGTATGTGACCAAGTTCAGCTTTACTCGTCTATTTGATTAGGAAAATCTGTTAAACAGTTTTTGAAATAAACGTTATTTTTAACCAACTTCAAAAAACGAAGAGGATCTATGTTCGGCTGTATGTAGAAGCAGCTGATACGAATACTTTAGACTTTACATGTGTAGATATGTTAAAGTGTAGAGCGGAAATTTCTGCCGTCTAAAATAGTCGTGCACTTATCGCAATGAGTTTTCTCTCTAAAAAGGTAGATAAAATATCTGTACTTATGTACTTGGATATTTTATAGGAACAAAAAGTAAATAGATACTGCTTGTATGTTGATTTTTTGGAAATACTTACGTAATTAACATTCTGTACTGTATACTGTAGAGTCGTGATAGCCCAGTGGATATGACCTCTGCCTCAGATTCCGGAGGGTGTGGGTTCGTATCCGGTACGGGGCATGCACCTCTAACTTTTCAGTTGTGTGCATTTTAAGAAATTAAATATCACGTGTCTCAAACGGTGAAGGAAAACATCGTGAGGAAACCTGCATACCAGAGAATTTCTTAATTCTCTGCGTGTGTGAAGTCTGCTAATCCGCATTGGGCCAGCGTGGTGCACTATTGGCCTAACCCCTCTCATTCTGAGAGGAGACTCGAGCTCAGCAGTAAGTCTTCGTAAGTAAGCGTATGACCTTCTATGTAGACACCTTTGAACACTTGAATTTGTTCATATTTTTTATATCAGCTTGCCTGCTTATGCTTAGGATCTCAGCTGAAAATCAGCACCGTATATTATGCTTGTATGTAGTGCAAGGCATATGCTGAGCTGCTATCTTTTTAAGGGTTACAAACAGACATGCTGTCTTTAAGGTAGGGTATCGTTTGTAACTTTTATATCTGAATAAATATATCTTCTTTATTTCACCTTCAGAAGAGAGTAAAATACTCGTGGCTCGAAGTGGTTCAGTACCTATTCAATGTCAACGCATATAAAATACGGAAGAAACGGAACAACGGAAGAAATTTTTGCCATGTATTTTAAATATGACTAATTTTCCCGTTTCCCTCCAATTTGATGGTCGTTTTACCGTGGATTTACGTTATTATTTCAGCCTAACAGTATAAAATAATAATATGAATACGAAGTTTCTATATAGTAGCGGGAAGTTTGCTTTTATGTAAGTGCATAGAGAAAGCTTGTCTTTAAGGGTATGTTCTACACTATTACCTACTGAGACAGCACTTATCTCTAATGTTGGCCGATTTCGTGACACAGAGAAACGTTAGTCGGGCCACGAAACTCATCGCCTTTGAAACTTATCACTAAACATTACTCATGGTATTATTTCCTAGAGGACGCCACCATCTTCGTTCACGTGAAAATTCAGTTTTTCACAAGTCCCGCGTGTACGATGAATTTTTCCGGGACAAACAGTAACCTGTGTTAATCCTGTCTCCATTACGACTTTCAACCAAATCCAGTAAGTAGTTTATGTCGTTTATAATATTGGTAGGATTACATTTTTAGCGTTTTTCGAGACCTTTTCAGTTGAATATGCATACTCGTTGCTAGCTATGCCTAAGCTATGGATAATAAAAAGAGTGGCTATTCCAGACTTAGCCGTGCCTTAGCCTAAGACCCGCGATATCCCAGTGGATATGACCACTGCCTTCGATTCGAAGGGTTTGAATACAGCTCAGGGCATGTACCTCCAACTTTTCAGTAATGTGCATTTTAAGAAATTAAGTATCACTTATATCAATCGGTAAAGGAAAAACATCGTGAGGAAACCTGAAAATTTTCTCAATTCTCTGTGTGTGCAGTCTGCCAATCCGCATTGGACCAGCGTGGTGGACTATTGGTCTCATTCTAAGAGGAGACTCGTGTTCAACAGTGAGCCGAAAATGGGTTGCTTATGATGGTTCCAGACATAGGCGTAGCGAGGTATGGGGGCAGCTGCCCCTCCCTAGCTGAGCGGTCGATCTTTGGGGCTTCAGACCAAATTTTATTAAGATATTCAAAGATGTAACTAACTTTATATTTTCAAAAGTTAACGTTCGCCCGTAAAACTAGTTTCGGTCGGACAGTATCAATTTGTAATGTGAAATACTCTATTTAAGTATAGCTGCCCCCCCCCCCCCCCTAGATAGAATTCTGGCTACGCCCATGGTTCCAGACCTATCAATGTTCCACATTTCATCCAAATTCAAAGATTCGCATACCTAGTACTCGTGGTTTCGCTGTGAGGTTTGCAGAGCCTATCAAGTTCTAGCAGAATGCCGCGGTTTCACCCGCGTTGTTACCATTCCCGTTAAAATACGGGGATAAAATATAGCCTATTTTACTCCTTGATAATGTAGCTTTATATTGTTAAAAAAATTTTTCAAATGGGTCCAGTAATTTATAAGTTTATCATTACATACAAATCTTATTAGTGCATGTAGGACATTCAGTCGACTTGTATCTTCAGTGTTATAGGTACGCTTACGCATGATTTGAGCAGCTTCAAAGATAGTATGAATAGGAATGTTCTAGATCTAGACAAATACACTCCAACCAAGACCTCATTATAGTATTTTATCAGGCATGATGGTAGTCTAGTACATATATATATAGTACCTATAAAGAAACTATCTTTCATAAGCATACTTTTTCCCAATATACTTACTTACTTGAATATCATAATGTTCTACTATCGATTTAAATTACTGAAGCAGCAAGTAAGTAAATCTAAGGTTTTATCCAGTTTCTTTAGCCATGTGCCTAACATTTGATGACAGTCATTGTGACAGTCTCATAAATTTGGATAGAAACAGTTTATACCAACCAAGGTTTCTTCAAATCGATGATGTCAGGAAGCAGGAACTACGTCGTTAATCCAATGGTTAACACATTCGCCTACGGTTCTTAAGGTCCTGGGTTGGGCTGTGAAATTGAGTTTTTTTTTTTATCAGAGAAGCCTTCATTTGCAGCCCTGAGTTGGGAAGTTACTGGTTTTACATCCCCTATTTTGAAAAGCCTCAGCTGTCAGCCTCGGTCATCATCATTACCATCTTATAGTGATGAGGTCCTTGCAGTGGTTCATTTATGTTGCCATCTTATAGTGATGAGGTGCCTGCAGTGGCTCATTTATGTTACCATCTTATAGTGATGAGGTCCCTGCAGTGGTTCATTTATGTTACCATCTTATAGTGATGAGGTCCCTGCAGTGGCTCATTTATGTTACCATCTTATAGTGATTAGGTCCTTGCAGTGGTTCATTTATGTTGCCATCTTATAGTGATGAGGTGCCTGCAGTGGTTAATTTATGTTGCCATCTTATAGTGATGAGGTCCCTGCAGTGGTTCATTTATGTTACCATCTTATAGTGATGAGGTCCCTGCAGTGGCTCATTTATGTTACCATCATATAGTGATGAGGTCCCTGCAGTGGCTCATTTATGTTACCATCTTATAGTGATGAGGTCCCTGCAGTGGCTCATTTATGTTACCATCTTATAGTGATGAGGTCCCTGCAGTGGCTCATTTATGTTACCATCTTATAGTGATGAGGTCCCTGCAGTGGCTCATTTATGTTACCATCTTATAGTGATGAGGTCCCTGCAGTGGCTCATTTATGTTACCATCTTATAGTGACGAGGTCCCTGCAGTGGCTCATTTATGTTACCATCTTATAGTGATGAGGTCCCTGCAGTGGCTCATTTATGTTACCATCTTATAGTGATGAGGTCCCTGCAGTGGCTCATTTATGTTACCATCTTATAGTGATGAGGTCCCTGCAGTGGCTCATTTATGTTACCATCTTATAGTGATGAGGTCCCTGCAGTGGCTCATTTATGTTACCAGGGTTTCAGGAGGCGTATAGGGTTAATATGAATGGTTATTATATTCATTCATACATCTGAACTGTGTCTTACTGTTCTGCTTTCATGTATGCTAGTTGACATATTATACGAAATTGAGATGCTATGTAAAAATGTCATCCGATGCTTACTGGTGGATACCACACAGTAGGTAAATGACATTTTGTCAATTAATTTAATGGTTATTTTAATAAGTTGATAATAAAGGCCAAAATAGTGAATTGGTCAGCATGTCAATTCACTATCTCTGACTTAAGCTAGTTGACATAAGAGTATAAGGAATTGAGATTAAATGCAACAAACGTCATCAGGTGCTTACTGGTGGATATCTCACAGTAGGTAGATGACATTTTGTCAATTGATTTGAAGTTTATTTTAATAAGTCGATAATAAATACCAAAATAGTGAATAGACCAGATGCTCAGCTATTGTATATATAGCCGGGAAATCCCGGGTTCGAATTCAAACTCCAGTCAATCTAGGATTTTATATTTTTGTAAATGTTTTGGAGTCGCTTATGTAAGCATATCGCCAAGCAAATTTTCTATAATATTCCCCTGACATATGTGCCAATGTTTTTAAGTTGCAGTTTAATAAGGCACCTTTATCTGCCATATTTTAAGAAAATGCAGTTTAGCAGTTGACTTGCTGTCGCTGTCGGTAAGGTGAAGAAATAAAAGAAAGTGAATCGAAATTTATAGTTTATATTAGATTTATAATAAGATATGTAGTCTACAAAATTTCACAAATTTTCACAACGTTATTTGAACCTAAAGCGTCTACCCATTTTATTATGAAAATAAAATTATATCGAAACCACTGACCTACGTACGACGGGGGCTGGTTTTACGCAACCATTATTTTTCAAAATATAATCTAATAGGCAGTTTTTTTATTCTCGCGTATCGTAACATGAGTAAGTCAAAAACTAATAACGGTAAAAAAATAAAAAAATATCAATTCATAAAAACAGCCCCCCGTTAAACGAAATAACAACGTCGTCCGATACAAATACCGTTTATATTTATTATCGTTATATTTAACTAGAGTTATACAGAATAATGATTCCTATGAAATATAATTATGCATTCTTTAAATTTATTCAATATAATAATAATAATAATACTTAATATGTATCAATAGGTAATGATTAGTCAATGTCGTGCTACAAACTACTGTAGTATATAATAATAATAATAATGAATGAGTCGTATTATTTCTTTATCATTTATTACTTTAATTTATTACTCGATATTAACACTAACGAGCAGCCTCGGCCCGCGCCGGCGGCACGCGCGCGACGTGCCGGTACGTGCCGGCGACGTGCTGGTACGTGTCGGCGACGTGCCGGCGCGGGCGCCAAATCACAAAAAAACATCGTCAACACATAAAATAATAATCAATAATAATAATCGTACAGATATAAATCATTCATAAAAACATTACAATAAAAATCTAAACATTAAAACACACTTAAAACAAACATTATATTAATATTATCATAATCATAGTGTGTACGTATGTATAATATCATTTAAGCGAATAATCGTATAGTCAAAATAATGAGCATGGCGCGCGGGGGGGCGGTGCGGTGCGCGGCGCGCGGCGCGGGGCATTCTCTACTCGACACTACTCGGCGCTCGGCTCCGGCCTCGGCCTCGCTCGCAGCGCCTCGGCGCTCACCGCCGCACGCACATTTCCTATCAACAACACATTTGCTAGGCCCCGCGCCCCGCCCCCCGCGCCGCCGTCCCTCGCCTATAGTAATTATAATAATATTACGATATCTTAATACTTTACGCTACTACGTTAGGTAAGCTTTATAAATTTTTCGATTTCTCATTTACGCTATCATCAATAATAATAATTATACAACTTTTTTTAAATTTTATGCTTTTTTTCGAAATTCTATCGTAACGTACCTCGACTCTCTCTGCGGCGGCGGGCGCGCGGGCGCTCGCCGACCTAATAAAAAACGTTCATAATAAGAAAATATATCGTGAGTAACTCTGCCGACTTACGCTAGTGCGGCCGGCGGACGGGCCGCGCCGGCGGGCGCGGGGCGCCGACTTTTGGCACCAGGATTTCGATTACGCGACTTTTTTTTTAATATTTTCGTAACGATTTAAGTAAAAAAGGTCAGTCCTGCCTCGGCGGGCGCTTACGACAGGATGCGGATGGCCTGCATGGCGGGCGCGGCGCACGCGGGGCACGGCTGCGCCGCCGCCGCCAGCCGCTGCGCGCACTCCAGGCAGAACAGGTTGTGTCCGCACGGCACCAGCGCCGCCGCCACGCCGCGCTCGGCGCACACGGCGCACGCGCGCGCCGGCGACGCGGCGGGCGACGGCCGCGGCGGGCCCCACGCCCACACGCCGCCCGCGCCCGGCGACTCGAACGACGGCGACTCGCCCAGCCCTTCGTCGCGCTCCGTGGACGACCAGATGCCCAGCAGGTCGCCCAGCCGGCCCGAAGAGCCGCCCGACGAGCAGCTGCCGGCCGAGCTGAAGGCCGCCTCCTCGGGCCGCAGCAGCGACGCCAGCCCGGCGCGGTACAGCTGCGCCAGCGGCTCGGCCTCGCCCGCCGCGCCCGCCGCGCCCGTGCGCAGCGCGATGTGCGCCTCGATCTCCTTGCGCGCCGCCTCCACGCTCTCGGGCAGGCCCGTCACCTCGAACACGGGCTCGCGCTCGCGCGACGGCGTCACGATGTACGTGTGCGTGGTGTGCTGGATGCGCTTGATGGTGGCGCCCTTGGGGCCCACCACCAGCCCCACCACGCGGTACGGCACGCGCACCTGCGCCGTCACGTGGCCCGGCGCGCCCGCGGGCGGCGGCGGCGCGGCGCCGCACTTGCGCGACGCGCGGATCTGCGAGAAGTGCTCGGCGGCGGAGAGGATCTCGCGCTTGGCGCGCGCCACGTCCTCCTTGCGCCCGGTCACCACGAACACGGGCTCCTCTCCGCGCACCGGGGTCTTGATGTAGGTGTTGGTCTTCGCGCGCAGCGCCTTGATCTTGCACCCTGGAACAACGGGAAAATTACGATTTAATATTTTACCAATAAAACATAAATATTTCTCATTATGTACATAGCACGTCTAATGGAACGTGCACAGCGGCGTACTACGAAAGGGCTGATCTATGACATATACACGGCACCGACATCATAGATTGAATATCTGTGTACGTCGTTGCACCGGCTAGACGCTCCATTATCAGTCCTGCGCGGCGTCAATGCGAGCCTCCGCTGTTACGTCACGCCACGCTCGTCGCTACTACAGCTCCAGCACGTCACTCCGTCACTCGCCGGGCGGCGGGCGCGCGGCGCGCACCGCTACGCCGGCGTAGCTTTCAGGCGTCCTATTTCCGAAATGATTTTTCAACATGAATGACTAACTAAACCTACCCCGGCTACAGAGGTCCGGAAATGATTTTAAAATGTGAATATAGATATATACCAAAGAATACTTTGCATATGTCGGGGGATTTGTCTTTTAATTTTGCTACGAGTAGGTACAATAAGGGACAAGGATTTAGTCAACCTAACAATTATAATTTATCAATTCGTATTATAGTAATACTAAACTATTTTAAGACATAGATTAACATATTAGATGATCTTATAGATGTCTATGTTATAGATATCTTTCAGGTATAAAAATAGCCGATGACATTAAAGAACTTCTGGACAGAAGTCTTTCGAACTTATAAAATAACTTGGTACAGTAAGTCTAATGCATATTTATACATAAGGCCGTTAATATAGATATGTGAGTAGAGTACAACTAGGCACCACGTGGTCCCGGCCTCCTCACTTTGTGTCCCGCTCTGGCCAGTGGCATTGTGTACGTCTGTCCCGCTCGCCGACCCCACTGCGGCAAACCATGGTAGCGTAGCGTGCAGTGTCCTGTACGAATTCACGACCCCGTAATCAATACCACGCGTTTTCCTAAGACGCTTTTCTCAACTTGCGTATTGCTTTTTCTATACCAATATTATAGAGGCACAGTTTGTGGTTTTGGAAAGGATTATCTCTGGATCTACTGAACCGATTTCGAAAATTCTTTTACTAATAGAAAGCCATGTTAATTGTGAGTGTCATAGGCTATATTTTATCCCCGTATTTTCACGGGAGCGGGAACTACGTGGATGAAACCGCGGAGCGTCGGACCCAGTCAAGCTATGCTTTGACTTATTCAACTTGACAACTTCACCCCATAGTCCGGTACAGTTACGCAAGTAACGAATAACTATTGACGACAAACGGAAACTTTATCTGCATTCTAATAAGAATATCATCGTTAAAACAAACTAGCCGTTTGTGATACATTAAGTTACTAACTGACTGCACTTATTAATAAAGTTGAAAAAAAATATTAAAATTAAAATAATTTAATTTCTAATATCTTCACATTCTTTCAAACACTCATTTTTATAAATAAGTTAAAATAATATAAATAAATTCGTCAAAATACTCAAATTATTATAAGAATCAGGTTAAATTAGTTTGTGATGAAAATTGCGTGTAATATGAGAACGCTGAAGGTAACGGAGGGTAGTTAAGGTAAGTTATATAAATGACAGGTCATTGAACCGGCACGTTAGTTTATTTTCTTGAGACGTGTAATTTTACCCTCCAGATTAGCAGAAATCCGATTATATATTATCATCAATACATAAACAAAATTACGGTGTATATCTATTGTTTCAAGGTCTTTTCTCAGTGCTTAAAGTTGCTTAAAGTTATCCCCATGATACCAAATCACAAAGGAGTTTTTTTTTTTAATTTTTGTCAGTCTTTCTGTTTGTCCGGCCTAATCTTTGGAACGGCTAAACCGATTTTAACGGTACTTTCGCTAGAAGATAGAGGAGGTTACGGAGCAACATGTAGGCTACTTTTTATCCTGAACAAATCCAAGGTTCCCCCGGTATTTGTGAATAACTGAATTTCACTTAGACGAATACTTCGCCCGCCGGGCGGGCGGGCGAAGTATTTAAATATAATATTACTTCTAATTATTTATTATCTTCCATGAAATGTCATTTCTATGTTGGCTTGACAGTTGACAGTTGATCCGTGACAGATTAAATTAAATTACAGGAAAATAAATATGGAGGAACATAACAAGATATTTTGATAAGCGTCCGTCCGCCTACACGATTATATACCTGAAAATCTTCCATTAACACAGACTGTAAGTATGATTATTAACCGACTTTAAAAAGGAAGTGTTTACTTGTTTGGTATTTTGGATGCAGTGTTTACGGTACATTTCATGTAGGATGGTGCGCGATTCATGATAATACTTCGTATTATGAACGACATACAGGCGACTGTCACCGTACCCATGCTAACTGTGTACTTTAGGGGTAACAATCATTTTGTTCACATCACGCAAATTTGTACTCTAACTCTATAGTAGTCTTTGACGTGATTTTAATTTTAATTTGAAATGGAAATTACGCATTTTTGTAATATTAATCGATAAAACAAGAATGGCTCTGTAACTTTGCCATTGTCTTTAACGAAACAACAAATTGACCGCAAAAATAAGAGGAGTTTTACCACAAAAAGCTTTAACTTTCCAATGTTAGATTTACATTTGCCCCAAGACAAAACCGTGAAGCGATATAGCATAAAGGCTATGGTAAAAACGAATGTCTCTTTTGCAATTTAACAAAGAATAAAGTAGCGACAAAATCGCGTCCCACCATTCAGAAACCAATAGTAATTCCTGAGCTTAAGTATTATATATGGTACCGAGCGTTGGCAGCGGTCCAACGGTGCGACATAACGCGGACCCCCTACGAATGGGGGGTTCTGTTAATACTCAAGCACTAATAGTTGCAGTCGTTATCTTTGGGTGTACCAATAATTACTAAGGATTTGAATATACTTACTTAGACTGTAATTTATGGTTTGTATATCTCGTAACGTTGATTTTGCAATGAAATTTTTATGTTCAAAAATCACGTTTTATAAGATTCACATTGATATCTAATAAAGGTACAATGGGAAAACATGAAAATATGTAGAGGGCGTTTAAAATATTTTGGGCTGTCCAGCAGAGAAAAGCTAAAGATACAAAATTCTTTACGCTAGCAAAGATGCCCACAACAGACATCCCGAAGCAATGCACCTGTTCGAGATAAGGATCTCAGTACCACGATCTTCAGGAATAAAGGACAGAAAGACCACAAAGAGAAACTGATTTTGAAATAAATTGTACTAACAAACATTACTTGCTAGCTATTAGATATACTTGTAGATACAGGTTTTTGTTTCCTATAACGAAGAAAGAAACACTTGATTACTACAAATAAACGGCCATACTGACGAATTATGAAAAAAGTAAAGTTTAAATTAGGTAATCTTCTATTATAGCAATTGTATGGGCCCCATGAACGTACCTGGCACTCCAAGTTTATTAATATGAAACTGTACCAGGGAATCAGATCTTCGTTAAGATTGCATATATAAATAGGTTGTTGCCATAGCAACCATGGAACGGCAGCTCCGGCAGAAGCGCTGAATTATTTAGCACAAGGTCCATTGTAGAGGCGCAATAATGAACGCGGCAAAGCTTTGCGTTCCGCGAGAGGCGACGCGCTTTGATACATTTACTTTTCGTACAAAGATAAAAGGTGAATATAAAATACGATATTCGTCTAGTACTTGCCATGGAATGTAGTCTAAGACATCCTTGCTCTAAACAAGAAAGATATTAAAAGTAAAAGTGCAAAGGTGAGAAAAACTTCTCAGTTTTATAAAGTACAGTTTCTCAATAGTGAATTTGTTTCTTTGGTTTTCATCGGATTATATTTGATCATATGTCAAATATAAAATATGACAAAGCCAAAGACAAATATGTTGCACTATAAGCTAAAAAGTTAGATAATAGTGGTAAACGAACATTTTAAATAGATCATGACTTAAAATAGCATACTCATTCTATTTCCGGTTTAGCATATCCGAAAATGTAGTCCAGAAAGTGAAAGTAAATTCACGTTAGACCGAAATAAACGACTAGAATAAGTCTCTCGGTTTTACTTGCGTAGTTCCCGTTCCTATGGAAGTACGGGTATATATAGAAATATAGCCTATGGCAGTCACACCAAAGATTTTATACTATAGATATAATACATATAATGTAAGTAAACACAAAATTGTGCATGTTTGGGCTCAGTGGAGTTGCTAAATTCGGTTTACGTTTTGCAGTGATTTTTCAAGTACGTAACATGTCTATAGTACAAAATATCGTTGGTTCAGTGTAACTAGAAATTACACCAACAACCTCAGAAACTAACAAAGTTTACCTCTTTATAATATAGATAACGAAAAAGACTAAGGAGTACCTCAGAAGGCAAATATTAGGTAAAAACATTTCTATATAGAGAAAGTATATTAAAGTAAAGATACGTGTATGGGATATACCTAACCACGTTATGGTTTCCAATGTCAATAAAAAGGAATACGTTGCCGGAGAAATGAAATATATATCAACGGTGAGTCGTATATCTTATAAGGAACGCAATATTCTAGTACTCTAGAGAAAACACCTTTCTTGAATCATTACAGTGGGGCATTACCCCTTCTATGTAACTCGTAGATCTAGGTAGGAACTATTTGTATGAAAGTAGCGAAAACTCGCTTTTGTTGTCTGTCTATATAATAAAAACCTGAGTATTTTATATTATTATTATGTAATATTTTTATATTGTAATAATTGGTGGAAAAGCGAATAATACACCAAGAAGTGGAAAATCATCACCTTTACCAGAGATCCAAGAGGGCAAGGGCAACACTATAATGTTTGTTTGTTTGTTTTTTTTGTTTGTTACGAATAGGCTCCAAAACTACTGACCTATTAAAAGAAAATACACTAATTTAAAAGCTATATCATCAGCGAGTAACACCGCAATTCCACAGAAACGACGGTGAAAACGTGGAGCGCATGCTAATAAGTAATAACACACTTTATGGAAATCTGGCGAGTAATTAATTCTTGAAAGAAAAACAAACCATATTCAACCACAGACTTTTATGTTTATTTAGGATACATGAGTATTTTACTTCATGTTTTTGTAATTGTAATCGACTACAAAGAGTCTGTATTTAAGATATCTCTATAAGATTAATTTTAATGTAATATTAGTGTATTCTAGGATTTTTTTATTTGCTTCGACTTTTTTTAGACAAAGCAATACTATTATTTTTTATTAATGAATTTACCTAATTTTAAATTTTAGTCGAAATTAATAAACATAAATAGGTACATTAACGATATTAAAATATACTTTTGTATTCTGCATTTGAACTTTCCGATAAGAATAACGTTAAACCTTGACTATACTAGCAAGGCTAACTTAGATATTGATGAAAATACTTCTGTAAATATAACCTAACATTACCTTGCCCTTAACTACTATCGTAAACTAATTGCAATTTAATGATCTGTAAACATTTACATGTTACGAATAGCATTTCAACGATTCGACAGCTATCAGTTAATAACCATCTTTCCAAGCACTAAATATTTTACCAAGGTTTTCAAATTTTCTTAAATATAATTTTTTTATAGAATCGTAATTAACGTATTTGTATTATAGGTTCTCCCACATAGTTCCCGTTTTTGTGGGAGTACGGGGATAAATATAACCTATGTTACTTGCCGATAATGACGCTTCTCATTGGTGAAAGAGTTTTTAAATAGATCGTTTTGGATCCTTTTTTCCTCTTTATAATATTTATAATATTTCTGTAGAGCGCTGTAAAATAAAACACAATATTCCATTTTACTTAATAGCTTTTTAGATTTTAACAGTTTAAATTTAAATAACCTAAGTACTATTAAAATATTCACCTTTGCGGTGTCTGAGTACAACATCCTATACAAGGGTTTAAAGATATGTAGCAAACATCCCCGTATGTATTTATGAATGGTACAACAACGCGCGCTACATGATTCAGGCTGTAATTTATTATTCAAAGAGCCGGATTACACGCGTCCGCGTCCGCGATTATTCATGCGGTGCGGTTTTCGAAAATATTTTTTAAATGCCAAAAGTTGCGTTCCACTTTAGGAATTTTAGGGTTAAAATATATTTTATCTCTCTTTGGTTATGTTGGAAATTTATATGAGTGAGGTTCTAGGATCGATTCTTAGCTCGAGTCTACCTGGGATTTTATATTTCCTTGGTCACTAGGCTTGATGCAAGTCAAGTCTGGTGGTGCAAGTAGTTATCGACCTGAGGGCATAGAATATAGAGTTCCTTGAACTAGGAGCAAGAGATCAATTTTGTACCAAAACTCTTGCAAGTTTGTCACTTAACATCAGGTGAGATTGCGGACAAGGTCTAAAAACCGTAATTAATAAAATTAAATTATAATTATGCTTTTAAGCTTATAATTAAAATCTGCATTAATGAAATTAAAAGTCATATTCAAGTCATTATTTAAGTAAAATACTAGGGTACCATCAATTAAAAAGCATCCAAGTACCCGTAGCTAGAGCCGTAGAGCCTAGTTCTCTCTCACCTACATTCTGTACGCGTAGCTGCGCCGTAGCGGCCACTGCACTCTACGCCGTAGAACCGGGTCACCGCGCTACGCTACGGCCATTTTATGATTATTTTTTTTACTCACGTTTTACGCGAGCATTTTTTGTAGCGCTACTTTATTCGATTTCTATCTCTATGATACAGTTGACTCCTCGTTTGAATAATCTCTAATGTATTATAGATATAAATTACAGCCTCTTTCGATATGTATTGCAGAAATGGCTCACAAATGTCGTTCTACTCGGTTAAAGAATCGTTAGACTTTATCCCAAAGTTATGATTATAGTATGTAAATAAGTATTTAGCAGATAAAAGCGAACTCATCCTAAATAATTGTAGGAACAGTCTGTAGTCTGCTATATTATGCTTATTATTTTTTAGGTAATAAATTCCTTTTGCCAATTTAAAAATGGAAAAAAAAGATTAAAAAATAAGATTATTTTATCTTTACTTTTTATTTTTTGTTTATTTTTTTGTACGTTTTTCTAATAATTATATAATGGTATTAAAGGAAAGGTACTAAATAATATTGTAATAAATTAAATAAAAAACAAACTGAATAGGTCTATTAATAGATGATACGAGTATGAGTAGGTAAAGTTCCCAACAAAGTACCAGGAAGGTAGAATTCGTAAGACGTTGCCATAACAACGGTCGGCTGGCAGGGGTAGTAAAACGTGGCCGCACGAACTCTCGCTTCAAAGGTACATTTTTCCCGCGCACCCTCCAGCTGGTTTTCTATACATTGTTATAGGCATACAAGCCCTTAAAATAGAACCCCGGGAATGCGATCTCATCTATTATGCTCTACAATGTTATGTTTATCTAGTATATTTTGTTATAAACGTGAGCTTTTCTCATAGTAAGGGTTTTTAAAAGTTAGTACTAGTATTTCTAACATACTTATTAGTTTGCAGTTCTTTATTTAATAATGCGAGTATTAATTTTCCTAATAATACAATTTTTAAGCTAAACTCATACACATCCTCAAAACCTAATGATGTAGATATTTCCTGATAAAGTTTTAAATAAAAAACTAAAAGCAATAGTGCATTGGAACATATACTAATTTGACAATCCCATAATAGCATAAGCAGTGACATGAAAATTCGTTTAATACTCCTAATGATATGGAATGGAACTTTATACAGGACAGAAGGTTCAGACATGACAGCGCTTTAATATTTCACGATTTTAACGGAAAGCACGTCAGACCGTTCACTATTATGTTTATGGGTGCTAGAAGAAACGCTCCATCATAGCGATTTGGCGCCGGGCCAGCTGTGACGCATCCCCTCATAAACACAGCGTCACACTGGATACGAGATAGGCGAGATTGGTTTACAAATTAACGTAAAAAACACAATTTCTATATTGAAATTTCTGCATAGTATATATGTTTGTTTTGGAGATGCATCCACGATTGAAGTGTTTTTTGGAGTGTTACTTTAATTGTTAACTTTGGGCATCTAAGCTTATTTGGCAATTTATCATTAACATTAAAGAGTTAATTAGTGTACTAGCGTGACTCCGCACGAAATTCGCGGTATCATGGATTTTTCCGGGACAAAAAGTAGCCTGCGTTCTTCTCCAAGGTCCTATTTATCTCTATACCAAATTTCATCCAAATCGGTTAGTTAAGCCATGATAAGGTAACAGATAGACTTTAGAAGTATGGATTAGCTCAATGATAAGCCACTTTATACATAACAATAATCTAAAGGTAAAAACTAACAAAATGTAGTAATGTTTTATAACTGAATGCAGTCAGCGATGAGGCGAAATTAGACGTTAATCTTCGAATTTCGCCTTGTCTAGTAAGTTAAGACTTGGCTTTATTCCACTAAAGCAGTCGATAGTGTTATAAATTCTATTCACTTTATATAAGTATCTACCAAATTCACCATTCGGAAACCATATTTTTTTGAAACAGCAGTTATTTCGCATTTTTTGGTCAATAAGTGATGACAGTGATGTATCATCTAAAATGTACATAAACTAGTGTACGGAAACAAAGATTCCGGTGGTTTCGATACGTGAAATATAGCTGACGAGATATGAATTTACCGATTTTATACAGGTATGACGTCACATTGGCATGTTATACAACATTCATTCTACTAACATTATAAACGGAAAATTGTATTATAATAGATTCTTAGTTACTCTTTCAAAGAAAATTAAGCAGATTATCCAATTTAACTTCAATTCAATTTAAGTAGTTCGATCGTCACGAGTAACTTGTAAGCAATAATTCATGTACCGAATACGAAACAAAGTTAATACAGAACTATTTATGAAGCCTTCATTTTGAATTATATGCTAAGGAGTAGTATCAAATTACAGTCCAGTTCCATCGTTGGACAAATTTCGTTCCATAACTGAGGACCACTTTAGAATAATAACATTTGATTATATCTAGTTTACCTAAATACGAGTAGGTAAGTTGGTACATCAATCCGCGTTTATTTATCCTTGTAGTATTCTGTTATTATATCACGTTGATCAGTAATAGGTGTACCATTTTCATTTCCCGCGCAAAATAGAGTGGAGAACTTAGCAGCCGGTTCCCAAAGTGGAGCGAAGTGTCGCATGCGGTGTTTCGGCGTGTGTGCGTGCAGGGTGCGCGGGAGGAGGCGCGGGGGGCGCGGCGCCGCAGGGGCGCGCTCGTCAGCGATCGATACCGGTCAACGACCCCCGCCGGTGCATTGGCAACCCCAGGCGGGCGCGAATTTAACCCACATTTCGTATAACTGCGCCTATCGGAAAATTATCGCTTGCACAGGTCATGTCCGCAGCCTGCCCGCTGTTAGCTTAGACCGCTGTTGCCCTGGTGCACTGAACTTGTGACATTTAGATAGTACTAGCAGACGCCCCGCGGTTTCATCCGCGTAATTCCCATTCCCGTGGTAATGGGGATAAAAGAAGGTGAAGCTTTCTTTTGGTAAAAGAATTTTCAAAATCGGTTCAGTAGTTCCAGAGATAACAATAACATAACCCCTACAACCTCACAAACTTACCTCTTTATAATATAAAATAAATATGCAATAGCTTAAAAATATAGACAGTATTGATTATTATTTATTAGCTTTTATAACTTTTCGCGTTTTTTCCATTACCTAGAATGTAAGGTATTTTTGCAATGCAAAAAAGTCTTTGGACTGATCATAGAAAAAAACGAACACAAAAGATAATTGTACACAGGTACACAATATAATGTATCAGTATCAAATAGCCCTGACGTTTTATATATAAAAAGTAATTTTAATGTAACTTTTTTAAAGTCAATTAAACAAATTTTAATATAAAAGTACTTAATAAAATCTCAAAGTATTATAAACTATAAAATATTATGTAATTTGGACGTTTAGTGTAAGGAATCTTTTAGTTTCAGTATATTGTATGTAAAGCAACATACACTAAAATTCTACAAATTAATTGCACAAAATACATATATTGCTTTAGTGCTTGACTATCTAAGAAAGTGAAGAAGTTTTTCAAAAGTGTTTTTAGGTTTGTTGAACTCATATCCTATACTTAGCCAATGAAATATATATTTAGTTAAATTTACAGTTGTAGATGAACAAAAAACGGAACAAACATAATTACAGCACAAATTAACAAAAGAAAAAAAGCCGGAATGAAAGTATTCAGAAAGTAAAAAACCTTGTTAAAAGAACAGTTTTGTGGTGCTCTCAACGAAAAGATTAACATTATATTTTTTACAGTAATGGCAAAGAATTAAAGTTCCGAAAGAAAAATTTACCGGAGCAGGAAAACAGATTTTCCTGGTGTTTCCCGCGGCCATTGCACTCAGCTTATATAATACCAGGGCTACAGCGGTAACGAGGAGTCAGCACAAACAAACGCAGGGGCGTAAGGCAACGACCCTTAGCGATCTGAAAGAGGCTTTAGCATCATAACAATAGATTTCTTATTAAAACGGTCGGTGGTTACTAAAGCTTTGGAATGATTAATGGTATGTCTTTAGGTGTGCGGTACAATAGAGGGAGGGGGGATGCCAGGGGTTGATCGAACTGAATTTGAGCCGTTCAATGCCCACCTGACATTTTGTTCATAGATCAATCACAGTTCGCAATATCATTATATGACGCGTTTATGTTAAGAAACTAATTAGGACAAGTATCGTGCTGTTTCGAAACACAACCAAGCGTTCGATTTAGAAACATTTTGAATTTGGAACAGGCGACGAGAAGACAAGCAAACACAGCACGCGGGAAATACAACCTTGCTCGATTGTTTTAAAGTCTGGATTAAATTGCAGATGGGTTGTATTCCTTTACGTTTTTGTTCGTACAACGTGGTACAACCGGGATGGTGTTAGTTACTTAAGTAATTAGAGACTTTGTTACATTAGCAATAAACGTTAATTTCGTTTATGGCGCGGTAACGACTTGATACTTTATGCGGTTGACTGACACGTGGCATCTAGGGATAGTAGCGAGTGTAAGCGAGAGGGGTGTAGGTTGTTTTTCTCAGATCGGCCGAGATAGACACGTTTCTGAAGAAAGAGAAATGGTAAGTCGAGTGGGTATTTTAGTACGGTTGTCCTTTTTACGGCTCTCTGCAAAGATGTGGATTACGGGGAATAGTCTTGAATGATTGGCTTTATTAGGCCATAGACTTGGTATTTGGGAGGACGAGTTACTAACTTCCTAATTTATTAGTGGCTTTAAAGGCTCAGTGTTGAAATGCGTCTGCTTGTTAAAATTGCTATGACAAACATTTTGTTACTTATGGTGCCGATCGTATTAAAATAATAGTTTGTCTATTTTCTCTGTGGTCATATTCAAGATAAAGGCTACTTTTATTTTGGCAAGTTGCCACCCTACGTATTTCCAAAAGACCGCATGCGTTTTAACGATTCGATACGAGCGCTGCTGGGTAATAAGTTATAACGTACCTACTGTTCAAAATCTAGTTTGTATTATTTGCTATAAATTAATTGTGATATTTGTTTCAACTTTCAATTACTAAACCAAATGAAAACTATAATGTTAAGTGTAATAAAAAATCGCTTCACAAAAATTCAGAAAATGTAGGATTATGTAATTCTTTTTACGAGGGTAACAGTACCAGAAGTATATGAGGGCACAGGAGGCTCCCCACTGACCCTTTGATCAAGGGCCCCGGATCGAAGGCCCTTATTAATTAGGCAGTCGAGCTCAAGTTGCAATAACAGCTTTGTAGACAAATTTTGTTCTGCTGAACCCCGATTGATTAGAAATTCCCAACTGCGTAAAATATATATTATACGCATTGAAAATCTACATATTACATAATATACTATGAAAACTGTTCATTTAGTTTAACGATAGTCCACATACTTAACCTGCTGATTACCGTTGCTTCTACGAGTATAATGGAATGCTACTCAGAAAACTGACGATAAAAAAATAGAAGAACATAAATTGAAATTAAATGACATAGCTAGGTAAGTACTAGTATATTTTCTACATGATATACATATATATCAATGGCAATTTGAAATTTACTAACGATCAATCGATATTTTAGTAAATTTAAATGATCAAAGATTAAGATGATACCTACGAGTATAATGGTGAGACATTGTTACTTAATACATAAAAGAGCGTACTAGAAAAGCGTGAAAAATCTTCGTCTAAATAGATATCTCTCTCATATGAAAAGAAAATCTATATAGCTATCTTTCTCTTATGAAAAGTGATCTTTGCTGCTTAAGTAATGCTATTCAATAACTACTAACCAAAATAAATATGGTAGGACTTATTTATTTTTGCAATTTCTAAACAGTCAAAGTATAAATTAGAACATTTTAGCATCAATCAAGTGTAACGTTCAAGAAATGTAACGGATGTAGGGGGATCATAGATATAGGGCAAGGGGGGAGAGGGGGCGCTCGGCCCTCAGGCCCTTGGGTGCCACATTTGTATGTTAAACTATGACTTAGGAATTATTTTATTGAAGACGGATTTGCTCTAACTACGACGGATTATAAAGAGAAATGCGAGGGAGAGATTTATTAATATTCTTGTAGAAAGAAAGAGATGGCAATACGAGTGACGTAAGTTAAGAATACAACAAAAAAAATCTCTAAATAAGGTCGTTTAAATGTGATATTGAAACTTATCCTAAAATTAATTTATTTGTAGGATTTACTTATTTTAAACGATGCTCAAACCTGTCTGTTTATCTGTTTTGTTATGTCTGTTTGCTCTCGCTGAAGTTTAGAAAGCAATTTTGGCGGGAATGTACGAGTAAAGGGACAAGGAATGCTTTTCTACCCTCGAAAGCTACCTCAAAGGGAGAGAAATTACATTACAAAATCTGGCCCTTTCATAACGTGAGGATTATTTTAGATTTTATTACAGTTAAATAAAAATAAATACGGTCATTGGTGATCTCTAGTCCAAGTTTAATCACAGAAACAAGTACATATCTGTAAGTTTGGTATGTACTGAAAATCGTGAAATTTTGTTTCTTTGATATCAGAGGTGAAAAAGAAGAAAAAACGGAGTATAAAAGAACATAAAAACAAGTAAGTACTAAACGTGTGAAGTTGCGGGTGTCCGTTAGTTTATAAGGATAAAGTGAAGGAGGTTAGGTGACGCACTCATTTGACATAGTATACTTCAGTTGCAAAGGCGGGTGCTAATTTTTACACATGTAACGCCATCTGTGTGTCTTCGCGGCCATTAGCCTCTCGGCTGACTAAATAAAATGACTAATTAATACTTTAGTCCTAGTAGTGTATGTATTCCTAGTACAAATCAATCGAACAGTTGAGAAATCGGCAGGAGCTTTTTTTTTAATTAACAATACCGAATTGTTTGTTTCTTTTTCCATTTTTGCAGTATAAAAAATTATTACGAAAACTCTTATAGGAACCGCCAAAAAGTTGAAAATAGTTATTTTGAAAGACTACCGAATCAACCATACAGTAATAAAGAAGCTTTCTATTTTGAATTTCTTTCAATCTTACAAAGGCTCGTTCAGGGTCATGAAGATTCGATAATTACCTGCAAGAAAGAAAAAAAAACATTATTAAAAATGATCAATAAATTATAGAAATATAAATATTAGCCATTGGATGGCTGTTTCATTATCTTGTCTGTTCCCGTGAGAATACGGGATTCTATTGGTAAAATATTTTTTTAAATCCGTTCAGTAGTAACAGAGGTTACTTACCAAATTTACCACTTTATAACATTAGTATCAATTTCCAAAACAAAACACTTCGCAGATAAGCAAACTGTCAATTCAGTTTAGTTCAAAGTTAATAGCTGAATTAGCTACATGCAATCGAGAAATCAAAGTATCGAGTATCATTTAAGACATGAAATTAAGTAACAAAATGATTACATAAACGCTTAAAACAAAGAGTACCTATTATATGAACCATTTTATATTCATGTCGATATAGATAAGTCAACGCAAGGTGAGAGCACAAAAACTGGTGAAGGCGTCTGAATAACCTACGCCAGACCGTTGGGTGCAAATCTGTCGCATTTAATCAATATAAAGATGTCGGAACTGTTTAGTTTAAATCTTTTAACTAAAATTGGGTTCAAATTTGAAATACACACCCACGTCGTTTTTAAAGTTTATTGCGTATTACGAAAAAACAGTATTTAGAAGAGCAGAATCACCTTTCTGCTGCATCAGGTGCTGCTTGATGAACAAATTGGTTTTTTGACTCGGTTTCTTTTGTAGTATTTTTGAGGTACCTCTTAATTAATGAAAGGTACTTCAAAAAATACAGGCTGATGTACTAGAACTACAGTAACTACAATATGCAGTGCAGCGATGTTGATGATGTACCAGGCAAACATAATCTTATCTGCGTAAAACCTACAGAACAATTTGTAATGAATAGACGTGACCTATAAATGCTATGGAAGATACTATCGACTGTAAAATTCATTAATATTACATAATTAAGTACCTTATGTGCTTTTGGCAGGCCATATTTTCGTCTAGGGCTCGAGGCAACGAGTGAATGTTTGAATTAATTTGGTCGCTTTTATTACCAAATCTTTTATTCCCAAAATTAGATTTATTTATTATAAAAATTTAAAAGACTTCATTAGAACATTCCAAGTCCTTGATATTTTTAATAACATTTAAAGATTAACTGTGTATAATTGTGTATACATCTGCAATCTGCAAAAAAATATATGCAATGCATTAATACATTGCAGTACGTCGTGTCTTTAAAAAGTTAAAAAAGGTTGTCAGGTTGTAGATTACCGTATTTACCAATATCCGAAAAAACATACCGGAAATTTTGACTTACTATAAAATAAAGCAATAAATAAAAATGTGAATTTTCCAAAACCACATTTGCATATTGGGCTTTAGTCACGTACAGTCTACAGCAATGTTTTGTTAGCTTAATAAATTCTTAAATTGATCGTCGAAATATGAACTCTATCACCTAAATCGTAAGGTTGCGTTTAAAGTTCCGTTTAAAAGAAATATTGACCGTGTACACACGCTCCCGTGGGACCGTGAAGTCGGTAACAGATTCAAAACCTGATACATTTGAAGCCCCTGAGTCATTTCACAGGTAAATTCTTCAGATGTTTTCGATTGTTAAACCCTTTTTTTCCTTATTAATAAATAGCATTGAATTATTTGTTAACTTATGCTGACGTTTCTACGCAGTACTTAAATTTATACGACTTGAAAAATTTTAAAAGACCCAGGTCCGCATCTTGTCTTTGGATATGATTTAACAAATATAATGTTGAGTCGTGATATACCTCTGCCTTCGATTCGGAAGTCGTATGTTCGAATCCGGTACGAGGCATGCACCTTTCAACTTTTTAGGTATGCGCATTTATGAAATTAAATATCACGTGTACCATAAACAGTGAAAGAAAACATCTTCAGGAAACCTGAGATTTTTTTTAATTCCCTAGAGTCTGCCAATCCGCTTTGGGCCAGCGTGGTAGACTATTAATTAGCCTAACCCATCTCATTCTGAGAGGAGACTCGTGCTTAACAGTCAGCCGATTATGGGTTGTTAATGACGAATAATGTTACGTTGTTTGATTTATAACCTGAGCAAATGTGAAATTAAAAATTGACCCCAGCTGAGAGTCGATCCAACGACATTTTTGTCTAGAAGCCCAGCATTACTAACCGCGGCAGAGAGGTCGTCAGTTACAAATTACAATGAGTAAAAAATAAGCTCATTTCTTATGTTTATCAGATAGTCATCAACGATTTGTCTAAGCCAGCCAAACTAGTTATTTTAATATACCACATGAGCATTCTGCACACGTAGGTGACCTAGAACAATGTGGGTATTAAACATCTCTGAATGGGGACATACACCCCAAATTAACCGGATTCAAAAATACCTAATGTACTTGTGACGTCACTTTATTGTGGCTGATAACATCAGCTGTTGCAGGAATTGTGTATGATATTTTTTTGCCTTCATATTGTCACCTGACTGTTTTAGGTTGTTCTTAATTGTACACATTTTTAAGAAATTAAATATCGTCTTGAACGGTGTAGGAAAAACATCCTGCGGAAACCTGCATTGGGTCAGCGTGGTGAATTATTGGCTTAACCCTTCTCATTCTGAGAGGAGACTCAAGCTTAGTAGTAAATATGGGTTGATAATGATGATTATGAACTTGAAACTGGCAAAATTACTTCAAACCTGTGAGTTTATTGATAAAACGGAAAATTCCTAAACTGTTCTTGTATTGAGTGGAAATTTAAAAAATCAAGCAGCGTAAACAAGTCGTCAATTTAAAAGTAAATAAAAATGGAAAGTAAGCCCAGAAGAGCACCCCGTATGTAAAGAATGACAAGGTTCTCTCTAGGTGACATCTAGCGCCCTTCACCGTCGCGGACGCGTTGCCTTCGGGGATAAAAGCACGAACAACCTCGGAAAAGAACACCGTTTTATAAATAAATATTTTTTTTTATTCATCATTGTTAAGCCTATTTTAACAGCCCACTATAGGCCCAGGGCCTATAGAATGTGGCAAATCGATTCAGTGGATGAATAAAGTGTAAATTTCTAATAGTAAAAGCATTTTTGAAATCTATGGTAAAGTCGGTAAGTTAAATCGTAACCAACATTTTTCATCTAAGAAGTGCACGACACTGAAAATCAGTTTATGAAGGTAAGAGAGAAGCTAAAATCAGAAATTTATAACAGAATCGATGGAAAAAGCTAGTTCATTTGAAGAAAATTAAAGCCATTTATAAAAGGATATAATTATTATACTTATTATCTTTTTGTATCCTTTAGCTACATTAGCATCTGGTGTCAATGAAATCTTTTAACATTTCGACAAACGAGTAATGTAGACGTGAGTTGGAGCTACCATTTAACCTTGGCGGCGGCCCGACATTAATAATTCAACTAAAAGTATAAATGGAGATTTTTTTTCTTAAAACAAGTAAAAAAACCAAAGCCATAAAGCAAATTTTTTAACACAAACGAACCGCTTTTAATGTATTTGAGGGTAGGGGTTGAGTAGGGTACAGTAGGGGTAGGGTTGGGATATGGTAGGGGTAGAGATAGGGTTGCCTAGGGGTAGAGTTAGGGTAGAGTAGAGTAGGGTAGGTATAGGGGTAGGGTGGTAGTAGAATAGAATGGGGGTAGGGAATGAGTCAAAGCGAAGCTTGACCGGGTCCGTTAGTAACTTATAACTACTTGAGATAACACAGTTATTTGGAAATCACAGACGGACGCTTAAATTTTATTTATATTGTATTGATTTGTCAAACGTGTGAATTATGTAAAATTGTTCATTTTATTGAGTTTATGCTAATTATGATCTAACAGCCATCAATAGATTCGCGATATATTCAAAGTTAACGGTCAAGATCATTTCGCGGCCTTGCGTCCGCACACCTTTGAGACACTGTGACGTCATCAGTGAGCCCCTATTAGGATAGGTCTATGGCCTCACAATTTATTGTAAAACTAGTGATACAATAGCGACTTTGGCCATGGTTTTTGACGATGTTTATAAATCGAAGATGATAATTATTCTGTATCAAATTATTATCAAAACCGCATAAAAATCCCAACAGCAGTTTTGGAGATTTGTGTTTTGAGGCGATCCTACCGATAAGTAAGTCCTGTCCTATCAAATGACACATTAATTGACACAGACAAATTAATTGCTTGAAAAATACAGGAACGTCTTTTTAAATATTTCAGGGTTCAGAGTGATAATAATTCATTTTTCTTTGTATAGAATATCTTTATAATAACGAAATTGTATGAGCCGTGATAGCCCAGTGGATATGATCTCTAAATCCGATTCCGGAGGGTGTGGGTTCGAATCCGGTCCAGGCCTGCACCTCAAACTTTTCAGTTATGTGTAAGTATTTTAGGAAAATAAATATCACGTGTCTCTAACGGTGAAGGAAAACATCGTGAGGAAACCTGCATACCAGAGAATTTTCTCAATTCTCTGCATGTGTGAAGTCTGCCAATCCGCATCGGGCCTATTGATGGTGGACTATTGGCCTAACTCCTGTCATTCTGAGAGGTGAGTCGAGCTCAGCAGTGAGCCGAATATGGGTTGATAACGAACGAATGGAATAGTATCGCTAAAATTGACGGCATTTTTTGTCGGTTTACACCAGAGATTTTTACTTTGAGAGGCGTCAAAATCATCACAAACGAGTCCTCAGCCCCGTTGTCAATGACGCTACAATTGCATACAATGACACATAAATTTTTGTCTGGACACGAGTACACTCAATAAATTCGCGAGGTTTCATACGCTATGCTTTACGAGACACGTTACGAGCGATGAAACGAATATTTCCTGTGCCGCTTGTACTCGTATTAATAAATGGCGGACGCCCACGAATTCGTCAGTATTGAAGTCTTTTTGGATTACTTGCCCCGTGTATATGACATCTGCCTTCGTTGTGGAGGGCGTAGGTTCGAATCTGGACCGCCGCATGCACCTCCAACTTTTCAGTTATGTACATTTTAAGAAATAAAATATCACGTGTCTCAAACGGTGAAGGAAAAACATCGTGAGGAACCTGAACACCTGAGAATTTCTTAGCTCTCTACGTGTGTGAAAACTTCCAATCCGCATTGGGCTAACATTGTAGACTATTATCCTAATCCCTCTTATTCAGAAAGGAGACTCGTGCTCAAGAGTGAGCCGAATATAGGCTGTTAATGATGACGATGATAAGGTTGGTTGAATAATGGTTGGGTGAAGACCACTTCTAGAATTAATTACAACATGTTTACATGACGAAATACCGGGAGCACATGTCCATAAGAAGTTTCAATTATACGAAAATATGAAACGCTGTGACAGCCTTTCAGGTTGTTTGACCCAAATACGCGGTCTGAATGGGGCACTCAATTATTTGTGTCCACAAATCCCCTCCTCCGTCCATCCTATTTTGTAACATGTCCTTCTAAAGTAGCTAAATTAATAAAACGTAAAACAGATTTTCTTCTTTGATAATGATTTTAAGCCATATAACAAAACATCTATAGAAAAGAAAACTATTGTTTCGAACTTTAAGTATTAAAATAACTTTGGGTAAAATTCTATCAAAAAATTGTGGATTTGAACTTAATATAATCGACCTTGACAAATGTCGTTCCTCGTTTCGCTACTTGATTATTTTTTCTATAGTTTCGCGGCCGTTTTTTGGTTGCGTATTTTTACCTTAATGTACTCAGAGTAGTTATCTAATTTTAGTTCGTTTCAGTGATCGCGCTCTTATTTATGGGTAGTTCAATGATCTCCGCAGTTATGAATCAGGTGTGAAATTACGTATTCCTACGTACTTGGTATGTTTAAGTACACACTCAGCAATCGAAAGTGTATCGTGAGATTGAGACAGCAAGGGCTATATTCGTGTAAACGATTTTACGGTTACATCCATGACGTAAGAGATTTGTGATATTAGGTCAATAGTATTGGAGGCATGGCTAATGGTGGTGTCAAAAGCAAACTAAGATATATTCGAACGTGTTAATTTTATGCACTTCTTAACGAAGTTTAAAGAGTTTAAAGTCCGTTTAATAGCATCAGCGGTTTTACTATTTTAATCGTATTATGGATGTATGTATTATAACAGAATTCAGGATCGGCAATAATATTACAACCGGAGACAAAAACTTTATGTCCAAGGCCAAGGCTGAATTAGCATCGAATTTGTCACCGCGCCCGCAAAGTCAACAAATCGGCGGTTTCGTACAATGATAAGGCACGCTGAGTAAAGTAACAGTCAAATTGTTTCAAGTATCGTGGCGTATACGCGTAAAAACAATCGTTAATTATCTTTTACGAGGTGTTCTTATGGGTGAATGTACTGGCCCGCTTGGCCTGCCGCCAGCTCTCACGGTGCGCTCCTAATCGCCTCGCCGGTTACCGAGCTCCTGATAGCTCATAAACGCCTGGTACTTGTAAAACAGTTGGGTGTTGCGGGCGCTTCCTTCTAATAATAATATTCTGAATTCCTAGTTCGTTTCCATTGTTCAGCTGCTCTATGACTCTACTAACGTCCTATTCACGTAGGTTGTATCCTCTATGCTTTCTCAGAATAAGGTTTTATGTCAAGACACATTTTACATGCTTAGGTTCGAATGTTTAAAAAAAATTGTGCTAATTACGTGTTAATTAATGACATATAAACATGTTTTAACCTAATAGAGGTATTTTGAGTAATTTATTTTAGTGATTTTATAAATGTTACGGAAAGACGAAAATCAAAGTAAAACGGAATTAAAACTTCTTTTGGTTGTTTGTTACGCAATGTTTGTAATATTTTCGTGGGGCGGGATTTACTTTACAAGATAAAATTTCTTATCGGTTGATCAACCCGGGCCAGCCGTGACATAGACCTTTAATGAAAACGAATTGTTCTTTTTTAAAATATGTAGTGAACTTTTTAGACAAATGTGCGTTTTTTGTCTGTGTCTAGAAAAATAACGATAGCACGTTTTTATTTGCGTCGGCGAAAAATCAAAGTTGCTTTAGGTATTCTTGAGGAATGTGAGGCGACTTATGAACAACATAGTCACGATTATTTTAAGTCTCACGCAATATTAGGCTTCAAGACAAAGCGCAAGAGTGTTACATTTCTATATACATATTAATATTGAGATGACCGCTGTACTAGGCCACCATGAACTCAGTTGTTGATATAGTGTCCGATAGCGCGAACAAAAATTTGACTCCGCGTTTCCGCCTCAACGATCGCGAATACGTGAGGTCAAAGCTAGAAGGTTACATAACTTATGCGCAAATTTTGATGTTCAAGGAAATTGACATGACGATCTACTTCTAAGACCGAAAACATCATACGATTTTATCTGTAATTATAATTGGCTACTTGGACACGATTTTGAAGATAGTTTGCGTAGTAAAGGTCTTTGGAGTGCTTTGAACTTTTAGACTTCTTGCAGAACCTTTTAAGTACAAAACACCTGTTAAAAGGAATTGTCTTTGTCTATCCCTACAGGTTTTTAGGATTCCGTTGTCAAACATATAAACATCCTTATGTTACAACCATTTTGTTTTTTAACATACAAATTATTTAGTGCGTCTGGTGGGTGGCATTTACTCGTAAAGTATTATAAATTCATTAACAGCTTTCGATTAAGTTATATTAAAAATCATTACTGTTCTGTATAAAATGAGTTTGTAGCAAGAACCAAAGAAGTTTATAATACATGGTTTTGATTTGTCAGTTTAGGGTACTTTTAACCAAGTATAAGCACCGACGAAATTGTTTAAAAGGATTTATGAGAAATGAAAAAGGAAGGGAGATATGCAAGTGGAAGGGTGTGGTCTATGCCTGATGATTGAGGCGTGATGGTACGTGTGTATGTATTTGTTGGAGAGTATTTTATTTACAAATATACAGAACACTATCTTATGTGTTCTGAGTCTACCTTGACCAGTTTTTCTTGTCTGGTTCACTTCATCTTGCTATTCGTCTGGCTCGAATCGCCTCTATAGATCGAGAGGTAACCGTCCTCGCTGGCGTGTTGATGACTCAGTTACAAATGGTTCTAGAAACAAGTTATGAACTCTTTACTAATATTTCATGTTGGAATTTTCTAGAAAATTTTACCATTATCCCAAAGATATAATAATATACAGCTATATTTAGAACTTTATTGCAGTTCGCTGAATAATTATGGTAATCTAAGATTCTATTTGACATTGTCTAGACGTTCCACGTCCGATATAGGCTTTGTTGTGACGTCATGACATATTTAGGAAAAGTACCACATTAAATATAATGCTCAAAAGAGCTAGAACCCGTAAAGCCAAATAAAAAAATAGGTTTGTTTATACCATAAACCGCCTTTGATTAATAATTAAAAAAGTATTCAACAAGAATTTTCAATTCTTTTCTAAAAATAATGGATAAAAATTACCAATGTGTTTACCAGGGTTGCATGAAACCAAAGAGTAACGTACCGAAAATGATTCTATTTAGGAGGATCACTGCGTTACAGTACTTTGACATCTGGCCCGTGATCTCGGCTTTACGGCCTTTGAGGATTATTTCACGTATATAAATTGGAAGTCAAATAGTTTGCCTTCCGTCGGCTATTTGGAAGATTTTCTATCATATTATTATCAATAGTATTGAAAAATAATATTATTAGTTCAACTCGTTTGATTCTCTTTCTTTTGACGAAGTTATTTCACATTTCCGTTAAATATTGACTTTTCAGTTGAAATTCGCATACGGGTTGTTCATAGTTTATTATCCAGACATACTACATTTTATGAACCATATGTTTGTACTGTAGCCAATTAAGGAGCTTAGACTTAATAAGGTTCTGTAGGGCTAGGGACCCTGTAGCCTAATAGGCTATTTAATTAGGCTGTTTGAATAAATTATATTAATTATTTTTTCAACGTATTCACAGGTCCCCACAGTCAGGGTCACAAGGCTCAAGGCCGCTCGCAATGGCCCCCGTGAGCATTCGCGCTGCTCAGAACTTTGTGTACGTGCCGCGTTGGACCTTGAGACAATGTCTTCACGAATACCTACTTATACTCGCCTTTGATTTACACTAGCGACCACCCGCAGTTTCGTCCACGTGGTTTTTGTCAGATAGCTATTTTTGAGCCACTACTGAAGGTAGAAACTAAAATGCGCGATTACGTTGACGTAGAAATAGTTTTTATCGGATAACTATTGCTGTACCACTACTAAAGGTAGAAACTAAAAATGTTGTTCTTCGTACAATCTAAATGAAGACAATGCAAGAACAGTAAATCAATAAGCAATGAAATTTTACAAATTCGTAATTGTAAGAATAAAATCCATTACGAAATCGAATCGCGGATCCCTGTGTTACCTTAGGCTTGGGTAATATTATTAACTTCTCAACTGCGGAGAGAATTTTTTGTAAGAATAAAAACTCAATATTTTATAGCTGACCAAGGAATCGAACTCCGGATTGACTAACTAACGTGTAAAACTGTTATTAAAGTATTGTTAATTTATTTAAAGTAATAACTCTATCATGAAATATTGTTCAATATTTATTTATTTAAGTTATAACTCTGTTAGGTTTAAAGCTCAAGTTTCTCTTCATGTGGCTCCATAACTCTGGTAGGTAGGAACACGTTTAGCCCGGTGGCATGGACGTATGACTTTATTTCTGAAACAACAGTTTGTGTAACATACAGTTCAGTACCAGAGATATATCATAATAGGTATATACTCGTAAATAAGAAAGGTCACGAAATCTCGAAAACAGCTGGACATGCAAAAATGAAATTTGGCGGGGACGTGGTTGATAGTTGGTAGGTGTCCGTTTATATCGGATTTTGCGATAGGACTTGATTAAAGCAATCTAAGGGCGGACGAAGTCGTCGGCGTCCGCTAGTCAAATACATAAAACACTATTCGTCCAATGTAAATATTTAGTTAATAGATAACGTTTATAGAAATTAGATAATTCTCAGTTTTCCGGTATGACTTCTGATGAAATTACAGACACATAATTCGTGATTTTTACTTCATTATACTTCGCTATAAATTAACAAATCGGATAAAAAAACAAAATGAATGTGCCAAAACATAGATACCACGTATCAATATGCTTTGAATGAGCTTTTCTTGAAAGAGCTGATAAAGAGAAACGAACTGTTGGCTCGCTAAACTGCGCTGAAATCTTATCCCTCTACACCTGACCTTTAATATTAACACGTAAAAACATCACATGGAGTTAACTTTTGCTTTTTTATGGGTATTATATTACATTATTGTTAAATTGCGAGGAAGTGAACGGTGAATACTTTTTGATTACTGCACGATCGCCTATAATGAGGTAAATAACTATATTATTGTCCTTAATGACAGGTGCAATGTCTCTTTACGTGTACATGCCGCGATTATTACGCATTTACATATATATGATTGTATATTGAATTTTTATTACCAGTTGGCCTGACAGGAAAGCTCAGAATCAATGGGCAAAGTGAGATTTAACGAATTAATACAAAAATCATGATTAACATCGTCTTTATATTGATAATAGACTTGAGTTTACTGCAGGCTACAAGTCTCCTCCTATAGGAATTATAGTTAAGACTTACCACACCACCTAAATGTTAAATGGCGAGCTTACTACAAATGTTTAATGTTCAAATCGCGACTGGACGGCATAACTTAACGTGCTTTGCGTTATGCCTTCCAGTCGCGATTTGAACGGCTCCCTGCAACCCGCTTGATGTCCTCGATCCACCTAGTGGGGGGTCGACAAACACTGCGCTTTCCGGTACAGGATCGTTTTTCCACGAACGAAATTCGTTCGCTTCGTTAGCTGATAAAAAATATCTTGAGTTACTACTTATTTTCTCCATGTTTTTATTCTACAATAAAGCTTCGATTCTGCGATCTTACATCGCCAAAACACGAGTTAATTAGCAAGACTTAAGAGGCAATTAATATTCCAATCATCGTGCAGAAAGGTTCCATTTGTTAAAAGAATTGTGAGTGGGATATTTATCATTTTCAAGTTAACAAGCGAAAGCTAAATTAAATAAAAAGCCTTTAAAAATAAAAAAAATAAATAAGCAAGTAACTATATACTTTACAAACCTACTTAGTCTATCTACGAAACTCCCGAAACTACGAAAAAAATGATCACGTGTCACGTCATATTTAGCTATTTATTATGTGAACAGCGAGCAATTGTTATATATCACGATCTTAATGTTGAAATTTGTCAAATAGTTTACGATGTCGAGCGTGCCAAAGCTTAACACATATTAACACACGCTTGGAGAACTTATCTTCCTTTGAAAGTCCGGAAAATACCACACCATACCACACCTGAAACATCTAGACTTCCTCACACTGGTTCTTAGCCACCTGTAAGTAGCTTTTTCAGCTTATAGACATCAAATGAATTGAGAAATGTTATCCAACCAAGTACTATATGATATCCACCAGTAGGCACCGAATGTCATTTGTTACATATAATCTCAATTTCGTTATCTCAACTGACATACGTCAAATTTAGTGAATTAGACTGCAGAAGTTATAATATAATCCACCCATCTAGTTCTAGGGAATGGTCAACAATACTGCTAAATGTTGTTCAGTGGAAACTAGTAAAGTTCGTAACTTAAACGATGGTTGCGTTATATCCAATTTCGTAGTTAACTTCCCATTTTATAGTGCGGTTCTAAACTCCTAACCCGTATCCGTCTAAGCTATAAAAATGCAGTTCGGGTTGAGCTATAAAAAAGATGTAGGATGATCTACAAACATGTGTACAGAGTTTACAGACAATTGCATGACTAGAGTCAACAACAATTATGTGATCTTCTTTGAATATAATGCTGCTGCATTTGTTGTGTTGGTAAGTTGCAATTCAATATGTAGTTTCGTGAAAAGTCGAGAAAATCTTATGAAAAAAATAAATACAAGATATTAAAAATTCAATTCTAAATAAAATGCAAGTCACGACGTCATGCATATAAAACCTGAAAGTTGATAAGTACTACTACAAGAAATAGAAGATTTGATTTTTTCTTTGATCCAGTGGTCCAGTACATCGACATCAGATCCTCAAGGATCCGAGTAGCTCTTTGCGCGATCCTTTATAAACAAGCCAACTTTCCGCGTCCGTGTATTTACCGACCGACCTTTATTAAATAATCGATTGTTATTTCTGACTGCCAAGTGTCAAATTTTTTGCCGCCGTCATTATGACGGGTCGAAATTGCTATGCACCGTTGCGGTTTCGGGTTATTTGAAAAGGTTTGAAAACACTCAATTAATTTCGGATTCGATTTGACAGCTCCAAATTACATACCGACAAAGCGAGAAGGATATCGATGTATAACGAGCGATAGAAAACATTTGGGTCGTCAAAAACTGTGTCGGTATTGCGCAGGGTTGAGACGATCTCGGTGCACGTGATTCATTGCTGGTTAGTATCGATTGTTGGAACAATCGTTGCGAAGGAAGTCGTCAATGTAATAGGCTAGCTGGGTGGAATAGGCGCGATGACGAATGTGAGGGGTTGATGAACGGCGGATCTATTTCGGAGCGACTAAATGCGGCGGCGGCTCACCGAGTGACATTTCGTCGGGCGGTGCATCAGGCCCCACTGTCACAATACTGACTACATACCATCCACGAACTTTAGATGACAACGCTACTCAAATTTCGGATCTCATATTGTGACTACCGAAATACTAAAGGAAAGGAAAAATAAAAAAGCGTCTTTACACATACATCATTAGTTGCATTGCTCTTAAGTAAAATGGAAAAAAAGAAAAAACATTTCCATTTCTAAGTGCACCTACATACATTAACAACGCGTCGAGGACTACAACTGATCACCAATAAGAAACGCCTTAAAAGATTAGCCTCAAGTCACTTTACGCAGACGGGAAACCTAAAAAGTAAACTTTTGCTTTGTAATCCTATGCCTAATCAAAAGGATGAACTAACTAAGGCGGTTCTACGGCATGTATTTCTTTTTTTGAATGACCCTTCGAGGTATAAACTAATATTACATGTACATTTTAAAATATCGGGTTAAGTGTTCACCCCTGGGTAAATACTACAAACTAGTATACTCTATCAGAACATTGAAACAGAGATAGTTAATGAAATCGTAAATATAGCTTTATTATTTTGTTTGGTAACAGAGTCTAATGATACGGGTACACCTTGTAAGCAGGATGCTTGCTAGAAGACATAACTGCTAAGTAAGACCCGGTCAAAAGCTCAAGTTAAATTCAAACGGCGACGCGTAACGAATTAGATTAGACTGTGAAATAATAAGTTCGATCGTTTTAATAAATAAACGCACGAACTAATCGTTATTTTAATCGGTCTTGGTTATTATGAGGGTATTTATTTTTATGCTCGTCATAGAAAAAAATAAGTAAAGTGGCATTTGAAAGTTTATGAGATGGGTTCCGTATTCACTTATAATTATATTTAGCTGCGAGTAGATTATGAGTAAATACTAGATAGGTAAGTTAGTTTTGGTAACCCACGTTAACTGTGTCGAGAAGAAATTTAGTGCAATGTTAGTAATTAAGTAATAGTTAAAATAAACTAAATAGATTCTAAAAGTAAATCCAGCCAGCGAACTTTATATTTAGCTTGATAAAATAAGATCTACCTGAACAGACAACGTATGTGGTCTTCGAATAAGGAAAACGATATTATATCATATTATAAATTGATCTTTATCTTTAAACGTGTTAAAAATTAAATAATTAATAGACATAAAATATTATAGTGACCTTAATAATTAACACCCAATTCAATTACTTGCGTAAGTAATTCAAGTGTCACTCTCAAGTCTAAATATAAGACAGACGGCGTCCTAATTAATAACAACATATTGGTGCCAAAGCAGTAGTATAGAAACTCAAACATTTATTATAAATTTAAGTTAAAGTTAAGTTATACTTAACTTGAAATTACCTAATTTACTAATTATAATACTAGTAGTACAACGTCTATAAACGTATAGGACGGATCTAGTCAAGAATGTGTAGACTAAAGTCAAAAATAAGAAGAGATTTTATTCAATAAAATCCGTTATCATAAAATAATTCACATAGGGTTTGGTTTTGATAAGAACCTTGAACAGAGACATGCTCAATTTTGAAAGTAGAATGTAACCAAGGATCCAGGCGAAGTATAATTAAAGGTTGCAACACTTTTATTAGAGAAAATATCAAGAAATGATGAAATCAACTAAAAAGGCCATAGTATCCTAAACGACCTACGCGGTTAAGAGCAAGTTTTTAACTTTTTAGACGTCAAAACGGCTGTACAACGCACCATTAAACAAAATTGATACCGATCTCACTCCGCGACCGCAGGGATTCGGTTTCGAACATTTTAATTAGGGTGCAGATATAGATAAATGCGAAAAAAAACAATGCTCGAAGGTTTGAAAGGAAGGTTTTTGATAGATTTTAATCTTCAAAGCCACCAGGCGTGATTTTGACAAAACTACAATTTTTATAATTTCAGTTATTCAGTTAAGACAGTGACCTTTTCAGTGGCGAAATTTAACTAAATTTATATTTTTATTATTATACACTAATAGTAAAGCAAAGTTATCAGAAATACAAACAATAGTGCAATTAGGAAATCGAATACAAATTTAAAATACAAAGAAATTAAATCATGCAATATATTGCTTTTATAAATATAGCGATTAGTGACTTTGTCTCGTGGTTTCTTGTATTTTATTTTATTTGTAAAAAAATATATAAATTGCATCGTCTTGACATTTCCCCGTAGTGGTTTACTCAACTCATAAATCACATACAGTGACTCAAAGGAGGTAAGGTGCTATTTACTGCATTTATTTTAAAATGGATTGTCTGTTTTCCATAGGATTTAGGTATAATGAAAAAGGATGGATTGGGAGGATGAAAGCATGGATTAAACTGAGAGAACGCCAACGCGTCAAGAGTGCAAATGCTTTTAGTTTAATGGATGGAACCAAAAATAGATATTTCAAACACGTGGATTTCCAATGAAGGACCTCTTGACCAACAAAGATTAAATCCCATTTTACCCAAAATATATATAAAACTATCAGCACATGGCACAAACGTAATAAAATATACTTTTCTAATTATTGTTTTTTTAATCTGCATTATCCAATTTTCCAAAACAATTACCTACCAGCAAAACTAAACGAAAAATAAAGTAATTTATGCTAATTACTAAAATGTGACAAGTATACTAAGGTCACAGAAATGCGACGCAGATAAATTATTGGCGCTGTATTTTGATCAAATTGGCGGGTCATCGACCGCGGAATGACCTAACCACCAGGATATCTAGCTTTACGAGATCTTTCGCACGCACAATCAAGCAAGTCATCATAATGATTCAATAAAATATGTTCCTATTTGGCTTATCTAGCGAATGTCCGTAACTTTTCTCGCATTCGATTATCCTATCCTAATAAACGCGAAAGTTTGTATGGATGTTTGGATGTTTGTTCCTCTTTAACGCCGCAACTGAATCAATTTGACAGAAATTTGGAATGGAAATGGATTTTACTCTAGATTAACACTCATGCTACTTTTAATCCCGGGAAAATGTAGGGTTCCCGAGGGATTTGTGAAAAATTAAATTTCACGCAGACGAAGTCGCGGGCGTCCGCTAGTATGTAATAGTCCAAATGTCTCCAAACATCTAACAAATATAATCTTTTACATGTACTCGTATAATAATAGTGGAAAATATAGTGAAACAAAAAAATGTTATTATTTCAGATACCCTGTTGTTGTTTTCATGAATTTAAATCCTCATTGTCTGTTTATATTATGTTGTCCTGGTCGTCTAGACACAGTATTTGCCCGTGGAATAAAAATATACGTAACGATTTTTTTGGGACTTTGTTTTTGTAAGCTTACCTTAGTTCATTCAAAATACCGATATGCTAATTTTTAAAACTAATTCAACGGATTTTTTTTGTGTCCGATAAATAAAATAATCAAATAAGGTTCCCGTTTAGCGCAAACAGTGCTTACATTTTTATTTGTCCTTCATAAATACATAAGTAAGTACTTACTGTACTGGTTTCGGGGCCACTTTTTCTTTCATTATAAAAAAGTCTTTTAACATTCATTCAATACAAGTTACAAACTGGCCTATAAAAGACCATTCACTCAATCCTTGTTTTAAAAATAATTTAAACTATGCTCAACTCTGATAATAATCGTAATCAACTTAAATATATTAAATAAATATTTAATAAGAAAATAAGTTACAAATAAAGCGTTACCATTGTCACTATTCCAAATCGAGAACTATTCGAGTTATTTTAATTTTGTAACCTAATCTTATTAGAATTACTTTCCATAAGTTACTTGTATCTATCTATCTACTACTATCACAGTCTTAAGTATTTAATAAATTATTTGTAGTTAAGAAAACTATGTAGTTTAAAGAAAAAAAAAATCGATATTCGAATTTCGAAATCGAAATTTCGTGTACGTTATCGTAAAAAAGCTCAAGTAAAAGTCCCGTCCGGCAAAACAGCGCTTTCATTTTTACTCGTCCTCGCGAGTCGCGAGTCGCATCTATTCAGGTTTGGGCGTCACTTTTTCTTTCGTTGCAGCTAGATGCCGATTCGCCTTGACCTTCAGCGATCGGTCGCGGCGGCCGTTCACCCCCACTCCGCGAGCCTTCCGCAAATTGTGACCGTTCCTTTAAATTGCTATTTTGTTGCCTACTAGTTCCACGTTATTATTTCTACTTATACTTAGATATTATGTTTTAATCAACTGTAAATAAAATGACAAATGTAAAAAATGCAAACACAGCTACGAGTAGGATCATTTTTGTTTTGTTTTGTTTTATTTTTTTAGAATAGAAAAGAAAAATTGAGATTGATAGTGAAGAAAAATTAATAAAGTGCAATAATATTGGTCGATATAAGAATAGGATCATCGTGGTGGGTCAAGATCCATATCCCTCCTTCTCCTGAAACAGGAGGGAAACTAGCTGGCCTATTCACTAATTTGTAATTTATTAACAACCTATAAAAATCAACTAACAAATGCCAGTAGGTGACATTTATTACATAATATCTCAATTCAACTAACATACGTCAAAGTTAGTGAATTAGCGTGCTTTCCCTATAGTGGGTGGTTAAAATAAGACTGATAGTGATGATTCTCGATAATCATGACTGTTGAAACCAAATTTTAATTTTTAAAAAATACATAAGAATTCATCAGCCTAATACGATGATGATGATGACAGATTTTTAAAAAATTTGAAATCACCAATGTGTTATGTTATAAATGGTTGTGAAATACAGATACAAACTAATCCAGCGAGCGATATTGATAAAACAAAACCCAGTAAGCGGCACTTAAAAAAGAAATAAAAATTATTCGCATGACCAATATTGTCTCGTATTAATTTCACTGTTTGGTAAGATGAGGAGTGTGGGCTCAGTTGATTCAGTAAACAGAAGGAAATGGTTTCAAATGAGATGGAACGCGCGCCCGGTGTCGTCGGACACGTCTTGAAGGGGCGCCTCGCGAGCCGTGACGCCGTGCGTTTCCGTTCGAGACACACTGCTCAAAAGTAAGCACAACTTTGTCAAGGACGCTTCTATGTAGAATATTAATGTTTAACAATAATGGCGAGTTCAATTTTAGCTACACTTTGAAGTCAATCGATTTAAATAGTTTCCTTTAGTATTGACTAGTTAATTGCACAAATCTAACATGTATATTTTTAATGATTTTATTTTCTCTAACAAAGCAGCAGCTTTTGAAGGAAATCTTTTGTTTAAAATAGGTTAATCATATGTCACCTAATTCCTATAATCCAACGTACTATATCGCAGAGGTTTAATTAAATATAGAGCTGATCCGAAGAGGATATCTTCTACTAAGAAAGAAGACAGACTAAACTTATATGAATTTATCGTTCAAAAAAACCTCTAGATACAAATTCGCATCATCAAAATAATAAGGGTTATTTAAGCATCGCTTGTTGAGTGAATGGAATGCACGCCACCGCGATGAATGTCTAGCGGGGTATCGACCTACCCTAACTCCTTAAATACTCCGATTACAAAGTAAACGTCCGTCCATCATTGCGCGTCATTGTCGACGACACTGAGATGCCTTGTTAAACATACGAGCACTTGAATTATCGTGCGTTAACGGCGCACACATGAATGGTACACATGCGAGTGTACGCGATTCATTCAATTTGTTTACTCGACGAGCGCCGCCGCGACGGCCCGGTCAAGGGCGTCGTCCATCGCCCGCTCCCAACCCGTCCAAATTATCACTCAACCAACTAGTGTGGACATGTTATCGATACAATGCGATTATGTCGTTTACTATGTTTTATGTACGTGTGCTGTAAGTACTCGTAAAGGCCTTCGAAGTTCAAACGGAAATTTGGCTAGCCAGCTTTACACACATGGGATAGCATTTGTAAGAAATGGATCTAAAGCACACATTTTATTATGAAATCAGTGTTTATTTTCTCATATGTTCCATGTAGGTAGTAGAGTTTTTCGATAAGGATCAGATTGAGTTCCTCCACGGACAATCATTATAAAGGCGATATTTTAATAAACAGTACTACATTTATAAAATAACACATTTAAGTCATCGATTTGATTTTTTTGATTTAAATTAAAAAATTGGGCGTAAAAACGATAAAACACCCAAAAATAGGTATGATAATACTGAATGGTTATTTGCTAATCGTTGTAATGTCGAGTAAAGCGTGACTTAGCCAGACGTCGATCGGATTCGTTCCGCTCTGACCGAGCATAGAAGATTTTATTTAAATGTTAGTGGTAATTAATTAGTTAACGGCGTCGTCGGAGGCCGCATGCTGCCGCCACGTGGTGCCCAAGACCTTCGCTCGGACCACCAACTCCTTAGGTCATTTACTCCAATTACGTAACGCCCGTGTAACAAACTCGCTATATAATCGGCGGAATTTTTATTGACTAATTATTCGCCATTTTTTATAAGCGGTGAAGTCAGCGGATATCGCTAAATATTCAAGCAGTGTATCATTCGAGGCTACGAGTAACAATAACGTACAAAAAATCCGAACATCGGAATTATCTCACGTCGATATCTAATGGGCTCAAATAATGAACTCCGGCGCGGTCTACCATCGAGTCGAGTTGTGCTCGTACAATGGTAGGGGTTGTGGGGAACTCGTGTTTGAAGAATATGTCACTATTCAGCATCTTTCATAGTCACGTTACAGTTGTTTGTAAAAATGAATCATCATCCCACGAATATCCTATTGTTATGTATATACATTCTACTATAACATTTTTAATGCCCTACCTAATTACTCTCCATTAGATAACTAATTATATGAAAGCACACTACGATAACTATTAAAAAAACAATCTAAGTAGACATAGTAATATAATTTCCGTTACAAAACTCAAATTAAAATATATCGAAACTACAAAAATCTAGAAACATTGATACTTGTACTGTCCAGTAAGTAATATCGATATTACTCATCCAAGCGAGTAAAGTTGGGTCTATAGGTGAAGGGATCGCGAGAAATGGCTCTGCTTTTATACATCGGAGGCTGTGGATGCATCCACATTCCACGACAATGACTCGTCACCGGACCTCCATTGTGACTTTTTTCGACGTCGCGTGGAAACACATAAGTAATTTAGATTTTACTACACATCTCTACGTATTGTAAAGATGAGTGAGTCGTCGAGCCGTCGAGCCAGCATGGAGTCAACGCCCAGACGGATTAAAGGGCCGATTAACGAGCACAGTTTAATTTATAACCGGAATAATAAAAGCTCACGGAAGGACCGCCGCTGCGCGCGCCTCTTACTAACCCATAAGTCATTACTGAAAATGTCAACAGACCAAGTCGTATCATACGTGTGGCATAGACCGCTTTTATCACTTCTTAATCCTTTCTGTGTCCCTGGTTTAATTAGTCACAAACGTGACATGAATATCTACAGTTTGTCAGGATGTCATTGTTCAGTCATAGTCTAACAATCTATTACAAACAATGTCCTCCACCGCGTGTCTGTATGTTTGCGATAAACTCGAAACTACTGAACAGATTGTAATGCGGATTTCACTAAAAGATTAGATAGATTCATAGTTTCACGAGGAAAGTTTAGATATATATAAGTATTATAATTTGCCAAGGATCCCGGGCGTCTATTAGCAAGTAACGGTAAGATTAGTATTTATTAAGAAATTTACATTAAAGGTTTAGTAGACAACAGCTTATTTGCATGTTCCCATCGTATCAACTTTCAGTTTCGCACAAACGCTGTTGCTGGTATTAAACAGAGCGATAATATTATGGAGAGTCAGCGCCCCAACCTGTCTGTCCAGTCGAAAACTGTAATTATGTTAACGAGGAGTAGGCCACGTGGGCTATTTTTAAAATTAATCCGTAAATATATTATGTAGGTATGCTTTATTCGATAGGGTTCAATAAAAGGAGATTTTTAATTGAAAGCTTTATGTTACTTTGATGCTACATACATTATGATTCGATTTCTATGAGAAAACTTTTAGTTACTTGATTTTTTTCAAACAAAAGCATGCTAGAAGACCATACGAATGCGTGTTGTTATTGAGAAATGTATGATGTCGCGTGGCTGACTTTTTACGTGTTTGCATCTGCTCGATAAGCCACGATAAGTTATCGAGACCGGAAAACTTGGTGAGATTCGCCGGTGAGGCGGGCGGCACCAGGGGAGCATGACTGATAAGGAGGTTACACAACGGGCTGCGGCAGCCAAGGTCGCGGCAGATGTGGGAAGCACAGGCGCGTCGTTGACGGCTTATCTGGAGGAATGTTTGCCGAGCACAAATAAGCAGCTTCGAGCACGATCGGCCGCGCGCCTTCTCCTCATGTTTATTAGGTGTGAACGCACTCGGCGGCGCCGTGAGAACCACACTCCTGCGTATTAGGAGCGGGCGATAACTAGACACGTGGTTATCGCAGTTGCAGAACAATGCGTCTATTACGTCGTTCCATATCTTAGTGCTGTAACGGCCTGATAATTTTCAGCTGCTACCTATTCGCTTTTATTTGAGCTTCTACTCTTCTACTCGTGGATTAGATATCATAATAAATTTACTTAACAAACAAATGGATTTTTTAATCAACTTTTACAATTCTATATAGGCATAATAAGATTGTAAAAATGAATCCATTTGTAGTTATTTAGTTGGAGATCAGTGCCACGTAATAAGATTTGAACGCGCTAAGTGAGATGTAGTCGGGAGAGCGGCCGATAAAAAGTTCACGCGTTCTCGGCAGGAGGCCGGGAGGACGAGCGGATAACATTCCGAAAGCGATATTATTTATTTTTAATTATGCCAACGAACGTGCGAGAGGTTCACCTTCGATCGTGCGCGAGCCTTCGTTTCCTGGTCGATCGATATCGATCGCTGAATTATTCGCGTACGCGACTGACGAGTCGCGGGGTTGACGCTGACGAAGCAGAAATCGTTCGCGAGAGAAACGCGGTCACAGCCAGTGGGTCAGCGGCCGCGGCGGGAGCGCGGTCCGCGGCAACCCTGCCCCGAAGGCCGCCATTCATAATTAAAATGACATCAACCGCGTGGGAACTTATAAATGCCAAATTGGACGACCGGTCGGACGGGTGTAATTAATTTCGCGTTTCTCGATCTCGATTGATACTCGTATTAGCGAAACGACTCGCCTATGTCGTATAAACAACGAAACCGAAAGCCGCGGGGGTAGCGACGGCAAAAAAGACGAGCGGACAGACGATCGCGATGCGCAAGCGCAATGCACTTCTCCCGTCCCTGTCACGCGACGTACTTATCTTTGCGCTGTCCCTCTCGCGCGCGATGCGAACGCGACTTTCGCTCGTTCCGTCCCGTTCTTGCCCGATCACACTTTTGAGGAAGTGCGTATTGCACTTACGGGATCGCTCTACAACCGGCGGCCACTTTGCATCGCACGTCGAACGGATTAGATGAAGTGAAGGTTCAGTCGTCGAAGAGAATCGATCGTCCGAGGCGCGCGTGTGGCGGCGACATTTCCCCCATAACAATGAGTGATAGTGCAGCCGTCTCTTTCGCGTCGGACCTTGCCGTGCTGTTGATCCGGCCAAGTTCAATATCCCAGACCTTGGGCCGATCGAGAGTGGGTACCCGCAATGGCCAGTTGAAACTAGTCGGCCGTACCTACCTACCTGTCCGGCTATCACCTGCTATATTTTATAATTTAGCCTGTATTTTTATAAGCCGTATATCGAACAATGGAATGAATCAATTACTGCGCGTGAGACCGAAGGGGAAATGGATTACGCCGCGTCTTTGTCGGGTGCGACGGGCAGCGCGCGGCGTCACGTTTGGACATAAACGACTCTACATAAAAATTGGTTGTTTACGATTTCACTACCGAGAAAACTAATGAACTTCGGAGGTCGGCGCCGCGCCTCGCCGCCTGCGCCCGGGCGACGTACGTAGGTATACGGGCGGCCAATTAGATGTCGGGCGCATGCTAAAATATAAATATTAGTAGAACCGACAAAGGTTTTTAATCACCGATCTCGATGAGTCTTATTCCTTTTGCGGTCCGAAATTACAGGCTGCGAGTTCGCTCACCCCGACCGCCGCGCTTAGGGCGACTATGCCCTCATGGATCGTGTGAAAAATTACCCGCGATTTGCTTTTATTTTGCGCTATAAGTGGAATTCGATATGTATAATTTTTGCATCCGGTGGAATACGCTCGAAACTCCGGCGCACGCACGGCGCACACGCATTGATGCGAATTAGATTCCGGGAATCCGAGATCGACGGCCCGATTGTGGTGTCTCTCCGTCGCAAATAGGATGTTGTTAAAAAAAATGAAAACGAAAGCGATGTGCGGAGAGCGCGCGAGTCGGCGAGCGCATCTCGCTGCGCCAAGGTTACGTAGTAGGGGCGGCGACCGGCGAGACTGGCGTGACGTCACGGGCGCCGGAAACGCTTGTCCGCCTCATAGTTACGGTTACATTTTGAGTTTAGAAGAAAGTGTTCCATTCCGCGTGGGCTAGGTCAGTTGCTGCACTCACTATAATCGCTTGTAACTCCTTTACGATTCATAACTGCCTGGTAGGTGCAAGCGATTTCGAAATCGAAAACGCCGATGATTTATTTACGGACGACTGCGTTTCGAATGTTGTTTATAAAGGGACAACAAAAGATACGTTTCGTTCGGCGAAATGCATCGGTACCTATCATGCATGCCTACAAGACAGCGGGCGACCTCGCTGAGTCAGATGCTCTGCTGATAAACATATTAATTGCAGGCGACAATGCGTGTCTGGACACAAAATCATTTTTTAATTTTACTTTATAAGATAGATGAACTTACTGCATTCACGCACAATACCAGTACATGCAATGGACCAGATCGTGTAGAGCCAACTCGGAACGAATTGTGGGATATTTACCTGCGGACAAATAAAAACAAAACATTAATAACTACATTGCAACTATAAAACCATTCAAGTAACATTTTTACTGCGCAGACGCAATAAAATAAATGTAAACGACAATCTCCGGACAACTTTTTCCATCGGAAAATAAACAATCGAGGCTTATTATCGATTTTACTTGTAGCTATAATGAGTCGATTAAGGTTATAATAATATTAACGAAAGGTAAAATACAGGTACAAAAGAAATCCTTTAACTGTAAATAAGACGAATGTTTGGCGGTGTTTACTGCAATTTGTTTGTTTATGTTCAATATTGACGACCTTCCGACGGTAAGAACCTTCGACAATGTTTTTTTACAGATTTTAAAGAGTTTTCTGTCCGGATGAAAACGTAGGGCAAATATTTTCATTAGAATTAAAAACCAACGTTTCATTGATTTTCGTTTATTTAAGACAATTCGGATAAAAAAGTTTATTTTTATTTCTAGGCTTGCCAATCTGTTTGTTTGTATGTTTAATTATTCCGATACTAATCACAAAAATGTTATAAAAATGTAAACATCCCCGCAATGGATTCCAAACACGGAGATGTTTGTAAAATCTCGCGATCGGTGTGACGTCAGCAGTGACTTGACAGACAATCGAGATTGAGATGTCTGGAATTTGATTGGAATATCCAATTCCAGCAATTGGAACAATTTCAGCCGCATCATAATGTCAATTTTGGATGTTAAATAAAAAGAAAATTCTATTCGTAACATTTCTAAAGATTAATTTATTATGATACAACGTCGGAGTATGCCCAAATAGTGTGGAACCCATACGGGGGCCTTAGTCATGAGCTCGTTTCATCGCGGCACGATCTAAACTGCTCGAGCAGTTGACTTATAATAAATTAATATGAATAACACTGAAATTTCAAAAGATAAATATATGTGTTATTCGCTTATAATGTTGCTTTCTATTAATCAAAGAATTTTTAAAATCGGTTTGTCGGTTTACGATTAGGCTCCGAAACACCAACGCCGATTTAAAAAAAATATATGAATAGAAAGCAACATTATTAGCGAGTAACATGGGATACATTTTATCCCCGTTTTCCCACGAGAATGGGAAATACTGCGGTTCTGCTAGTTAAATTTATAAAATTAATTTCTCGTGAACGAAATGGCGTTTGTCAGTTATTAATAAGTCTGTTCGCTTCTTATATGGTAAAATGACTCCAGTAATATCCGTCGTGCATAATAAAGAGGAGCAGCAGAGAGCGATGAATATTGAACGAGCGAAAGGGATGCGTCAGCATCGCGACGTTAAGACGACGTGGAAATTAAAAAAAAACCGAAGTGTGAGACTGCCTCGCCCACTAGGGTTCTGTACAAACCTGTAGGTACATATTTGCTTCATCATTAACAGATTACACAGATAAACTCTTCTTCAGAGATACTCTGAGACTTCTTATGATGACCATAGTTATAGACCAAGAGATATTATCATATATACTATTTTTTACGATTTAATTAAAACTTATTGTTTCAGATTTTTGACAAATATCATAGTTTTACATTTACATAGTTTTAACTGAAATTGCTTTATAAATTCTATTGCCTTGAGTGAAAACGATTATTTCGAATATACGTTTAGGGCAAAAGTGGCCGTAACTTGGAAGATTGATTTCTTCACAGATGCATGGCCTGAGTATATTTGGTTTAAATTATAACTTGATAACTCCACGCGTTTGCGAGATAAAACATCTTCGCAGACAGTGACATGATTCTCTAGAGGTTCCGGTTTTATCCTTTTGAGGCACGGAACCCCAAAAACAGCCGCTCTTATTATTGAGCGACAAACATTGAGATGCTGTGGACAATGACTCTCTGGTAACAACGCGATGTATGCTAACGTTTGGAAATACCTACTTTGTATTTTACCCCCATTGGCGCAGGATTATGTTTTTGAACGTATGTATGTAAGCTATGTGTATGTAAGACATTGGTTCAGTGTTTAGCATATACTGCTTTGTATCATGAGGTCATGGTTCCGAGACCTAAGTTGGGCCTTGTTATATTGAGCATGTTTATTAGGTGGGAAGCTTCGGCCAAGCGATTAAACGTTCCGGTACGATGTTGTGTAGAAACCGAAAGGGGTGTGGATTTTCATCCTAATCCTAACTAGTTAGCCCGCTTCCATCTTAAACATCTTAAATAATAAACCCCCCAACCCCCCCCTCGACCTCCGTCCTTTGCTAAGCTGATAATTTGATGACGGTGGATGATGATAATGATGAACTTCTATAATCAAGACAAAGGCGACGTTAAGGCGTGATAACCAATCACAAACCAATGGTCATACAAAAGCGCGCACGAAGTGTTTTAATACGCGCCTCACCGTGCGCGTTTCCGATAGGCGATAGCCTGTGACGCAGGCAGCCGACGCGAGAATACTAAGCACTCGGTTGTAGATACACTAACACTATAGATCTCCTCTTTTTGTCAAAGTCAAAAGAGCGTTGACAAAGCAGAAACTGTTTAAAAATTATCATCTGTCTGGTTGCGGTTGATAAGCAACGATTTTTTGGTAAACGGATTTACGATATCATAAGCATCCACCTTTATCACTAAATAGTTCAACGTGTTTCTGTTGTGCTGACTCTCCTAATAACACACAAAGGCGTTCGAGCTGTCAACTTAATACTACTTATATCAAAAAACTGCCTTCCTGAGGTAAAATAACTGTTACTAACAAGTAGATGCCTGCTGCCTATTCACTAATTTGGTCTTTATTAACAACCTATTAGAATAAACATCAACAATCAACTGAGAAAAGTCATCTACCTACTGTATGATATCTACGAAGGGTTGTCAGTAGGCACCGGATGACATTTGTTTACATATTATCTCAATTTCGTGTGTCAACTAACATACGTCAAAGTTTCAGAATTAATTTTCATAATGTACTTTGAATAAAATTTAAATATTTGTTCAGCTTGAATAAATACCAATAATCGAGATGGAGCGATAAAAGAAGAAAAGAACTTGTTGTATACGTCTGTCTTAATTTTCAGGCGCTTTTTACAGATATAGAGTTTGGAGTTCATTGAAATCGCAAATAAAGATACAAAAAGTTATGTCGAAGTTGAATGTCTTCATTAATTTAAAGTTAATTTTCTAAACTGCCTTTAAAATTTTTTGAAGTATTAAGAATTGGCAAGCAAACGGATGGATAATATTAATATGTACCTATTAGCGATATTTCAGAGACATCAACTGTATCTAGGAAGTACCATATCAGTATACTAAGCACGAATTAAACTGTAAGACAGTGTATGATGCCTAGAACATTCTATTCATATTTTAAACAGTCGTAGTTTATATGGCCTTGCTCAGTGTTACTATAGAACTTTATGGTATTAAGTCATACTTATCAAAAGATATACCAAATTCAAAGCGTCTTATAAGAGTGTCAAATCTATGAGTTAGTTTTTAATAGCCAGGTAAATTTTATTACTTCTTAGTTTTATTTGATAAATATAATGTTTTTATACCATGTTGTTTTTACCCGACTTCTCTGTTCGACTAATATCTTTGCGAGATAAGTGTACTTAAGTCGTATATCTACAAATAAAGTTAATTATTTGTATCAAGTAATTAGCACGAAATCACGTAGGTACGATAATTGGTCAGTTCTCAATAGTTTTTTGATTAATTTACAGGTAGGAAGTAAACCTCGAGTACAAGTCGTGTAAATGTGTGAATTAAACGAAATAAACGAGTTGTCATTATGTTTTTTTTGTTATTAATATGTATTAATAAATAATTATTGTAGCTACTGTACTACTATTTACGACTATACTAAATCTAAATTTACAAGTATAGTGTGATATAACATTTTAGACTAACTAAGAAAATTAATATAAAACGTAAATAGAAAGCTGTCAACACGTCTTACCTCGACGGTCTCCTATGCAAGAGTGACCTCCGGTTGGCTAATTAAACAAGTTTTACTGTCAGTGTCCGCTACAAGCGACATACCTCCGTTTTTCTTATATCATCATCAGCGTTATTTTCTCACGAACCGTTTAAACTTTTAATATGTGATAAAAAGTAATGAACAAATTCTGGTTAGGTGTCATTATCGTTCGCGGGGATATAACTCAGCGCGGTCAGTACGGCAGTAAAATTAAAAACGCGTAAAGGCTTCGGTGGGCCCGAGCCCAGCCTGCCAACTTCAATTAGATTTCGCGAGAGGCGAACAATAAGAAATAAAATCTGCCCTTTTACGATCGCTCTGTCAGCCGTCGGTCAGTCGAGGTGATCGTAAAATCGGGAATGCAACGGGTTACGGGCCATTGGGTAAAAGACCAAAAAAGTGATCGATCGGGTTGTGTTCGCGAAACTCGAGGGGAAATTTGACGGGGTGGTTTATTGCCCCGGAACTGGGTCACCCGCGTTCAACGCCGGCACTCGATTGTGTGAGACGAAGCGACGCCGAACCGCCGAAGATCGGGAAGTCTGATCTTCCTTGTGATGGTTTATAAATAGGTGGGTCGCACCCCATCGCTGAACTTTGAGTCATTATATTCGCTCTCGTTCAATCTTACACAAGGTGCAAAATAATATTTCATACTGTGAAGAGTTTATCTCTTCATATAAAATAATCTATGATGAAATGGTGGTCTGCGTATTTTTTTATAATTAGTCATTGAACTGGTATTGCAGTTAAATTAGTTTCTTAATTAATATTTTAAGACAGATATTTTATCAAAAAAAATATTTGACAAAAAAGTTGTAAGGACAACAGAAAAAACTCCAGGCAGTTACTTTATTTTAATATCGCCACTAATAAATCTTAACTAAACAGAGGATGATTTATATGACCGCGAGATTTGCATGGGGAACCACAGCCATCTATTACATATGCGGACGGCTCTGTCGGATCGATTCAGTGCAAATTTTGATTTGGAAACATCGAATTCGTCCGAACGAGAACACTCGAAGAATGCAAAACGGCATCTGGCTCACTCTTTGTTGCAGATTCCCAGACGTCGGCGGCGAGAGGCAAAAAGCGGTCTCGGCCATATAAATTATGAACTCCCAGTTTATTAGTTGCCGAAATGACAACGTGCGAGCATAACGCTTTACCGTTACGGGGCCCTCTAAGGCGTATCCTGTAGGTATACTGTATAGTATAAAACCGAAGGGCGTTAGGGTCGCGTATCCAGTTTCGTGGGGCACCGTTTTCTTGCCCTTTCTGTTTTATATTCGAGGCCGTTGGTAATCGTTGGCTCTGAAAAAGTTTCGGTTAAGTAACAATGTGACCAAACAACTTAATACAAATACCGAGCCCCGGTTTCATGACGCGACGGTTGGGGGAATGTAAACATTATAACAAGACGTAACAAAATATTGGAAGGAAATACCAATTTCGTATAGCTACCCGTTGGAAGCTCAGATTATTATTTGTATTGGGATTGAGTATCGTATTGTTAAAAAATTTCATTATTAATAAAGGTCCTTTATTAATAATGAAATTATTTAACAATTTAACGCCACGTTCTTTTTTATTCATGTTTATCTCCTGGAGATAAACATGAATAAAAAAGAACGATATCACATTACTATTATAACGAAAGTATGTAAGCGTGTTTGTTTGCGACTCCATCGAGCCGCAACTAATGACCCGACTTGGCTGAAAATTAGAATGAGATAAAGAGATATAGATAATATAGATTTGGTCACTATAAGATATTGTTAGGTTAGCTAATTACGTAATAACTTGAGACAGAAGGTCCCTTAATTACGGACTGAATAAAGTAACCGACTTGGATCTCACAACTTTTTACAGTAGAATAACTTAAGTTGCGAGTATTGGTATATTTTACAAGTGTTGTTTTTGATAGCATATCTATACTAATATAATAAAGCTGAAGAGTTTGTTTGTTTGTTTGTTTGATTGAACGCGCTAATCTCAGGAACTACTGGTCCGATTTGAAAAATTCTTTCTGTGTTAGATAGCCCATTTATCGAGGAAGGCGATAGGCTATATATTATCCCCATATTCCTACGGGAACGTGAACCACGCGGGTAAAACCGCGCGGCGTCAGCTATTCCTTCATAAATACAAGGACAGGTATAGCTATTAATATCGGATGCAGTAACATTGTTATCGAGTGACACATTGAACCGCTCGGGAAGCAATAAGTCATCGACTCTCCGATCATATGAATGGAACCCCTTTCAGCCCCGGCTTGTGACAGTCTCATATGAGCTATTACGTTGACATGGTTAATAATTACGTAATAATAAGGCCGGGTATACACGAATAGCTTGAAGCAGTCAGGGTCGACTGCGAAGCTGCAACTGCATAGTGAACTACATACATACGTACCAGTGGCAAAGGATGGAATTTTGACGAAGTTAAGCCGTCCCAAAGTAAAGGAAATTTATATCGCGTGATTCAAACTCTGGTTTGCCATACAAACATATATATGAAACAATAATAAATATGTGTGTATAGTTTTTAAGAGGTAACCCGACGTGAATTGGCTTGTATAGACTTCGCCGCTGGACTACGTACATACAGGAGCAGATGCAACTGCTTCGGGCAGTTGATCAATGGCAGTTTCAAGTTGTTGACTCTGTCTGCAAGAGTATGTATGTTGATTACTGGCTAACTAACTGTTCGAGCTGCCCGTGTATGGCCAACATAATTATTTGTTTAAGGGCCCGTTTCATCACGTTATGGTACATTTTGTCTTTGTCATTTGACATAGTATAAAAGTAACTTGTGGTTCAGTGGCGAGCACAAGGTTTTTAAGTAGGGCAAACACTATACGTACAAATTGTATAAAGTTCCTCCTTTTTTTACACAATCGATCTAAATTAGTGTTCCAAGTTAACTATACAGATTATATTTTATATATTGATTTATTGATAATTATTTACCTATTGATGATCTTGATATTAGGACTCGTAAAAAGTTGACTGAATTCCAATAAAGTTTCTAATTGGAAAATGTAAGACCTTCGTCTCGTAATTTTGTGAATTTACATTAGACTATTAAAACAATGACTTCTAAATATGTTTAGAAAGAAGAATTTCTCAAGAACTAAACTAAACATTATTAAAGCAAAAAATAACAAATACTGATTTAATTTACATTTCCAAGAAGTACCTACTTATGTTACATAGATATATTAAGTATTGTTAAACGAGCAGACATGAGATAAAGTTTATTTATATATGATTTAACAAGATGGAAGGTCACGTCTGTGACGTCACGACCGGGGTAGGTCGGGGACAAAAAGTGTTTGCACCTCACCATCCTCGGCTAATCCGTTATTGAAACATCAAAAATGATTGATGCGGTGCAATCAGGCGCCACGGCCAATAAATTCGTACATTGTTTTCGTTTATTCAACCGCCTAGAGGGCATAATCACCTAGTACCATTGTGAACCAAATCAGCTTAAGCGTCCTTTAAGAATAAGCTCGAATTTGACCTCTAACGTGCGGTCAAGTTATAAATATCAGACCTTGATAATAAGTCCTGTAACCACATATACGAGTATATACTTTATAGACTTTTGTACAATGAGTTATTGAAGCACTTATCTTATTGGATATTATTACAACTTACAAGTGGAAATTAATAATCATGTTGGAAAATAAATAAAGTGGATTTATTTCTCAACGCAAGGCTGATAATATTTTTTTAAAGAATATACACAATAAATAAGTAGTTTGTGACCGAAAGGCAAAGGTTTACCTATTGAGTTTCTTCCAACCGCTTTCTTGAGATTTATTTCTTCATACCTTATAAGATACGCAACTAACATATACGAATAACTCGCAATCATGCTTACTGATTTTTGTGCTTTTGTTTTAAAACAATGAAATCGAGGCGTTTCAAACAAAGGCGAAATAGGTATGCGCGTAGCGTAAAAAAAGCATACTTACTTTTTTTTCATATAATTTGTGCCGTGCAAACGAATCATACCTACCAGGCTAGCATGAGTGCAGAGGTTGTGAAATTGCGTGCGACCGCAAGACATCCGGCGGACAATGGCGCGCGCCGGACGAAAGCTCACCGGATGCACGTAATGCGGATCGCGAGGTTATGTTTATTTCGCTTTAGGCTCGCCTGTGGCTTCATCTGGGGAAGTGATTGCGAAGTACGGGATGTGATTTCACTTTGCCGGGAACTACTTAAATATACAATGTATACGCTAAATGTAATTTCATTATCCATGTAGAATACAAAGCCAAGCCTTTTCCAATAGTCGTAAGTAAGAAGAATAGCAAGCTTTGAGGTGGAATACGAAAAACCAGGTAGTATAACACAATTTACAGGTAAAGAATATTTGTTCCAATTATTGTCCAATGCGATCCTTGCTTGCATACTTTACGTTTTTGAAAGCAAACTTTATCTGTAACTTCGTATTTCTTACTTATAAACTTGTTTCTAAGTTTCATTAGTTTGATATACATCTGCATCATTAGCAAGTCATTGGTGCATCTTACCCATCAACTTTGGTGACGAAAGCGAATTGGAAGGTTCGTTAAACCTGTACAAGGTTGTCACACCTTACACGCAACCCTAAACTATACGATACGAGGACCGCATAGCCGTGTAGGTGGTGTCAAATGAAGCGGTCTATCAGACTCCACCGCAAACTAGGGAAGCCGTGGATGTGTGGGAGCCTGGATCTGGTTTGTCTATGCACTTGTCCAACTGATACGAAGTGATTTGTTTCTTGTTTTTGTTATCCTGGTAGTCAGGTACTTGCAACTTGGCCTCTCCGTATCTGGTATCCCTGTATCATGACAACACGAAACAAAATAAAGTCGTCATATTTAAAGATAAAACACGATTGGGTAATACAAAAAATGTATTAAAACCGTCTTTTGTATTTAAAGACACGAAGCAATTATTTGGACTCTTTTGACGAATAAACACCAGTAATATCTGTTTAATATCATGGCTTCACCAAGTTGGTCGTATTAAATGCATTGAAAGTTGGCGAAAATACTCATTTTCTTCAATGTTGCAGTAACTTTTGTTCGCTGGCAATTTTGTGAAAATGAATGGAAGGGCGAAATGCATTCATTTATGCGGTAACTGTATGAACGGGCAATGTTATGAATTCAATCACGCGATGTTTTCGGCGTATTTTTAACGAATATAAAAGAACTTAAAGTAAATTATTTGGCGTATAATATATATCGGTCACGAAAACGTATTCCGTTAAATTGTACGCGAGAGTAATTGTATATCAATTGTAACTATCTATACAAATATTTATGAATTTCATCAATATCGTTAAGGTTTGGCCAGGTACATATTGAGGTGTATAGACTTCGAGCTGCTTCTAAATGGCTTTACAAGACAGTTTAAACAGCTTAAAGCTCTCCTAAGGCTATCACTTCCAACTACCCATCTCTAGACGGTAACTGAAGCCATCGTTGTTCTGCGGTTAAGGAACCGGAGTCACAAGCGAAAGTCTTTAGTTTTCAGCTATGTTTATCCATTTTTAAAACAGCTACTTACAATGCACATCTCATTGGTGTAAGTAATATTATCTCTTCTCTATTACGATTGTCTGTGAATTACAATTTTTTAGATTTTATTTTTTAGTTACAATAATAATAGATCATTTTTAATTTTAAACGTGCTTCAAATGACTTTGTAAGGAGATCGATATAATGATTCGGTTAGACATCGGGCAGCTATTCATTACAGCGACCTTCAGCTGAGCGCTTGATAGGTTAATTGCTGTGAACCGATTAGTTTTTGGCAGTTTTTTCCGCGTCCCGAAACCACCGTGCTCTTTATGATTCATAATTACTATACGCTGAGAGGCAATCACCGAACCTGTCATTATATTGTACAAATAACTACTTATGTGTTAACGTGATACCTGCGACTTTGCTTGCTTGGATATTCTGATATATTTTATAGGCGCTACAACAAAATGGATTAAGATCCAGTGATGGCCATAAGAAATTAAAGTTCGTAAGCTCAGGTTTTTACCATATATAGTTTTTGTATCTATTGTATTGTATGTTCTTTGTGGTGTATAATAAAGTGTATTTTCTTCCTTTCTTTTATAATATAGCTCATGGTCTTATCGTAAGAGCTTGAGCTGACATACTCTGAGCTTGGTACGCAACTACTGAACCGATTTGGCTGAAATTTGGTATGATAATGGATATAGATTAAACTCCGGATTAAAACTATACTATATGCTACTTTTTATCCCGGAAAATCCATGGTTCTTGCGGGATTTGTGTATACAGAATTTCACTCGAACGAAATGGCGAGAGTTCGCTAGTTTAATTATCGAAATTGATAAGGGGCAATAAAAGATGAACAAAGAACACTAAATATATAATTATAATTTAAAAGAAGCAAATAAAAACACATGCTATTTGTCTAGCTAACAGGTATTTTTCCTCAGGCTAAATGCTTGGGATTTACACTTTTAATAACATAAAAGATAAATTTGTTTAGAATACCAAATGACTGCGCCAAGTGAAAAAAAAAATTATATCCTCTCTAAACCCCAATCTTTTTATACTCCTAAACCCTACCGAACAAGAAAAAAATGCAAGTATATTATTTTGGTATAAAATATAAATATCCTAATTTCATATAGATAACACGTCTTGCAAACTTTCTAAGCTCTTTACAATCTTTTAAAAAATGGATTTTAGATAAATCTCTTCTATCGGTTTTCGATTTAAACATAAAAGTTGCATTTTCTGTCTGTCGGACAGAAAACTTTATATATTCGTAAATTATGCATGCATAAAAAACTGATAGATACAACATTGTGAATTAGTTGGTTTAATCTATATCGTTAGAGTATTATTGATTGGCAAATTGGTGCCGAAATTAAATAAAGGCTGGATGATTTATTACTAAACTTCGTCGGTAGGCCACAGTTTGGTGATCGTACAGTTCGGAACTGTGCAATGCGATTTAAATAATCCGAAATTTGAAGAAATTACAGTTACTAAAAACGGGTACAATTATAATCCATTTGAATCATTAATTACAATTTAAACTAGAGTCCCATGCGGACTAGATTTATTGGACCAATGCAGCATTAAAAAAAATTCACTTAGCTTACAGTAACAAGAAGAACCTACTTTTTTTAGTTGTGTTTAAAAATAAATGTCAAGCAGTATAACTCAGTTCGTCTACTAATTAAATTCAAAATAAAAATATTGTAGTTTATTTAAAATTCTTTAACAATCAAGATCACAACTTTTTAAATCTCTAAATTAGTATTTCTATACCTGTAATGTGAATGAAAAAGATTAACTTCTGCGTGGTGTTTTCTGAACTGTATTATTTGCTATACTGTGATACGTTAAACCAAGGTATTATAACAAAAGAAGTTTGGTCAGTTATATTTGCGGTAACGGAAGATTAAGATTAATATCGATATTTTTTGCCGGGGCCGAGTGGAGACTATGATTTGGGGTCATTACGGACCTCCATCAAACGGTTCGCGAGTGACCCCTGCACCGATGCAGCTATGACGCAACCGGGGAACGAATGTGATACATTCTTGAGACTTGAGTACAATTAAGACCCTTATACATAATAATATGACACACTCCTGAGTATATTTGTTTGAAATGTACCACATTTTTGTGTAAGAGAATAAAATTTAGAAAAAAATCAATGATAGAGCAAATAACATAACACCATTTCAATAATTTCGAATAGTAAAAAAAAATACATATTTTTTTAAATAATAAAAAAAAAAATCTTTTAAAAATACATGATAATTATGATAGTAGATGAACCAATAACATCTCCAATAAGAAAAGTCTGCGAGCAATAAAGCAATAATAATGTCGTAGCCTGTGACGAAGTGAATCTCGCATTTTTTGCCCTCAAGATCTGTTTGCATTCGCATCTTCTCTAGTGTTACAAATCGCAATTCTCAACGGTGCTCAATTATGGGCACATGTCAATCCCGGCTAGTCGCTCGGAGCTGTAAAAAACTGAATACGACTATATTGTCACGAGCACATGGGCTAGTGAACACGGCCTCTAATGCGTATGAAAGGTCATTTGACCAGACATAACATTAACTTTGCGAAATTTTATTTTTTTAATAAATAAAAGTTAATTGTGTTTTGTTGAAGGCGGTATTAAGTCTGCTATTATGGTAATCTAACAGTTTTACTATATATGGGTAGCTTCTGATGTTTGTTCATATCTTTATTTTCGCGTTTCTTATCTTTCATTTTATTCTTCTTATTTTACAAACACAAAATATTTCTTATTGGACTTTGCGCACAAGTTTTTCTGATTGAAGCCAATCTTTCTTCTACTTTGCTTCTAAATAATATGTCATTTGTCTCATCACATTTGTCAAATTTGTCTACAATAAGGAAACTATATTTAGCAATGAAAGAATTATACAAAGAATCTTCAATCTTGATTGTACCTTAAAATAAGGGATTATTAATTTCTACATACAATACAATTATTTGCTTTGGTTAGTTTGACAGTTTTTTTTTAAATAATATTTACCAAATCTTTTATTTTTTAAATATGACCAACATTCCCATTCAACTAGCCGGGAAAGACTGTATTAGAAGTGGATACGACAGAAGTATAACGGGGCGAGGATCGAATCTCCACCACTCGGTGATGAGTCCGGCCTCTATACCGTTGAGCTTTAGAGGCTCTAAAGTTATTAAGTTAGCACAATATAGCTTTCTCTGATCTGAATTGTCGTAATAAATAAATCTTCAACAAAAATATGAATATCCGAACATAGCCGCGCGTTCGAACAATAGCGGCCATATTAAAATAATAAGATAATGATACGTCTGGGCTAATACGGCGAAACGGTCTGTTTTTGTAGCCCCCCCTGGCCCGTGCGTCTGTCTCGCTGATTTGCTCCCGCCCAGTTAAACTAGTTCAAGGCTGGCCGAGATGGCTTGTGAATGGGAAGCTTTATTTTTTGCGATAGGTCGTCTTTAGGTGACCCCCAGTCACCCGTTCTATACTGAAGTCACCGTGGCAACGCGCTACCCACCTCGCCATATAATACTCAATGTCGGCGATTTAATACACTAAAATAGGTATAAGATATAACTATTTATTCTTCAAGCTTTTTTAGGGATCCGCAAGCACAATTTCATTACAATAAAAAAAATGTCTATTATAATTTAGAGTTCGATTTAGGAATCGATCGGCCGTAACAAATGGAGCTTTAGAAACCAGACTTGGTTGTGACAACCCAATTTGCACGGACGGATCATTTATTTATTTTATTTATACACTTTATTTATACACCACAAAACAAGGAAACAAATAATAGGTATATAACAAACAAATAAGAAGTAGGATACAAAAAGGAGGCCTTATCGCTTCATAGCGATCTCCAGGCAACCTTAAGTTAAGGTAAGACCATGTAGATGAAATTACCTAACTGATGTTAAGTAGTATTGCCTATAGATAGAACAAAAATTCGCAGGGCATGGAAGAATATCATGTCCTATACAAAGTGCCAACTCATGTTCATCAGACTAAGATTTAAATGTTAAATATTCGCAATAAATATACTTGTAAACAATGATCTCGTATAATATACCAACTTATTGTACGGAACACTTTTATTTGTGACCAACTCAAAGCAATATACCAAAACAACCAACAACAAATATTTTATCGTTTTGTCAAACCAATTAGGTTTGACAAAAAAACAGAGTACACTATTATTATCCGCTTAGAAGTTTTATTATAACAAATAATGAATACACGTCAATAAAATACCCGATTCAAAATTAATTAGCTACTTACCATAATAACTTTTGCGGTCGCTACGAAAATGCACATTTAATTGACATTGCAAAAACAAAAAAGTTAGAACTGTTTAACGATTGCAGTGGTATAGTGGTAAACGGACTGCTTTTAGTTAAGTACTATTGGGGTTCAATTAGGTTGGAAAATTCTAAATTAAGTCTCGTACTTTTTTAAGACTTCGAGTTAACCTACAAACTAAAAAAAAAGTTAATTACTTAAAAATATCAAAGCCGTCTTTTAACATAGTAGATGTGAGATTAGTTAAATAAAAAAACAAAAAAAAAACTTGACGTCGGTCTTAAAATGCACATTTAATTGTTGCAAAGCGAATTAACAACATTGTCCTGAATGACGAAACACATTAAGTTATTTGGTAACGGAGTGCATTGCACTGGGATTTGACCGTTAGGAGCTGCTCGCACATTAACCAGCGCCGCAAACGTACGTACCGCCCAAGCAGAGTACGCCGCATGTTTAATCATTTAAAAGAGAATTAACATTTCTTATCAACACTTATTCATAATTAACTACCAATATTCGCCTCACTGTTGTGCACGAGTCTCCTCTCAGAATTAGACTGCTTAGGCTAATAGTCCACCACACTGGCCAATTTGCATTGGCAAACTTCGCCGCGTAGACGAAAAATGCGAAGATATCAGTGATTTTTATAATATTTAACAAAGTTTGTTGTACAAACGGAGAAGTATTTAAAAATCTGTCTAGCATTTTAATTAAGCATTCATTATCTCAGAAGTCGCGATTCTGGACTATCTTAACAACCAGATCTAAGCATAAAAAATTATTTAGTTTCATTCAGCTTGTGACCTTTCGACGGTGTGATCTGCGGCCAGCTTTGGACGGCAACCCCGTGCTGAGGGCGCGACCAATATGCGTCCAATCGAACCGTAAACAATTATTCCAACACAGCCACGTGACCGCTTGTTTGATGGACGATAGGGTTGCCATGGGCACTTTTTCCCCCGGACTTTTCCTAACACTACATAACAATAATAATAATTATATAAAGTTTTGTAACTACTTTTTAGTTAGGCGGACATTAACACTACATTACTTGAATTGTTACTTACATTATTAACGTCTACTTATTAATTATCAAAATGCGACACAAAATTGTCTGGGACGACAATTTAACGGAAGACCAATTCTATAGGGTAAATAATGAATTCAGATCCAAAACTTTGATGTTAAAAATATATTTTTTTACTTTTCGCAAACGTGCAATAGTTATACTTATAACACCTAATAGTAGATATATATTGTATATCTGGAAAATAAAACACAAAAACCTGCTTGTTTTCTACCATGGTTACCCTAAACATAAGCTGTGTAGAATATTCGTCTGTAGTTTCAAATTAGTTTAAGGTTATTTCGATTAGAGTAGATCAGAAACGAATTACAGATTCGTTTAAAATGATAAATTATACGGATGATGCCGTCTCGAACTAATAACAGACTAATGTCTGCAGGCTTACATTCACTTGAAATTAGTTATATGTGCTCATTGAGCTCTTACCTACCTTTATTCTCGATAATACTTTTTTATGATAATACAAGCTAGATCTTAAAGGAATTTAATAAATATGATAATGTAATAGATGTGTAATATGATTAAAGACTATGTTTTGATTATTGAAGGTAAGGCCCCTTAACGAAACTTCGTGTAGTGATTTCTGCAGCTTTGTTTTGGCCTAGTGAAGTAAAGATGAATGTAGAAAAAGTTGTCTTGTAATAACCATTACTTAAAACAATTAAACTAATGACAATATTTAAATTTAATTCAGACGTAAAGTGTAATAAAAAAATAAAAATCTTTGCTATTTCGGACGCGAAAAGCAGGTATCTCCGAAATGTAACGTAATTTATTTCTAGGTAATACAAGAAGCCGGCGAAATATCAAAGAGTTGTAAGTAGTTCTATAACAACACGACTTTAACAGTCCAAGTGTGTAATATTTGTTTTTTTAATTGGCAGACTCAAAGAGCATAAAATCGACATTAAAGTGGATCACAGGTGGACTGAGACCACCGCGAACGGCCCAATGTGACTTACAAGTAACATTGCTAAAAAACTAATAAAACAGGCCACCGGCGGGCAGTAAGTCATCCATGTGCATATATTAAGGTAATCTGGTCGAAGTATCAAAATATATGTCAACCGATCGGCGGCTTTGATCTCTAGGAAGGTGTAGAGCACAGATTTACATTTAGCTAGATACCGACTACTAAAGCGTGCAGGAAATATTATTATAGGGAAATATTAGGGAATATAATTGTCGCAGATTAAAGAGGACGCTCCTCTGATTTTTGTATAAGATCAATTTTACCCAATAACGCGTGGCGTAAAATAATTTTAATTACTTTATTCACGGATTATAAAAGCGAAGTCTAATAAATAAAAGACCGTGGTACAGGTGCAGTTACTGAGAGATGAAGATGATTCGCCGATTAAATGTGCATAAATTAAATATTATATTAATTTGTCGTGAGCTTTAATAGTACTGTAAAATTGTCTATCTAAACTTATAATGAATCAAAATAAAATGATAAAAATTTACTATCTAAAGTTATTATAAATCAAAATAAATAAAATTAGCAGGTATAGTTTAATTTAAAAGGACTTTTCAAGCCATCAATTAAAATCAAGGTAATGAATTCGTTTATTATTCAAGTGAAAAGATTATAACGATGAGTTGTTGATGAAAAAACTTTAGTTCTAAAAGGAATTAGAACTAAAGCATATTTTTTAATACTCGCTCGATTTAGGCACCCAAGCGACATTTGTAATCACCACTTTGGAACAATGAACCTTTAAAAATTTCATGCTTACGAAATATGTTCCATTTTTTCACTCCATATACGTGTGGGCATGACGTTATTAGTTTTTCGTCTTAAAGCGATAACATCTAAATGAATTAACATTTTGTTCGAGTTCGATTTTTATGTGAAAATAAATGGCTTTCAAATATGCCGGCCGCCGGGTTCAAACGCCGTGTCGCTATGAACTTTACCGACAAATATATTCGGAGCTATGATTTATATTTGGCTTCTCAATGACTGAGGCACTGGGTTACATAAATGAGGTTACGATACAACGGATTTTAACGGATAGATAGAATGGATTTTAGGATGGCGAGCAGTTACTTACTGGCATCCTCGGACAATGGTTACCCTAAAATACTAATGAACAGCTGTTTTCTATGTCCGTTTAGTAGGAATTAAAAACTCAAATTATTTTTTGTGCATGACGTCACACCTACATTGGTTAATGTTTGGACAGTTAAATGTTTCGATATGATGTGATAGTTTGCTTAAAAGCAGCTTTGTAGGTCAATTAATAATGTACATAATTTCTTTTACACTTGTTCTGAAATAAAAAAGAAACTGATCAAAACGGTCAAACGTAGCATTTTTTCTTTCTAATTTCACTCCCAATTAACACACTACATTACACTTACCCAAGTGTACTTGTACACTTGGATACTTAATAAATTTATTTGAGAATCAATCGCAGTTTTCTGTAAAAATAGACTTGTCCGCGTAAAACTAGAAGCGTGCGGCACCCACAGAAGACGACAATTCCACGTAAGAAATTAATTTTTGCTTCGGCATTTTAAAGATTCGCCGTCCATACCTAAAATATCGATAGCATGTTTATTGCCTTTGTATACATTGCGGACTTCGTTCTCCTAAATTAAAAAGCGTGATTTACAGCGGGGTTTGACGGCGGTCGCCTTAATTAAATGTTTTCACAAATACCAAAAATGTAATTCATCTGTAAATATTATAAATCATTTATTGAATATATATTCATACAATTAAATACCTATTTATTGGATTCTCATAATAACTAATTAATCTTTATGTCAACTTATACTTTTATCCGTTTACCGAATTTTCGGTTTAAATTATTGATTTCGCGATCGTTTACGTTTACAAGTGATCTTGGACTAAGTTATCAAGCACTTTACAAACGTAAAGTTTGTAATGACTAATGGTTGATTGATTAAAAAGTCGTTTGGTTCCGAAAAAGTTGCTATAGATATAGAATGAAAAGTTCATAAAATAAAAGTAATACAGTTATGTGCGTATATCATAATGTCGTTATTGAAAAGTATGTTGTTTTTTTTTCAACCCTGAATACTTTTAATATATATGTAAATTGAATAAAATATATTAAAGGGTATATTTTACTGCTTAAAATATACCCTTTAATATAAAGGAGTAAAATGGATTTAAAGTTTCTCGAGCAGTCAAAGTTCAGAGTGGATCACTTAGTATTACGTGCAACGTCCGGTTAATTGGGGGTGAACCATTAGTTAATAGCGTAGTAATGGAGAATGCATACATTTTCCGTGTGAATAGTGCTCAGTGGCCAGTGACGGGCGTGTCAGCCGGCAGTTCCCCGGGGATACTTTCACCCCTACTTCACCCCTGTTTCACCCACTAGAGGGTAGTCGTATGCCGTATTACATTGATAAGCAAAACATTAATTTGTAACTACATGATAATATGATTAAAATTAGTTAATCTAATTTATAAAATCTAGACATAAAATAACATTATTTTTGATTTACAGCTCTGATACTTATTTTCGAGAATGAAGTGTTTTATTTATGCAATAAAAACGTATAGTATCTTAATCAATATTTGAGTCGATTTTTGGATCACTTTTCAAATTCAGTTCTGTAGCCATGTGACGTCTCACTTTCTACAAATACTAAAGCTTCGAAATGTTAAAAAAATGTCTGAAAATTACAGATAGATAACTTGATCACGTGGGCTATCGATAACAAAATGTCATTCCCATACAATTTTTTAATTTTCGAAGCATTTGCGATTGTAGACAATCGACTCGCTATATGGCTACAGGCTCTGGTCATGGTCATGTTTGGTCCTTTTGTATAAGATTCGGGTATTACTAGAATCAAGAAAATAAATACCCTAAAAACTAATAAAGGCGGGCTCACATCTAACGAGGATAGCGTATCGCAATCGTTCCTATAAAACTATTTCTTTTTATATTGGAATAAAGTCTAAAATTGATTAGCACACCAAATAATGTGTTGCAGTTATGAGCCGGCCTTAATGAGCGCCGAAATCAAAACTAAGTATACAGTGCATATTTTGAAGTCGTAAACAAACTTATAACTGTCAAGTATAATATGTAAGTGCCACCCTCGAGGCGGCTAATTCAGATCGTAAAATAATTCGCGAGCTTAATTTCTGACGTGTTTACCTTCATATCAACATAATCTCGATTGCCCATAACTAAGTGTATGCTAAAACGCTAAGAACTTAGCGACTCCGCTGGCGGTATTGGACGATTTTATTATAATTGGCAAAGCGGTCAACGCTTCGAGGAAATCGTTCTTTTTTTCTCAATCCTTTATTTCAAACATTTAGGCGATCTCGTTTTTTGCTCCGGAATCGTTCGAAAGCACCTTTGTTCGCCGCCATATTGCTTTTTGGTGTTTCACAAAGAAACTGCGTACGTGAAAGTAAAATTACAGTGTTTTTGTTTAAGCACATTTTCTGATCTTCAGATATGCAATAATGGAATACAGTCGCAAACTTATTAGGCATTTACCTAATTCTAGGCACTCACCATCCAATAAGTACACGTGCCTGCAGCGCTAGCAAGTGCATGATGCACATCATGCAGATCGTAACCAACACACGATCAGCTTTATCGAATATCAAATCGTTAGCTCTGAAGGCACATGGACTTATTAGATGGCTACTTACCAATATTTGTGAACTTAGACTTGTTTGTTTTATTGTTTATTGTTGATTGTTCAATCAACCCTCAGTTTTGCGTACATCCTTAGTTATTAAAAGACAGAATTCAATCTAATTTATTTGCTCAAACAGTGGAAAAGTTTCAGTACTAACTATACAATATGGTATAAGATAATATAGCTTTTATAATAAGAAAAAGCTCGAGTGCCCAATTTATTTGAGATGTGTAATTGAACGGCTGGCGGCGATCGTGTGCCCGCGCGTTCCGGAAAACTAATACGTCTGAAGATGATGAGATGACAAGAGATTCATCTTAACGGTAGAGAGGCTTTTTTAAACCATCCATATATCTAGTACAGTAGCTCGTATAGTCCGACTATACACACCGTTTTGGCCTGGCACAGAACCAGGTAGAAAACGCATTTCATATCTTAGAGGAAAAATACATATTGTAACGTAATTGTAAATCAAAAACACACAAAAAGTTTCATCAATTCAGTGACCCTGAAGCTACGTATGCACAACTATAACGGGCAGTTCAATTTCTTACTGAAAAACGAAAATATTTCGTCGTATCTATCGCTGATATAACTCTTAAAGTTCTCTGTCTTAAGAGCAACTACCAAGCGTTGTTATGCCTAAAACGTAAGGTCCTGCCGCACGAGGATCGATGCGCCTCGCGCCGGGCCGGAGCCGATCGTAAGGATTATTAGCAAGGAATGCCGCTCTACCGCTCTCGCTTTCGCCCTGTGCTTCACTTGGCCAGCCCTCGATATTATTGGTATATTATAGTTTGTTTATGATTGTCGCCCTAACACTCTTATTCAGAAAACTAGACAATAATTCGACAGTATTTACAACTACGCGAGGAACCAAGTAAGATATTCGCTTATAGAAGTGTCAATTAATACAGGTAGGTAAGCGAAGTGCGTGGTTGTAATGTATTATTTTCAAAAGGCTGCAGGTGTCAATTGCAGAGTAAACTGCTTTAAAGAAGCAAGTAACGTATATAAGTAGGTATTGAATGTATGAAGTTGTTTTAAAATATGTTATTGTGTGAACGAGACGCGCATGCGTTGATGTACCTTTCTGATGTACGAGTTACGTTGGAAATAATTTAAAAAGCTACCAGGCCATCATGAGTTATCAGGCAATCGCGTTTGTAAAAACTGGAGTTTGGACTGGAGCGCGACGGCAGGTGCGAACGGCAGATGTCTACGCGTCGTGTGGCCTCAAGACGGCGTTTCGTAAACTTAACACATGTAGATATACATTTGCATTTATGTATTCCTCGTCTGCGTGTATCCCCATAACTCAATGTTTCAACTTAAGTTACTTTTCAATTCACAGTGAATGCTTTCCCACATTTTTCATCAGTGAAATTAAGTTATGAACTTCGGTACTTGTTCTTTATTCAAATGAACTTTCACGGGTTCTTTTGAAACGTCAAAGGTCTGTATGTTTTTAAAGCGTGTCGATTTGTGAGTTTTCATTTGTACCGTAATCGCATTGTTCTCAAAAACAATATCTTAAGAGTTTCTGCAAGAAAAAAATTAACACCTCGTTTACTTGGAATTTACGTAAGAAAAATGATTTAATCTTTAGAAACTCCAGGAATTCCGAGAATAGTAAGAGAAAAGCTCACTTCCAATATTATCCAATATCTAGGTAAAAAATAATCAAAAGCGCAAATACAAATCGTCTTTATTTAGTAACACGTGGGTATTTCGAAGAATCCTTCCTACCTTATTAGTTGGAAAACATTTCAAAGGAAAATTCCGAGCTAAGTTCTCCATTTTAAGTTTTTATTAGCTGCGCGTTCGAATCGAATGATTCAGGATTTTCTGTTAATTACATTATTGTATAGAAATGTTGTGTAAGTAGTTTAAATTGACGATTATGAAGGTTTTCTTGCAATTGAAATGAAATGAAATGAAAAACACAAAAAAGGAAATCATGACACATAAATATTGACAAACAAATAGAAAAATATTAAATATTACTACCAAATTTTTTACACTGAGGGTAGAATCCAGGACCTCTCGCTTCTGCTACTAAAAATAATAAACATTACTTATTAAACCTACACGTCTCTTATACAATTTATCGGGTGAAGGACTCATTATTTATGTACTGACATCTGTCAAGAATAATATATGTCAATTTTACTGACACTATAAAACAACAATCTGCTTCTTATATTAATTACCTCGCGATTAACTGCAAATATGAGAAATTAGATATAATGTATGCGTAATAAAGTATAGTACGCAATGAAGTTATAAATTGACAAAATAAATCAATCATCCAGCGATAGGTATTAAGTGATTTTAATTGCTTTTACAACTTCATAGTTCAAGTAAACAAGTATCAGATGTTGACTCAACTGGTTTTCCCAAAGGTATGGTGTACTATAATTGAAATCCTTGATAGATAGACAGACTCAAGTTAAATGTATATAGCCTAAATAAATGCTATAGATTAAATACAAATAATAATTCTTTAAAATAAGGAAATAAGGTAAACATAAAACCAAGGATAAGTTTACAATTGTTCGTATTTTTATTTATAGTATTTTTCAGATAGCATGGGCACGGTGACAGTCGTCTGTGACGTTCATAATACGTACTATTATCGTGAATCGCGGCAAACTTTCAAGAACTGTCACCAGCACCGTTCTACATGAAACGTCTGTAGAGGGCACGTAATTTTATCAAAAGAAGACTAATAGGTATTACTTGGGTATTACCCTCTGCCCTTTAGGTATTTTTTTACTCAATGACAAGTTAAGACATCTTAACTGATGCTAAGTGACGGTGCAGTGTAAGATGTTAGGTTACTTGCAAAGAAGTTTAAAACCCATACCTATAGAGGGCGCGATCGAACCACGACCTCCCGGTAATGAGGCAGGCCCCTTTACCGTTGAGCTATTGAGGGTTATTTATTCAGCCATGCACAGTAATACTGACAATATTATTGTGCGTGTGCGGGGGACCTTTGCCCTAAATAGTCCATGTATGACGGCACGTGACACCGCACACTGCACAATATGTCTTGTGATGTGTTACGCGCTTTTACTTACGCATTAGCATACGTGCTCCAGCGCGGCGTGCCGGATACAAGTAACGAACCGTTTCAAAAATCGAATACGAAACTGGCGTTACAAAAACGGACCGGCAGATGGCGTTTCCGTCACCTGGTGGTATAGTGAAGAAAGTAGCATGACGTGTGATGTTTAACATTTAGTACATAACTGCCTAATGGTTAGCTTATGAGGTCCTAGTAGTAGTTGCTCCCTGGTATATCAATAGTGTTACATGCCCGTGCCTTAAGAGCACGTTAATCCGTTTATATCGGTTATTATCGTCAATTTCTGTGTCTGATAGGGATAGGGATCGTTAGTCAAAACTTCATTTACCTAAGCTTCCTCGCCAACCCGAATTGGAGCAGCGTTGTGGGTAAAAGCTCAATATCTCCGCTCCCATAAGAGATGATCTAAATGAGGAAAAGAAGTAATGATTATGATGAAATATAACATAGGAGCTAAAACAGTTGAGACCCCCTCTGAAGTATATACTAGTACTTATAGTAAAGGATCGTGAAGTTTTATATTAAGAGACGTCCAGAAGGATGAAGCCATTAGGGCAATTGTTGCGTCATTAATTTACTGTATATTATTATTATTACATAATAATTGCATTCTTGAAGTTATAGTGAACACTAATAAGTAATAAAAAGGTATTAAAATATGATTACCTTCTTTTTAAAATTAAAAGTTATAAAAAACCGCGTGCGGTAAAGATAACTTACTGAAAAGCTTTCAACGTTCTACAGACTATAATAAAGACAATTAGATTTAAGTTTATTAACCGCGCCCATGAAGTTACACATTAAAAGTGAAGGTGAGCGAGTCGGGCCTCTTTCCACGACACAAGGCTATGCTACGACAATTATTTACCCAATTACACCGGCAGGTGGCGTATGAGAGTTTCAGAGCAAAAAATTAAAAAAAGATACCCGTACACAATAATTAATGACGCGAAATAATGTGCCAGCATGCAACGAAAATCTAAAGGTTCGACACGCACCACTCGGCAACTCGATACTCGGCCATTGAACATTTTCACGAGGGAAATATCGGTTTACACGAGAGGTCGCCACCCACTACGCGCCGTTGCGACTACCTCCGCGTGTCGTCTGCGCCTCTGGTACTCACATACTTGATACCATAAAAAAATATAGTAAAAAAAACAACAGACCACATACGAATAGGTCCTAGACAATAAGAAGCTTTTTGTGCAATGCCCTAGGACTAAATAAAAGCAGCTTTTATGCCCTAAGCTGTCTCAAATTACCAATATTATTATGTTTTATCTATTTTAGTCTTATCTAAAGATTTTTTTTTTCCATAATAATCTTATTATACGTCTTTTAAACAATGATAACAAGACATTCTTATGGTGAAAGAATTTATCAAATCGGTCCAGTAGTTTTCGGACTGTATTTGTACACTAACCAATATTACCTTAGCTTACAACCTCAATTAACGGGTTATCCAATACTGAAAGAATTTTCCAATTCGAATCAGAAGTTCCTGAGATAAACGCACGCAACTAAACAAACGACTCTTCAGTTTTGTAATACTTGTATAGGATGCTAAAAAGATACTTTTTCTAATTAGAATTTCGTATGTGAGATCTTGACTAACGAATATTATTATTACCACCTGGGAGAAAAATTGTGAAAAAAAAAATGGAAAGTGCATCAGCGTCAATCAAAGTAATTTGAGCCGTTCACTATCCGCAGTAAACAATATTCAGTTACGCCTCACCCCTGGCATATCGGGGTCACTAACCCTATTCTAGACACGTTGTGGAAAATACAATTTTGTCGGTTTGTTTCTTTCAGTATAAGCAAGAAATTCAACTAAGTTTAAAATATATATAACACACTTGGAATCAAATAAAATGATAGATAAACATTACATCAATACAAATTAGTGGGCAAATCATGCCTTAACATGAAAAGCGGATTAGTTTGACATTCAAAATGGGTTAATTTTAACATTAAACTAACATATATGTAATAATAAAAATATTATTCTTAAAACCAAAAAAATCCGACTGCTTAAGCGTAATTTACTGTAAAGAGAAAAACAAGAATTACAATATCTATAAAATAAAAAATCAAAATTCATTTGTTTCAATTAGGCTTAGTCAGGTAATAATAATTATTATTAGATAATGGTAATAATAATTAAATACTCGAAAAATTACAAGGGTTCTGCGCCTCGGTCCGAGAAGAGCCCACAATAAACACAGCCAGGTTTTATATTTATATAAAACTATTAGACGCCCGCGACTTCGTCCGCTTGGAATTCAGTTTTTCACAAATCTCGCGGGAACCGTGTATTTTCCGGGATGAAAAGTAGCCTATGTGTTAATCCAGGGTATTATCTATCTTCGTTTTAAATTTCAGCCTAATCGGTTCGGTAGTTGCGGCGATGAAGAGTAACAAACACTCATACAAACTTTCGCGTTTATAATATTAGTAGGATTCTAACTAAAAACCTAATTTTGCCGCATTTTGAAGCAGTTGAGTAAAAAGTAACATGTTTAAAATCTTTCTTATTCTTACGAATGAATTATGTATCTGACTTGATCGATCTTAAAGTATCTGTGATAATTTGCTTTAATTTATCGCCAATACCCGCGTTATTGCAGGTAACAATCGAGAACAGGTAGACTCTCACCGGAATTCAAAACCCCCAAGACTTAATAAGCGGCCGGAGCTTTTGAGGCGGCGTTTTTTTCAGTGGTCATTTTAGAGTACCTACAGTTATGTTTCCCGAGAAAAAGGGCACCTTTTGTTGCGGTGTTAAAGAATTTTACAATATATAGATAGAAATGCCTTTGTCCCTTTACTGGGCAAACGTGTTCTTGAGGCACCTTGATTATTATTTCATTCAAAAGTGGTGTTATTATTGTGTTCTGTTGTTACTTTTTACACTTAAACGATTCTTGAGATGGCGAAGGAAGGCGTTTACGCGTGTACGTACTTTATGTAAATGACATTAAAAACAATGAGGTACCAGTGTCGGTAATGTGGTTCAAGGGGAGTTACTCGGCGCGACTCGCACAATCAATCTTATAATCAAAAAACAATTTATATAAATCGCCTCCACTCTCTACCCAACATACCTAAATCCATATCCTTTTATTAACGCGAAAGTTAATATACGCGAATATGTTTGTTTGTTAAGCTTTCACGGTTGAACTGCTAAACCGATTTTTTAAATTATTAGTAACAAAAGCTATATGTTATCCCTGTATACCCACGGGAAAGGAAACGCGGGTGAAACCGCGAGATTCGAATAACTAAAACGGTTTAACGAGCTTTGTCAAAGAACATAATTTTTTCATGCTAATTTTCACTGTCTCATGTGTACTAGGTATATATTTCAACAATTATTAGTTTCCATTTTATGTCCATTTGAGAAGGTGGAAAAACATGGCATAACAGACTAAAAGATTTAGTTTATTTTGGCAGTGAAAATTCAATGTTAATCGAACAATTAAAGTATTTATTTTTACCTCAAAACGGTAATGCATTCAACGATAAATTTGTTAAAAAAACGACAACCTCTCTGACGCAGTTGTTTATTTGTTTATTTGTGGTTTATTTGTTATACAATAGATGTCCTGGGTTCGACGCCAGCGCAAGTCAATTTAGAACTATATTCATAGTTTCTTAATTGACCTATGTCTGGTGTGGTGGTAGGCAAGCACTAATAGATTTAGTTTAGCGTTCCGATATAATGACCCATAAGAACCGACTGAGTAAGGGTAGAATAATCTTTGTACCTCTTCCAAGTAAGAGTTCCACTTATAAACTGCATCATCACTTAACGACAACTGATATTGAGTTCAAGGTCTAAATTGTCATAGACTAAAAAATGTAACGCCTGTTTTAATAGACATTTTTTATTTATTCTTTACAAGTTAGCCCTTGACTACAATTTCACCTGATGGTAAGTAATGATGCAATAGAAGATGAAAGCGGACTAACTTATTAGGATCAGGATGAAAATGAAAATCCACACCCCTTTCGGTTTCTGCACGACATCTTACCGTTATCAAATATAACTGTTTTATTTAGTGCTTATATATACACTAAACCAAAAGATGTTTAAAAAAATCTTGCCTGTTTCTTAAATATCTGTATATCTTTGGAACGGCTAAACAGATATTAATAAAACGTTCACTGTAAGATAGAGGAGGTTATTGAGCAACATACCTATAGGCTACTTCTAATCCAAAAAAAAGCAATGGATATCAGGAGATTATTGAAAACTAAATTTTACGCGGATACACTCGCGTGCGTTAGTCTTCAATAAGGAGATGCGTTAAAACAAGAAAGTGCGTTAACGCGTTTTTCATCGTATTGCGCAAAGAAGTGTTGCTCAAATTGAGGACAATGTAACATTTGGTACCGTTCCTCAATCCCAGGAACAATTAGTTACAAGTTTCCGCCAAAGCGATAACGGTTTGATAACCTTGCATCCGTAGTAATATAGCTAACGTATGGGCTGTGATACCTACTACTAGGTATATACCTACTCTAGTACATCGAGTGAGTCACCGTTTAGGCCGTTTGGTTCGTTATAAATTGCGATTAGAACAGTTTTGAGTCGTAGACGAAGTATAGTTTATTATATGATTTTATTGTCTAATCAGGAGCTTATCGAGATATATGATACACTAGCTGACGCCGCGCGGTTTCACCCGCGTTGTTCCCGTTCCCGTAGGAATTTGGGGATAATATATAGCCTATAGCCTTCCTCGATAAATGGGCTATCTAACACTGAAAGAATTTTTCAAATCGGACCAGTAATTCTTGAGATTAGCGCGTTCAATCAAACAAACAAACAAACAAACAAACAAACAAACAAACAAACTACCTCTTCAGCTTTATAATATTAGTATAGATTAGTATAGATGGAAAGGAAAATGGAGGTTTTACAAATAAATTTTATTTTATTCTAAAAGGAGGAGGTTAAGCTATTCTGTTTTTTAAGCAGTACACGCCTCGGAAGCTCTCAGAAAAGATGACTAACTCACAAATATATATTATCATCGGTATTTTTTTTTAAATATCCATAGATTAATAAAATAGGCAGACGGTATCTCGATGTCAAACAACTGAAGCACTATTATGGCGCCGAGTATCAATGACTGAGTGTTAAGTGTATTGACTTGCCAGAATTAGGAAATTAATCGCGGTCGGTCTGTCTTCATATGTGCATCTGTGTGCGAGTCGGCGTGTACGTATTTATGCGAACTGGCAGAATTGGGGTGTATCACTTATTAATTCAGGATCAGCCTCTGCATTTTGTAAAGTTACAACCATATGGCATCGCTCATTTCCATGGCAACTTCGTTGTTAGTGACATTTTATTTTTGGCATCCCATAGAAATAAAGTTTAAATTCTAATAATAAAACTTGGTGTAGGCGAATATTAGGCGGAGGAAGAGATGGTGTCTGGACTTTTCATTACGTCTATGATAATACCTATAATTTTGTGAGATTTTTTTTAAAATTTCAATACTTATACATTCAAGAAAATAATGAAATGAGCAATCAACGAAAACACAAAATCACGTAACCCAATAATTACACTATAAATATTATTTATTGCGCTTATTATTTCACGAGTTATTACTGCTGCGGTAATGTAGGAAACGGTTATGGTGAAACGAGGCTTTTTCATGTTTTAAGGTCATTTTAAATATTGTGTCGATCATTTATATTCGTACAACATTTATTTATATTCGTTGTACCCGCGGTTTTAACTGCGGTTTTCGGGTTAAAAAACGTTTAAATTAAATTTCGTCTTTCTGTGTGATGCACTATAGTTCCATTACAGTTTTATAATTATTGTGTTTTAACCACGACCTTATTTATTTATAATGAGTAGAATCACAGTTTAATTTTAACCCGAATTACTCCTACAAAGTGAAAATATCCGAACAAAATTCAGATACGTGGCATTTTATTAATAAAGTCCGTGACAGGCAAATTTAATTCGTTTTATGAAGGTTGAAAGTTTTTCAGCTCATGTCTACCATAGGTATAGTATAGTAGCCAATTAAGGAATCGACTTTAAAAGGTAGCCGGCTTCGAGGGTCCAGAACCAATAGTCAAATTACATCCATTTGCTTTCTACAAATACACGATTTGAAAACTAATAAATGTATGGGGATAACATTCGTTGTCTACTTGTATAAGTAATGTGATATCTTATCGATCTGACATGCCATTCCCAACATTTTTTTTGGTTTCGAATGGTTAGCGTTTGTAGAAAAAGAATCGATGTGTAACATGGCTAGAAGCCAAAGTCGTCAGTAGTCCAAATATGACTTATTTTTTACGGGATAATATTATGAGGATCATGTCTCTAGACGCCAGACAATTAACTTCGTGGCAACCTTTTGCTAGATTTTTAATGTTTTTTTTAGTAGTTGCAAACTTCTGTTTTCCCTACCTACAACGTGAGTATCTTGAAATCACAAGTGAAAAGACATGAGGGAGACGCCAGTGCTGCCAAGCCTAGCGCTACTTAGTAATGCTGACTACAGACCTGCAGTTATTATAGGTATAGTTAGCTTTTTAAATGAAGATTTTCCCAGGTTGGTTAATTTTCTGACTCGTGCATACCCTGATCGACAAACTTATGCACGCCACTGCACTATAGTATAGCTCAATGCGCTCGCTCGCGCCCTAGCCGACCGTTTCTCACGGAGCCAACTGAACCGCCAGCTGTCCCGTGGGGTCTTTGGTGCCCTTTTTAACGACATTTTATTATGTTTTTGAGCAACACTCAAATAGTTCAACCAGTTTAGGGTTACTTCCACCGACATCGAGTAGCTGTATTTCTTTTATTTTTGGAAGACAGTTAAGTTTTTGATGTAGGTGTAAGGTGACAGCGGTAAAGTATTTGCGTGTCTAATCAGTGGCGTGCACAAGGTTTTTAACAAGGGTATGCACCATAGGTACAAATTGTACAAAATGGAAAATTCCACCTTCCAATACAGGAACACAATGAATTCTCAGGGTATGCATTTTGTCTATGCAACTATGAAGTGCACGTCACTGTGTGTTGTTTACACAGTGGACGTCAGCACAACAGAAATGCATTATTAAATTAGTGTGTGTAGTGATATAGGCGGCGACTGACATCAAAACTAAATTACTAAAAGCCGTTGCTTAGCAATCACCTACATGATATGATAATTTATAATTACATGTTTCTGTTTTGCTAACGCTACTTTAGTTTCAGACACAAACACGGGTATATCTAAGTAACTACTAAACGTAACATTCTGTTCAAAATTAAATAACTTTGTTTTATTATAACCGGAAAAAAACGAAAGCAAACTTTTTTATGAATCCAAAAGAAATCTTAAGGCTTCCTTTAAAAATGTTGTCAGTATTGTGTCCTAATTAGAAACGTAATTGTGAAAAGATCTTTTGTTTAATGTTTAGCAAAAAATAAAACCCAAGAACAATTGTTATTACACGATGGCATTTTGTTTTTTTGGTATTTTTCTTTTCTTTATAAGTAACTTATTTATTATTTGTAATTTTTACTATCGAATAAAACAAGGAAAACTTATGTATTATTTGTAATTTTTACTATCGAATAAAACAAGAACTTATTTATTATTTGTATTTTTTACTATAGAATAAAACAAAGAGAACTTATGTATTATTTGTATTTTTTACTATCGAATAAAACAAAGAGAACTTATTTATTATTTGTAATTTTTACTATCGAATAAAACAAGGAGAACTTATTTATTATTTGTAATTTTTACTATAGAATAAAACAAGAAAAACTTATTTATTATTTGTAATTTTTACTATCGAATAAAACAAGGAGAACTTATTTATTATTTGTAATTTTTACTATCGAATAAAACAAGAAGAACTTATTTATTATTTGTAATTTTTACTATCGAATAAAACAAGGAGAACTTATTTATTATTTGTAATTTTTACTATAGAATAAAACAAGAAAAACTTATTTATTATTTGTAATTTTTACTATCGAATAAAACAAGAAAAACTTATTTATTATTTGTAATTTTTACTATCGAATAAAACAAGGAGAACTTATTTATTATTTGTAATTTTTACTATCGAATAAAACAAGAAGAACTTATTTATTATTTGTAATTTTTACTATCGAATAAAACAAGAAAAACTTATTTATTATTTGTAATTTTTACTATCGAATAAAACAAGGAGAACTTATTTATTATTTGTAATTTTTACTATCGAATAAAACAAGAAGAACTTATTTATTATTTGTAATTTTTACTATCGAATAAAACAAGGAGAACTTATTTATTATTTGTAATTTTTACTATCGAATAAAACAAGGAGAACTTATTTATTATTTGTAATTTTTACTATCGAATAAAACAAGGAAAACTTATTTATTATTTGTAATTTTTACTATCGAATAAAACAAGGAGAACGTGTAGGACTAATAACGTAAAAAAGAACAGGCTATAATTTAAAACACGAATGTAGGAAGTAATTTAATTTACAATGGATTAAACATATAGGTATAATAACCACCAGGTGTGCCACCTTTCGCATGGTTCGACTGTTCAGTCAAATGAAATATACGGAAGTAGTTGGAAAGACCCCATGTTATTAATTAATGTGAGACCAAAAAGTATATTGCTCTTTGCCTATTTCTACAAAAAAAAAATAAGCAGTTCATTCCGTTGCTTCGTTAACAAAGGACATTTAAGAAGTAATTTTTAATCGCCTTTAAAATTGTATTATCACTCTTACTCTTACATATTATTATCTTCATCATCATCATGTTTGTCTGTCTGTGTATTTTTTGATTTTCAAGCATTATTCAAAAAGTATAAATGTACCTACAAATTACTTTCCTTTAGTTTTTGCACGTTAAATGAAATTACATTACGGGCTTTCTTTCATTGTGATTGAATTGTATAAAGCTGAAGAGTTTGTTTATTTGATTAATTGAACGTGCTAATCTCAGGAACTACTGGACCGATTTGAAAAATTCTTTTGATGTTCGATAGCCCATTTGTCGAGGAAGGCTATAGGCTATATATTATCCCTGTATTCTACGAGAACGGGAACCACGCGGATGAAACCGCGCGGCGTCAGCTAGTGTAAGGATAAAAATCGAAATATTGTTATTCAAAGAACTATTTATTAAGACACAGGTAAATTACAAAACCTACTTTTATAATTTCGGTTATAAAATCTCATTCCACGTGGTCAAAGTCGCGGAAGTCTGTTAATTGCGAATAAAGAGCTCTGAAAAGCAAATATATTTTTTCCCAAAGTTATCTTGTCAGGACTCGGGCGCCATATTAAAGCCCGCAATAATCCGCTTAAAGCTCTGTGCCTGATAACAAGTGATTTAAATGTTATCTGCGATTACAGATTAACAGCAGAGCTTTTTGCAAATTAAAAAATGTATAACCGGTCTATTCTTTAACATTGTTCTGTTAATATTTAACACTTTGCCAATCTTTTACGCTGCTCTGTTAATATTTAACACTTTGCCAATCTTTTACGCTGCTCTGTTAATATTTAACACTTTGCCAATCTTTTACGCTGCTCTGTTAATATTTAACACTTTGCCAATCTTTTACGCTGCTCTGTTAATATTTAACACTTTGCCAATCTTTAACGCTGCTCTGTTAATATTTAACACTTAGTTTTAAAACTGCTTTTCTGGAGCACTGAATCGACGTTGTTCTAAAACAGGGTAAATTAGTGTGGTTAACTTGAGAATTTATATTTTTTTAGTTTTTCTCTTTTGATTTCCTCTGTAAAAATTATAATCAAGAAGATCTCTCTCAAACCTATCAGATACACTGGTGCAATATCATAGATTTATAGCGTTGAAAAAAGAAAATTTTTAATAATATAATTTTTTCACAACCCCAAAATCGGACCCATGATGACCGCAGGTAATTAGATTTTTTTTTATAAAAAGATAAGTTCAATAATCTCATAGTCTGACTAAGGATCATTACCAGGACATCATACTTTCTGGACAAGTTACAACAAGGAAGCAACTAAAAAAAATTGGCAGAACCCTACCAACGAATACCGTTAAAACTTCTTAAGCATTGACACCAAATTGATCCATTAGCAATGCTATCAATAAATTGAAGACGTATTTAACAGTTAAGGGCAAGCGGCAGGTGCGGTGACCAACGGCCGCGGCGGTTACAGCAGATGTTCAACTTAACTTTTACGATAACAACTGTGAATGTCGCATACCTGTTTATTTAAGGAGATCTTATAATGCTAAATATACACATTTATTTATAAGACGTTAGTTAAATGCTAATCTTTATCTACTCGTTATAAACTTTCCATATTTTTAATTTCTATTAGTACGTTTTATACTTGTTTGTAATTCGTATTGGTTAGTCACTATGGATAGGTCTAGCTAAATACATTGTACTAAAACCTACCAGCTGTGCATAGTTGACGCGATTGGTAGTTCGGTTGTTCCAAAAACTACAAATACTGTACTGATTTTGAAGAAATTTTTACGATATCAATTTAAAATATATGTACATATAATTAACAAACAGGAGATAATTTTTTAATACATAAAGAAATCGTTCTAACTACTGATGTAAGGGTTCATATAAAAACAAACTGTTCGCTATTGCAGTAAAGGTTCATAAGTTCACGCCAATATTATGAAGGCGAAAGTTTGTTTGTATGTTTGTTCCTCCTTTACGCTGCGGCGACTGAAGCGATTTGGCTGAAATTTAGAATGGAAATAAATTTTACTCAGGATTAACACATAGGCTACTTTTCATCCCGGAAAAAAGTTTCTGTTTTGTAAAAAACTGAATTCCAGGTGGACGATGTCGCGAGCGTCCGCTAGTAAATAATATTTATGAGAATTGTTCAGTCTAAAACGAATTAAAATTTAAACCATTTTTAACATTTGCATGTAGTCGTCGGTAAGCAATAACAAAATGTTATTATATTAAGACGAAATCCAAGCAGTGTTATTACAAAGATTTGAAAAATGTTTAAAAATAAGTATCGTAACTATAACTAATGAATGGCGAGTAACGAGTTCCAGTTCTGTTAAATGTCAATTGTCGGTATGGAAGCAGAAATATGAACAAGGATTACAGACATGTGTTGTGTGGCTAGATCGGGCGCATTCTTGACGACTACGTTTCGCACATCTGCGCCCGAGGACTTTGACTTCGTATCCTGTCATTAAGCGGCGAGAAAAACTTACGACTTTTTTTCCAAACAATAATGGAGTTGGAACAAACAACATATAAATTAATCTCGAACAAAATTGCCATCGCATAGTTCTCAATAATGGCGTTGGGCTGGACTTTTATTATGTGGACGAGGAGTAAATCGAAATGGGACTGAGTGTAATTCGCGGCGGCGTCTGACACTCCGAGATGGATTGTTGTCAACATTAGTGCGGAAAGCATATCGACTTGTCGCCCTACAACTGGGCCCACGCAACGAAAAAAAAACAGCTTTTCAGCGCACCCTCGGTACGCGATAATAGCATCAAACCACGCAGCATAAGACTCCATTCCCCACCACAGTCTCCCGTCACTTAAGACTCAATAACAGCACTATAAATAATCCACGTCCACGAGTACACGCAGCGATTCGTCTGACATTCGATTTCAAACTCAGAAGTAAAAGGGCTCAAGGTCCACAATTAAATGGAGGAGAACGTTTCGCGCCGGATTACGGGCTTATTCGTGCTACCGCGGCAATTAGGAAGTCATTCATTAGGGTCCCTAAGTTTCGCAGACGTGGGGGTGCCAGCTCACTGTGACGTCACGATATTCTTTTGCAACTCGCTGTGATCGTCTGGCAAAGCGGCAAGCTCATCCCGACAGGAATTTGATCAAGAAACTCAATGTTTCTACGTTTGAATACACTGGCGTCCAATGCAAACAGAAGCGAGGTAGTTGGCGCCACCGCTCCGGGAACCGGCGAGAGAAAGAGACCGCTATTCCTTAACTAAAATATCACCTAAAAACATCCCGCTTTGATACACATCCGTAGATCTTTGGTGAGCGCGATAAGGACGCAAGATGCGGTTAGCGGCGTCCCAGAATGCATCTGTCAAGTTACATAAAAAACGGGGTCGTGGAATTTCGGGACGTATCCGCGCCGAGGACACATGCTCTTCTATTTTTTTACGTCGAAGTAGTTCATTCAAAAACTGTCGACGGATAGAGATTTGTGTAATCTTGTTAAAGTAATAGCACTCGGGCAGTTTAACAAGCTATTTCACCCCTTTGATACTGACTTTACGAGTTTTAAATTAACTAATATGCATAAACGAACTATTAAACGTCTACAAATCAGAAATATTTAAGAAGAGATTGTAATTCAAATGGACTTTCGTGTGTCTCTTTAACGGTTCATAAATAATTCTTCATAATAGGCTCAGTTTTAAGTTCAATCTATCACGTAAAACATAAAAACAAATTCTAATAAAAGTATAAACATAATATAAACTCAGTCGAGTAAAAAACGTACATTATTATTGTTACGTTGTAGTGATATGGAACAATCTAGGTTAGTCCTGTTTTTTTTTCTATCATTTGCATAATATGTCTGGTTGTTTATCAAGTTCGCTTTTAGTATCGCTCCATTTCCGTTCGTTACGGAGAGAGCAAGACGGGCGGCGAACCCGCGTGTACTAGGCGTATAGAAGTGAGAAGGAGCCGAAGCCTTGACCCTGACTGTGGTGGCGTCGACCGGAACGCACGCCGGCTAGGTACATTGCGAATCTCGTTGATTTCCTCTCACCGCCTAGCCAGTGTTGTGATCTTAGTACACGCTCCTCATACGTGTGATTTACTAGATTGTTTTCTCTTTCGTTCTCAGTTTATGTAATACGTAACTTGGAGGTAACTTTACTCGTTTATACTTTAGTTCAAAATTTTCCCAGGCACTAAGTGCGCGCCAGCGAGACGCACGGATAACGTCAAAATCGAGAGTTGATTGTGTACAAAAACATGGCTATCAACATTTGAAGTAAACAGAGGCCTAAAGAGGGGTTGGCAGTCAATGATGTGGAACCGGTCCTAGCGACTCCTCACTAAAACCGGATCGTGACGGACGGGGATGAATTACTCACCGACACAACGTACTCGTAGATCGGGAACGGTTGTGTGCCCGACAACATCATTCAAATTCCGGCCGAATTATGTTAATCAATTCAAAGCGTGTACGTACCTCGACTTAATAATGTCATTACGAAGAGGTTTTAAATTTAAAGTAAAGCTCTGGCGAAACACCGAATTCACAAGATGCAAAACACGGCACGACTCGCTACTACAAATCAAAACAACAAACGCGCCGACAGGAGGTTCGATCGACATCGAGACAATCGTACATCGACAATCGACATTATCGATAGAGCTGCGGGTAGTCCGAGACCGGACGTGACGTCACGGCGTGTCCGTGCGTAAACGCGAGAATTTTAAACAACCTCCTTTTGGTATATTGCGTTGTCTCGAACACATGTCATTGGTATAAAGTTAAAAACAGACGTGGTTCGGGCTCCTACTTATTTCAGGGGATTAAGGTCTACATTGGCGCAAATAGGCGAGGATGGATCGAAGGATGTCTTTATTTTACATTCATGTCATATTATATGCGTGGATAAGGTCGTGATTATGTTTTGTCAAGAATTTTAAAACAAAACTTGAGGAATTTGCGAGTTTTTTGTTGTCTAGCTGACACGATATCCGCTTCGTGATATGACTAGAACTTTTAAAGGATTGTATTGTAACCGTTAACTTTACGGTCAATGAAACTAAAAACCTATTCTAAAGTTTCGTAACTTTCCGAAAGTAAAAGACTTTTCATGAATTTAAACTTAATTATGGATTAAACTTCAAAAACTGAAAAGTTAAAATCGGGCTCAAACTTCTGACATACAGACAAACCACATCCTTTCGTAGTTTTAAATCAGTTGGCAACAAAATATATTTATAAAAAAACATGGACAATTCACTCAGGTAAGTATTTAAGTGACAGCAAAACCTCCTTTATGATGAACCTTCAAACAAAAGCTCCTCAGTAATCTTCAATGCGTATTGAATTTCTACCATTCTACCATTGTGCTTGTCCAGACTACCGAAACAACTTTAATTCCAAGGATGTTCTTGGTACTTTTTTTGCGAGTTAAGCAATATTAAAAGTTTAAAATTTCGTTCGCAAGTTCCCTAAGCTAATTTAACTTCCGTAACTTATTTCAGACTCGAGATCCTATATTAAAGCGCTAACATAGATGTATATATATATGTATGTAAAGGTATCTTACGGTAAGTGACGCTACGGTTTAAAATTGAATTGAAATGGTCAGAGTGAAGATATTATATGATTGTAAGATAGATTTGCTAATATGTATCTGCGACCAATACCACCAGACCAAAACTAAAAACTATTTCAGACCACAACTAAAACAAACAAACCCAGCAGTTGGAATGAAAAGACCTAAATATAGCGATATAACCTACATTACAATACGAAACGCTCCGCAGATGGCACCTTGTCGCAATAAAGGGCCGTCGCCGTTACAAGACTCGGCTGAACAAAGCCCGCGGTGGTTGACTTAGACAAGGTTGCAAGTGTCCCGGCTGGCCCGTTTTTTTGCTTTGCTTTTACGAGCCGGCTGGAAATGCAACCGATACAAGTATAAATACAAGTTGACTATAATTTTGTATTATTGTTCTTGGGAAAGGTTTCCAGCGTTCTGTTACGCAGTTTGAGCTTCAAGTATGTTTGTTACTTGCAACCCATAACAAGCGGCCTTATCGAAGAATCGTTGGGTTCTACTTACCTCCGTTGTTTATAGTATTTAAAGTTTCATGTTTTCATTTCATATTAATGTTTATATTATACAATGTTTAACGTGTTAATTTCATAAGAATTAATTAGCTTAAAGCGAAATATGAGAAAAGTAATTAAGGCACACAAGCTGTGGTAACAAAAGGATATAAATACTGTAAATGGTTACAGGAATGCGATAACATGTTACTAAAGTGCGTAAGTAATTAAAGTAATTGTTGGTCTATAAATACTGTTGGAATGTTACAATTAGACAGGCCAATAATAAGTAACTGACAGCCAAAAGCATCTACAATCTTTTTTATATAATATACATACTTATATGGCTAAAATGAAACAAAAGACAAAGCTGTTAACTGTAGCAAAGTAAGTAGGTACCTACCTATATTCGAAGATAACAATTTTCTTTCTGGCCCTGAATTTGTAAGCGTATCGGTTTAAAAGATCCATCGTAATCGGTTTAGATTTTACGGATTTAAGGAGTAAGTAGCATAGACAAAAAACATACGAACATGAAACCTCCAGTTTGGGAATCAGTTAAAAAACTATTTAAGCGCAATATTATAATTTAGTTATTTCACAATAACCGTTTTTATGAAGTAACCGCTAAAACTAGTTATAAAGTTAGAGTCAGTCGGTAAAATTAGTCAGTATAAATAAGTGAAGCAACGATCCGTTCCCAGTGCATCAGGACTAGGAGTACATACGTCAAAGGGCATTCACCGGTATGCAATTCCTCTATCGCGGGTCTCATTAAAAAGCAAGGGATATGCGCGCTAGTGGCGCCAGCTAGATTGCGAATTGCGGAATCGGGAAACTCAATTCGATTTTAAAAAATCGAGACTGGATATTTTATTTTTATTTCAATTTATAATATAAAAATATTTTCATTTATTTACGTATCGATTATTTGTACTTTACCTATTGATTTACTTATAGTAAACTAGTCTACTAAACGGTCGTCTAAACGCGAACTACGCGGTTGATTATTAACTAACATTCTAGTTAGGTATAACTAGCTGCTAGTTACTTATAGATTGTAAAGTAAGCTCGATCCCTTTTCCTACAAAAATACTTATCAAAAAATAAGTTGGAAAATTAAATTACTTTGTTTTTTACACTACTTAGTAGGAATTTAATTTTAACTTACTGTTCAGTCTAACAGCAAGCACATACTACACCTTTTATTAGTTAAAAAGTTCTACTATAAAGTTTTAAGTAAGTACTAGGAATTACAAAATGAGTGGTCACCCTACTAAAGAGCGAACTTTTCTCAATGCAGTATCTTTTTTTCTCCACACAGTGCAAGTACCTATAAAACTTTTTTAGAAACAGGTTTTTATAGATCCCGTGGTAGGTTTCCGATTTCATCATCAAATTGATCATCATCATCATCACCATGTCTAGATGTTTACGAAGTTGTTTTGATTATTAAGCTTTTTTAATATTACTTAGTAGTCTGTCTGTATGTTCGTTCTGGGAAATCTCCGAAACGGCTAGACTGATTATGGTGTGCCTTTCACTGGCCAATGGAACAGTTAACAAAAAACCGATTCAATGATCAGTTTTATTGACACTAGCAGGCTTCCCGCAATTTCACCGACGCAGTTCCTATTTCCGTAGGAAGAGGAGGGTTACATATGGCATATGTTACTAGCTGATAATGTAGCTTTCCATATGTGAAGGAATTTATAAAATCGGTCCAGTCGTTTCGAAGTCTATTTGTAACCGAAATATTAGTTAAGATTTCGATTTTGAAAGAATTATTTTAATTTTTTTGAACCGAAGAATTTATTATGAAAATTAACTTTCCTGACATAGGTATTTACCTACTCGTATGTATTTAAATACCAGGAAATGAAATAGCGACAGAAAAAAGAACAAACAGAAACTCGTACCTGGACGAATGGACGAATTCTAAAATTGAAACGGAAATACAAATACTAGGTACTGTCATCGGTTTTGTACACGTGTACAAAGTTCATACATCGAAATTGTTCAACAAACAATTTCGATCATAGGAAGTTATACAAAAGTTACTCGCTATGTTTGACCTACACGTGTAGGTACCTCGTAGTTAGTACCCAAGTGGAGTTCAAAATATATTTTATTATTTTACAATTCGTTTCATGTAGGATGGTGCAGGTGATAGCTCGTTTCACTAATGAAAGTTTGCTGCGATCTAAAAAAAAACCCATGCTATCTGAAAAACACTTTAGATTGCCTATACAATATGCATGCCAACTTCTATGGTTTGGACCCACTACGCTACTCCTAGTGGGGTTAGTGCCTGGTGGGCTTAGTGATGTTTGATTCCACAATGTTAGCCACACACGATCAAGTTTATCGTTGAGTTTGCAGGATGCTTAAGCTTGTAGCAGGGAAATAATTTCGTATGGTTTCCATATTTTAAAATTTTAACTGCATCCCTAAGGGTTCTGCAGGCTAATTCACTAATTTTGACATATACGATTTGTAGGCGTGTTAGTACGAAATTGAGATTGTATTTATCAAATTTCATCCGCTGCCTACTGACAACCCTTCGTACATATTGTAATCAACAGTATGTAGATGACATTTCTCAGTTGATTTTAATAGGTTTGTTAATAAATACCAAATTAGTGAATAGGCCAGCTAGACTAGGCGGTTAACATGATCGTGTGTAGCTAGCGTAACGTTCACTATAAGATGTTAATGATAATATCATAGATCGAAGGCTTACCGTGATCTCTGAGTCACTGGATTTACAGAATCTGCTGTTGAGAATTGAATAGAAGAAAAATACAAAATACGGACTTGAACCCTTAAGTTAATGGTCCGAAGCCGCATATGCTAACCGTTGGACTAATTTGTATATGTAGATTCGTATGAAAACTAGAGGACCGTCAGCACCACAGAAATGCGTTGTTAAATTATTACAGACAGAAGATATTTTACAAAAATGTTACTGTTTTGCTAACGCTCCTGTAATTTCACACAAACATATCTATCAGTACAATTACAGCCAAATCTAAACTATTATCCGAAAATAGAAGACCTACTAATACATTTTGCAACTTTAGGTATTTTAGTAGGTTGAAACCTAGAATAGGATCACAATAAATGCAAATGTACCTACCTACCTACGTACGTCTGATAAAATTCGGTAATTAAGTTAATAAAACACTCGAAAACTACAGCTAACAAAAGAAACTGGTTTACTAGAAGGTCAATAAATGATTAATAAGGTAAATGTTGGTGGTATTTTTTTTCAATTCCTAGGTACCACCTATCTACCTAGTTACACTTAAAACTACATTTAACAAACTAATGACAGCAACACACGTTCAAGTATCATTAAGTCTACAGTGCGCTTAGGGATATGGGAGTGAAAATATATCGAAATAGTGTTAAGGGGATGGTTTCGATATTTTTATCACTGCCCACGCCCCTAAGCTTGCTGCAACGTATTAGAGCGTGGTGGGCCCAAGCTGTAGCAACAAACGATAACCTAGTTACCTACACGTACCACACTCTTGCACGTGGATTAGGTATCTAGTTACCTAAATACCTACTATAAAAATAGCGAATGGGTAACTTCGGTAAAAGCAAAGCATTTTTTTACAATCCAAATACCTACAAGAAATACAGTACGCAGGGATCTTATTCTTTGTCGTAAGTACCTACATCTACCTTAAAACAACGTAATGTCAGCCACTGACGATCAATTAATTTCACATGCCTGCAGTGCTAACGGCTTGACGTCCGATAAAACTGATCGTAACGTATTCGTCGCGATCGGCATCATGACATGCACATCGCGACCAACACACGATCCGTTTTTTCGTCAGTGGCCAACATTAAACTCGTAGTTCGCGGGTAGGTAGGACCCACCTACCCTTCCTTTTTATCTGAACTTTCGTCTGTATCGTAAATCTTTACTAATAGAAATATCTACTACCTACCTACGTAACTTAAAGAAACTATGTAGGTAGGTAACATAAGTAGGTACATACCTACGAACTAATAAATGCTACTCGTATGTTAGGTATAGTTAGACGCTCCATTTTCGCAGCATGCATGAATAACCTATAAAATAAAAATAGCAAAAGGTGCATGGAAAAAATATGCGTGGAACTAATGATTGATACGAGGGTAGATAGCTATAAAAACCGCAACTACACGATACGCCATTAACGTGGAGAAAATAACTCACGAAAGAATCTCACCAAACGACCGTGCAATTAGTTTTTTTCGCAAATCCGGTGCACATTTCAAAAAATTAGTCCCAGATAAGGCGGCGTTCACCGCTTTGTCGGAATTTTTTACGATACTCTTCAGAAAAACTACCAACATCCCTAAGGGTCTAATTTTTTGTTCGGCCCTGCCTTTTAATTAGGAGATCGTAGTTTTTTCACAGAGCAATCGGTCGGGCGTTCGCCGCACTGTGGCATCGAGACGTTTCGTTTAGGACCGCCTGCACCATGGGAAATCACTATGCACAATCGTTTATTCATTATGCACGGTCTATTTGATTTCTACGTATATTCGCCTACGTTACCAAGCTACGATCTACGGCATGAAAGTTACAGCTACGAAGTACAGCGCCCGAGACTGCGGACTTGCGGCACTCGGTGACTGCGATGCGGGTAAACAAACAAAATTGTCTCGAACGCCGCTCGGAGATCGAACATAACCTCCAAGCCGGCGCACGTGCGGGGAGCCTACCTTGTCTGCCGACGATCTCCGCGACGTGCTCCGAAGATGGCACGGGCACACACTCCGTCATGTTCTGGGATTTCTTGGCGCGGTCGTCGGGCGGCGGCGCGAATCCGAGCGGGCTCGCCAGCGGGTTCGCTGACGGCAGGGCATCCCCAAAGTTCAGCATGCTGAGTTCCAGTGCGAGCGCGTAGGCGCGCTGGTCTTCCACCAGCCCACCGCCGCCCAGCTCTCCGAACAGGCTCGACGGCATTTCCACTTGAGACGCAATCTTGTCGGTTTACGAGAGGTTCCCTCTCGAGTCACTTGTACGGTGGAGCCGCGTTCGATCGTTTCGCCGCGTGGGATCGTGTAACGCAACACGCGTATGCTCGAGTCGCGGCGCGGCGGTGAACTGAGTCGCCGGCCGGCCGGCGGGCGCACGCGCCTCGTGGCGCGGGGCGGGGCGGCGCGGCGCGGGGCGCGGGGCGGCGGGTGGCGGCAGGGGGCGCGCTGCACCGGGCGCCACCGCACGCCGCTCGCCGGGCGGGATGCGATGCGACGCAGCTTCCGCCCGCCCTGCCGCCGTCGCGACGTCCGCACGCCGCACGCCGCCCGGCCGCACCGCCGCACACCGCACGCCGCACGCCGCACCGCACTCCACGCTAGCCGTTGACACATCGCAGGTAATTATACCGCGCTCGACAGTCGACACTTCGTAAGTAGTGATTAAATGATAAACGACCGACCTACTACGACGACTTATCAAATAGGTACTCGAAGTCAAAAGTTTATCAGGTTTTTAGAAGTTTAAATAAATATGTTGCAATGAATGACTACTGTATTGGAAAGTAAACCTAAGTAATGGGGAATCAATAATTTCCCGGTACGGTAAAAGGTACCTAAACTACCTTAGTAGACGGAATTATCAAATTAATTGATTTCAAAATAAACATTATAGTAACCTACACACTACAAAGATATATTAAGCTTGAAGTGCTCGGCTTTCCGTGCAACTGAAAATTTTAGAAAGAAACCTATACCTACGACTTAGTACCTAACTAAGTGAGTACCTACTTGACTAACAAGAAGTCGAATTATTTTTAGGCTTATTATAACAACACATAATTTTTGCACGAAAATGCGCTTAATATAGGTACCTAGGTAACAGACATACCAGCGAAAATTGAATTTTGGACCTCTAAGATTAATCAACCTTGTAACCTAAACTATTAAACTTTAACATAATGTCAAAATCATCATATTAAAAAAAATGTCAAGTCTATAGCTTACTTCGATAAATAATAATTTATCTATCCAACTTAGAAAGAATTTCTCCTCTAAGAATTAGGCTAATAGTCCACCACGCTGGCTCAATGCGAATTGGCAAACTTCACACACGCAGAAAATTATGAAAATTCTCAGGTGTACAGGTTTCCTCACGATATTTTCCCTTCACGTTTCACGTGATATTTATTTTTTTTAAATGCACATAACTTAAAAGTGCATGCCCCGGACTGGATTCGAACCTACACCCTCCGGAATCGTTGGCTGAGGTCATATCCACTGGGCTATCACGGCTGTATAATAATATTCATAACTGAACTGTTGGAGGTGCATGTCCCGGACTGGATTCGAAAATTCGCTCTCCGAGTCGATTGAATGTATGTAATGCTGACCATAAAATACCTACCGCTCAAAGCTATTAACATGTGACTGTATTCACGGGTAGTAGGTAGTAGGTAGTTAGTAGATAGGTAGGTACCTCTGCCCGGTAACAGCAGTCAACTATACAAACCCTCTGTTCACAAAGCTTTTGAAGATGCCATTCAGACTCTTTGACTATACAAGCAGTTAGGGTTGCCCGTTACTATTGTTATTATAAGTTCGAGTATTGCTTCAAAGTTTTTGTTGTTTATTTCTTAAGTATGTTACTTGTTACTGTATGATACTTAGCGGCAGATCAAGTAGAAATTATAACTTGAGCTTTTAATATTATTGCCATTGCAAAAAAATTATCAAGTAAAAAATTGACCAATTAATAAATGAGTAAATAAATATACCTACTTACATAATACGCATAGCCTGTGTCAAAGATACTAAGATAGCGGATTTTATCATATATATAATCTATATATAATATATACTTATATAATCTATAAATACACCCAGACACTGGAAAACGAGAGCCTTGATAGCCCAGTGGACCTCTGCCTCTGATTCCTGAGGGAGTGGCTTCAAATCCGGTTCGGGGCATTCACCTCCAACTTTTCAGTTGTGTGAATTTTAATTGTCTGCGTGTGTAAAGTTTGCCAATCCACATTGGGCCAGTGTGATGGACTATTAGCCTAACCCCTCTCATTAAGTTAGGAGACTTGCGCTCAGCAGTGAGCCGAATATAGGTTGAGAATAAATGAAATGACTAGAAACATGGGTTCATCACTAAAAATATTATCCAGCTGCGGGAATACACAATGCGCCACATGTCCCTAAAAAGTTTTGTAAAATACATGGACATTGAACGTGTACATTACATAAAACTTCTTCGTTGGTCCAATGGTTAGCCTATTTGAATCAGGAGATCCTTGGGTCGAGTCCTGGGTCGTGTTATCTGGTACCTACTGAGCCTTTCGTTCAGTAAAGTATTGTTGTATATGTCTCAGTCCGGTTTGGGAAGTTGATGGAAGTTCATCGTGTCTCGAATTCTAAATGTCAAACATTATCACCAGCCCATATTAAAGCGGCATGGTGGATCTAAACTCCATTACCCTCTCATATAAGGAATGAGGCCTTACCAGAGCATAATGAAGAGTCAATAGTAAGTAGGAGTCACCTGCAGTTTGCAGTTTCAACTGTCAGAGGTCACTGTATCGCCTTGACCGCGCCTCCCCCGCTACGAGCTACGAGTGTATGTACTTACTACGTGTACGGTGCTACGAGAACCAACAACTTACGTACGTGCTATGTGCAATGACGTCAAATTAATATGTACCACTGATTATGTATGCAGGTAGATCTTCATCTTGCTACATACCTAGTACTCACTCGATGGTGCCATCGTTGATATGACATCAAAACAGTAATTGGAGTAAAAGCCTGCGATGTAGCCAAACATACTTCATTTTATGAAGGCTCAAAGTTCATAAGCCTACTCTAAGATTAGTAAAGTACATCATCATCATTAACGACCCATTTCCGGCTCATCGTTGAGCGCGAGTCTCCTCTCAGAATGAAATGGGTTATGCTAATAGTCCATCACGCAGGTCCAATGCAGACTGGCAGACTTCACACAGGAAGAGAATTAAGAAAATCCTCAGGTGTATAAGTTTTCTCACGATGTTTTCCTCCACTGTTTGAGACACGTGATTAATTTCTTAAATTGCACATAACGAGGTGCATGTCCCGGAACGGATTCGAACTTACGACTTCCGAATCAAAAGCATAGGTCCACTAGGATATCACGGCTCGTTCAAGATAAGTAAGTAAAGGAGTTTGGACTGATGGTGAAGGCAGGTTTCAAGGATGCAGACTCACAACCAAGTATAACGCGTGTTTTTCTTAACATTTTCCTCAGCATAATAAGTATGATAAATCATGCCCCATATCGTCATTCACTTCACTTAGATAGTTGTCACAAATGAAATATATTATGTAAATTGTCTACCTTGAAAAAATTGTAATGAAACAAGATGATTATAGCTTTTTAAACTACCATAACGGTGAAGCTAAAAGATAGGGTTATAATATTAACAATATATATATGTGTGTGATGTATGCATAGCACCAAAACTCGAATGAGAATCTAATTAAAAAGATGTCAATCGATTGATTATTATGGCCCTGAAAATAATCGACCGGTTATCTTTTAATCTACTTCAACAGTTGAGTTTACTTTTAACCGTATTTGTAGTATTTCTTTCCGGGTGACAGTTTTTTCTGGCTTTTTTTTTTCTAGTTTCATATGGTAATTTAAACTTCGAACATATACAAAATTCACACGCTGTTAAAACCGTTTGGTCTTTTACATTGCATTTACCGAAATTCCTGTTCCATTCAATCAACTAAAATTCAAATGTCTGTCTGGCTATTGAACCAGGCACCATTGGCAAAGAGTGTTTGCTTTCAATCAATTTGAAAACACACAGCTATTTGCCGCCGCCCATCGCCGCCCCATTGACAACTGCTTCTATTTGCCCCTGACTGTGCTCGACTACGTTTTACTGCACTTGGCAAGTTTAATGAAATGGCGACAAAAATAATGAATACGAAGAATAAACCTGCACGTAATTTTTTTTCCATATACTAGAATTATCCCTGAAAAAATGTGTATTAGTTTAACGATATATGCCCTGCCGGGGACTGTTTCCTCATCAGCATCATTAACAACTCACATTCAGCTCACTGTTGAGCAAGAGTCTCCTCTAAGAATGAGAAGGGTTAGGCCAATAGTCCACCAAGCTGGCCCAATGCGTATTGGCAGACTTCACACACGTAGAGAATAACAAATATTCTCAGGTAAGCAGGTTTCATCACGATGTTTTTCCTTTGTAAATTCTTTCAAAAAGTGAAGGAGCATTATCTCAAGCGCGTCGCATCATAGACTTCATCATTACTTTGTATAAAGCATGACTAGTCATAGTCAAGCAAAAGTATACTGACCATAAAAAAACAAAAACCACATCTAAAACCAACACACACACACACACACACACAATGTTTTGAACACATTGCAGAAATACAAACATACAACAAACATCGATAACAATTAATAGTGAAAAGTAAGTTTGTTATGAACTGTAGAAACAAACAAAAACCTTTTATAAGAAATTTTATGTTTTTTTTTATGTATGTTCTATTGCAGTCTCGAGTTGGGAAGTGGTGTTGTGGCAACCTGTCTCAAAAAGCACGTACAATCGTCAATCCTACAGCAGATATCTCTCCAGTCGTGCGATTTATTGCCTCATCAGACTATGAATACGATGAAGGACTTCCGATTTTTTTTTTATTATTCTTTACAAGTAAGCCCTTGACTACAACCTCACCAGTCTGATGATAAGTGATGATGCAATTTAATATGGAAGCGGGCTAACTTCTTAGGAGGAGGATGAAAATCCTTACCCCTAGGGTGGTAACTAGCCACGGCCGAAAACCAGCCAGACCTGGACCAATTAAGAAAACAACAATCGGCTCAACCGGGATCGAACCCGGACCTCCGTCTTGTAAATCCACCGCGCATACCACTGCGCCACGGAGGCTGCCGTGGTTTTAGATATTTTCATTGAATCTTTACTTAGCTGTTGGAAGAGCTGTTGGTCATATAAGTATCTGGCGAGATCCTGCAACTCGTTTATCGTACAGCTATCTAAAGTGTTTTTCAGATAACATGGATACGGTGGCAGTCGCCTGTATGACGTTCGTAATACGTACTATTATCGTGAATCGCGGAAAACTTTCAAGAGTAAAATGAACTGTCATCCGCACCATCCTACATGAAACGAACTGTAATAGGAAAACCAACACTTTGCTTCCCATGTACTTCAATAACAAACTTAACTTTAAGTAAAGTTGTTTGTTAAATTTAATAACTGAAAATTCATCTATAGAATCTTGTAGCCAGAGAAAGACAGACTAATTCAAGACTTAAACTGTCGATGAAAAAAATACAGAACTAAGCTAAAGGTGATCCAGTTCATGTCAAAATCATCAATTTTTTTCTAGGCTTTATTTACTTTCATTGCTAAAAATTACAATAAATTATAATCTGGATAAAAATCGCTTTTAGTAAAAAGAGTGCATGAAACATCTATAGCTTTTACAATGGACTTTACAATATTCATTCATTCGATCGTTTCTTTCACATAAAGGTGGCAATAAAATGTTGACCAGTTCCAAAAGTTAAAGAAAAATAAAAATATTATAGATCACACTAAAGCTTTGTTGTATTATCTTAAGTAGTTACGTTCTTTGTCTGAAATTACTTATCTTTTCTTAAATTGTTTTATTACTATCTCAGTAGGTATTTAGCTTTATCTTATGAGCGGATTTTCTAAGAAATACCTTGAAAATTCTAAGAAACAAACGGCGGATGGTTCTGAAATTTCACTAATTCTTCGTGTTTTTTTTTACTTTATTTCAAAACCATTAATTAGGTAGGTTAAAAGTACGTAACATTGAATATTCTAAATAAGAAAAATTTAAATAGTTTTCAAAAATTACAAGACACTTTGAATGCAAATTGGGTGCGCTAGCAACTTTTACTGGCTCTGTATTCTACCTAGACTTCTCAGGTCTTCCTAAGCATTCCTATCATCAGAAAATTATTTGCCATTTGAAGAAAAGTTTTGTAGCATTGCAATTTACAAATACATGAAAAAAAAGGTCTAAGCGTTTCTCTAATATAATATGTATGTCCAGTAATAAATAAGGGATGCTGATTAATTATGACGCTGTTGTTGATGAAACACGAAACAGAAGAAAGTACTGTTACCGAAGGATCTAGCAATGCAAAGAATGTACGTTATCTAAATTGAAGCAATAGATGTTCAACCTAGTCGAGGTAAATATAATGATGAAAAGCCTGATCAATTATTATTATCTTATTTTCCCGGTAAATAAGAAAATTCTCTAAATAAAATGTACCAAGACTACATAAGATAACGACAACAATGAGAAGATTATAAAAGTAAAAAAATCTATCGCGGGTGGCTCTTTGATTCTCCGGTGCGCCCAAATTTAATTCAGTGCATCGGGTCTATAAATCAAAACGTAAAATATCCCAAACAACAAAGCGTTTATAAAATCGTCAAGAAAATTACAAGCCGCCTTGAATGCCGGCTGCAACGACAGCTGCTCGACGGGACAAGCCTGAGAAAGGTCTAACAAAGCCCTCACCAGGGTCAATGGCTTATGAATTTGCAGCGCGAATCTTATCGGGACTACCCAATAATGGGGGGAGATTTATGCGATGGGAATCGGGTTTTGATTTTGTTTTAGTAGCCTAACGAGGTAGATTTCATCTGTAATCCACTTTTTGTATGATGCCTTGCAGTTCTTTTTCTTAACTTGGATGCGCGGTTATATGAAGACGTATACCTACTTGCAACGTAAGCAACCTTTACGTAGATTTTTTTGACTTGGAATGACATAATTCACACATTGTGCCGGTTGTTTCAGCCAACGATATTTTCATACTAGATATGTTACGCCTACAAAATCACCGCAAATAGTGGTATATCAATATTTAGGTATTATGTTAAATAACTTTCGTAGCGACTAAAATAAATTAAGACCAATTATGCACATTCTTAGTTTTGATGCTCTAGTGATCTCTAGTATAAAATATCGTTGGAAAAAATGTATAATCAGTAATATTCAGCTATATCAATTTATGTTATTTGATGTGTTTGCCCGATGCCTACAATTTCCAGATTGCTTTAATCCTATCTATTATCAAATATTACGTAAACATTTTCCATTTTAATTTCCCGAGCACGGGATTTCCAATACTGCCTATTTAACTAATCTTATTACGCCAAAAATAAATTGTTTTAGATATTTATTCTGATAAAATATTAAAATACAAAAGCAATGAAAGGATTTCGCTCCATACTGCCTACAAACAATATTCAGATCTCAAAACACGATTTATATATTTCCCCGAAGTACCTATCGACTCAAAAACAACGTTTGGAATTAGTACAAAGTTCAACGAACCCTTGCGACCCTTTCCGTTTCAACCCTTGTAGTAGGTTTCATTCCAAGACAGGCACTTCAATAGGGTTGGCCCTAAATCACCTAGAAAGAAACCTTCCATCTCGCTTTTCCTTTAGTACGATGTATTTTCATCTCTTTCTGGCCTTCGAGAAAATCGGACTACAGAAAGTTGGTCATAAGGGCAAACGCACATTTTGTACAAACAAATCCAATACAAGGTTAGGTTATTATTCTACTCGTAATATTATCATTAATTGAAAATGATGCCAATCTATCATGAAGAATTACTATAATTCTTATATACTTACTAAAAATGCCTTGTGTAATGTGTCTGCCTCGGACCGGATTAAAATCAACGCCCTCAGAATTTAAGGCAGAAGTCATATCCACTGGGCTACCAAGACTATATAATATAGATGCTTAATAAAAAACCATTTTCTTTTTTAATCTGTCCGTCAGTCTGTTCTTACTAATGTCTGAAACAGCTGGACCGATTTTGACGGGACTTTTACTGGGAGAGAGCTGATGTTATATTAAATAACATAGACATATTGTCTTGTTGTTGTATTCCCACGGGAACGGTAACTATACGAGGGAAACCGAGAGTCGTCCGTTAGTAGAAAATAAGCTACAAATCAAAACCTTCAGTTGTAAATCAGTTTCACGAAATAAAGTGTGTGGGGAGGCTAAATATTTACTATTTTTCCGCAAACAGAAAAGTTGTTTGATGTTGTGAACAGTCTACTTACAGCGATTATAAGTTTGTGTTTCAGTTTTGTCCAAAAATAGGGCAATTAATCTATACTAATATTATAAAGAGTTTGTTTGTTTGATTGAGCGCGCTAATCTAACTACTGGACCGATTTGAAAAATTCTTTCAGTGTTAGATAGAACATTTATCGATAAAGGCTATAGGCTATATATTATCTCCATATTCCTACGGGAACGGGAACCACGCGGGTGAAACAATGTCAAACAGGCAACTGTCACCCGCACCACCCCGCACTATGCTACAGCGCACATAGTTGTGTCCCACGGTTTCAATCGCTATAAAAATAACCACATAATATAATATGCTATGTCTAGTTTGATAGTTTCTGACATTTACACGTTGAAATTTAAACAAACTTTTTAATATTGATTTAATTTTACAAAATTTTAAATAAATAACACATGTTGCTCCAGGCTTTGCTATACCTTTATGAAAACTTAGGTACTTTTGATGGAAGTTTGTAAATAGTCCGTTGCACAATGCTCTTTTTATTTGCTGGCATCGTTACTATAGAAAACCCCTGTCTATCACTATAAGACATGACAATGAATAAAATAATAATGAAGGAGATACCAGGTGACAATTCAATACATACAAAAATCACTAGACAAGCTGTCGCGTAGTAGGTAAGTACATAGAATCATCCAAAAGGCTTTCATAATGTTTATTTACAATTACAATGGAACTCAAACAGACAACTCCAAAGGTACATATAATTTTCTAAAGTAACACAATTACACATCTTTTTGTAGTGAAATACAAGACATTGGGAACTAAGGTCTTTTTTGTGTTATTTAGTTCAAAGTCGCTGTAGGAACTCCAGGCTATTTTTCCAAAGGAAAGTCCACCTGATTTCCCCGATGCACTTTTATGTTTTCTTAATGAATTGAATATTTGATTTATTTTGCTATTATTCGCGAAAAAATCACGATACCGCAGGCGAAAACATTGCTCAGCTCAGGGGTCTCAAGGTGCTGGAATGGCGACCCCGCACTTAAAAGCGCAGTGTTGGTCGACCCCCTGAAGACATCAAGCGAGTCGCAGGTATTCGCTTGATACAGGCGGCTCGAGATACCTAGTAGTATCATAGGCTTAACTTGCTCACTGAAGCATCGGGGTTCAACTTCGCAGCTCTGGATTTTGGAGATTTTTTTAATCATTATAAAAACAAATTAAAATAACAAGAGCAAAATTTCCGTACACAGAGTAGTAAATACAAATGGTACCACCGTGGGAATATCCCCAGCCTTCAACCCAACGTAGACACCCTCTCGCAAGTTCACAAATAAGTACCCACCAGTCAGTACAGACGGACAACAATACGTAATACAAAAGTACGCGCAGGTACTGATTTTTTCTGGGCCCCTTAAGAACATCTGCTTATAAAACGCCGGAAAGCAGATGCGAGTATTGTGTGGGGCATTTTTTTGCCACGTCTCGAAACTCGAAAGCTAAAGCGAACGAGCGAGCGGATGTTCTGAGCCAAACAAGTTATGCGCCCCTAGTGCGAGCTATTGTGGTATTCAAAAACGAAATTGTATAACGAATACTTTGCGTAAAGTAATCCTAATTACTATAGAAGTAGAAGTGGCTATTGTTTTACAGCATACACACTAAAGTTGCCAATACCAAAAATGCAATAAAAATAAAGTGATCGATATTAATTCTTTTGTTTCGATTTTTATATTATTTATACATCATCTTTAATCATTTTTGTTGCCAAAAATGGTGTTAGAAGTGGTTTAGACAATAATCGAACGGCTGGAGATCGAACCCTGTCCTGCCGAGTTGAAGTCCAGTGTTATTATCGTAGAGTTACTAAGGTCCGTGGAAACCTCTGACCCTTTTATTCCTACTAATATTATATTATGTTTTAACTTCACGACTGCATTGGGCCAGCGTGAACCGAGGAATGGAGATCGGTTAAGGTTGTCCCGAAAAAAAACCATGGCTCCTGCAAGATTTGCGAAAACTGATTTTAATGATGGTGTGAACTCTTTCACGCATAAACTACTGAATGGCTGTGGAAACAATTTGTGGAAAACATAATTTTACGCGGACGAAGTAGCGGGTAGCAGCTAGTTTCAAATAATTCTTCCTACAATTATTAAAGTCATATTTCTATTACCTTAAGTAAATTCTTGATAACTCATAAATCTATTTTCATTACCTTTTCATAAATTACTCGATCTATTGGTGAAACACCTACAGACATATCACGAATAGACAGACTGACGCGGCAGAGGTCTTTGTTTATAACATGTATAGATTTACAGGTATAATTTAATCACATCACAAAATACATATTATATTGTGATATAAATGAAAAGTATTCGAGACGCGCAAACTCGTACTGAGGGTCCTGCACGGCGAATCAATTTTGGAATATCGCAATTTCCTTAGTTTCTTTAGTTTTGGGACGGATTTATTTATCGGATGCGCGGTTCCGGTACAAACGTACGGACTGACGATATTGATTGATGCGGCTCGCCCTCAGATGAACCATTTTGCGTTTGAATGCTTTTGCGATTCTTAAATAGCTGTCGCTCTGCTATAATTTATGTCTATCTGTTTTCTTTTGGTATTCTATTCATATTGTCAGTTTATGTATTTGTTTGTGCTCTAAACTATAATTGTAGTTCTTTTGGGGAAGCTCTCCATCATTTTTAGCTTTCGGCCCACTATAGGTAGGCCTCTTTGTAGAAGATGGGATGGAGTTTAAACCCATCACGTTGCTCGAATGTGGGTTGGTATGATAATGTTTAACTCATCACTATCAGTTAATTATAAGGACCAGGCCTATGTATAACATTGTTAAAAATTAAAAAAAGGAGAAATTAATAAATGAGAGACCAGAATGACCGGACCTACGGCTTAACGTGGTCCGGTCATTCTTGTCTTGTCTCCGAGGGGTGTAATTGCACTGAACTGAGAATTTGCAGTGAAAATTTCTTGGAAGAAAGAAAAACTCAGTTATAGTAAAACTTAACTGGGAATCGAACCCAGGACCTATATAGAGAGGTCCTGGTTATGATTTCCAGCTTAGTTTCAATAGTTAAATCCAGATCATTACTAATTGCAATGTTGTTCTTTTACCGTTTGAGACACGTGATATTAGATTTCTTGAAATGCACACAACTGAAACGTTAGAGTGCATGCCCGGATTCGAACCTATGTCCTCAGAATCGAAAGCAGACTGCAGAGGTCATATTCACTGGGATATCACGACTCTTAATGGAATAGTCTACATCTAGCAGCTCCCGTTACCTACTTCTGTACCGAAACTTATTTGCGCGATCGCAAGTAGTAAAGGGCCTCACAAATCTCACCGACAATATTACCTGGACCCAAATGCAATAAAAAATGGAAAACTTATCTCCTTTCAAAGTGAGATTATTGTATAGCACTGCATTGTCGAGAGATAAGGAATTCTAAAGAACGGAATTGTAAACAGCTTGTATTTAAATCGCACCTTCACTTACCTGGTGTATTGTTAGCCAAAAGTAATTTGGGTTTACGAATGCTTTCAAAACATTCATTGAAGCAAACGAAATAATCGATTTTACGGAATAGGTAGCATAGCATATCATTGTTTTATTTATATACCTACCTAGTTACTTACTTTTCATCTCTGAAAAATATTGCAGCATCTACTCGTACCTCTTGGATGGACACCAAAGAGTAAATTAAGTAATATACACCTATCTGAAATATGTAGGTTCTAAGTAGGTATTTTGAGAACAAATCTGACGTTTTCTGATGATAAAACATTTTTTTAAGTGATTGACGCTCCTTACCCATTTACCTTCTCATGGCAATTTTTTAAATGTTCTCTCTATGGTTGTGATAATTAAAAAAATACCTACTAAGTAAGTCTATTACTGCAATTTCGTGTAAACTTCTTAGAGGGTTTGTCTGCTGGTAAGTGGCGTGCAATTCATAGATGCGTAAATGCCCTGCCTACCCTGAAGACTTATTATGAAGTAATTTTTCTATTTTGTACTTTGAGGTACACATAGTGCATACACTAGTTAAATCATTCTGCACGCCAAAGCTATCGGTCTATAGTTCCAACCTATTTTTATTTACATAGAATATTAATTAAGAATATTCTCTGGTATGCAGGTTTCCTCACGATGTATTTCCATCACCGTTTTGAGACACGTTGGAGTTGGAGGTGCATGCCCCGAGCCGGATTCGAACCCACACCTCCGGAAACGGAGACAGAGGTCATATCCACTAGGCTATCACGGCTCGTGATAGCCCAGATATACTTGCCATATACCTATGAAATTTTTCTTTGTCTAAGGTCTAAGATACGGCATTAGAAATCATCTGTTATTTATTAGTGATAAGAAATAAATGATAGAAAATATTCACAGTGACACATTGTATGTAGGTTGCCTAGTTAAATTGTGGCCAGACACATTTTTCATACAAAATCTAGGAAACCATGAACTAGAACAAAGGTAACATGATACAGTTAAATTAGGCATAAAATAAGCTTTCATTTGACATATTAGACGACTAAATAACTGATGAGGGTATATAAATAACATTACTTAACTGTTTATATCTGGCAACCCAACAGTTGCAGTGTGAAAGCAGGCAATCTTTACTTAATCAATTCTCTTGGGTATATTCTATTAGCTAGTGTACGATTTCTTTTAATTTACCAATGAAGGAAGGAGATTTAATTAAATTAAAAATTAATTTAATCAAAAAAATAACCATTATAACCGCAATTTAACTAGGCAACATAAGTACAATGTAAGTAAGTTCAATGTGATTTTATTCTATCATTTATTTCACAACCCAAATAAATAACAGAAGCAGGTATATATTTATTATGCCGGATCTCGTACTATTATTGGATGTTTGCTGCTTGCAACAACGAAAATTCACACAATAATGAGGTAGCTAAGTTCCCAAGCCTCCCAACCCAAGCTATCTAGCTAAGCTAAGCTATAACTCCCAAGTCAACTAGGCTACGGAGTATAATAAGTCACACAGATTTCATTAAGTGTTATTAAAATCACACTAATATTATAAAGGCGAAAGTTTGCGTGTAAGTGTGTATGTTTGTTCCTCCTTTGCGTTGCGGCTACTGAAGCCATTTGACTGGAAATGGAATACGTGGTTCCCGTGGGATTTGTGAAAAACTAAATTCCAAGCGGGTGAAGTCGCGGGCGTCTGCTTGTTCAAAAATAAAACAATAATATTTTTTTCATAATGACTTTCATTAATAAACAGTTACTCATTTTTTATTAAAATTATTTACTTACCCATTTTATTTTCATTTTTAACCCTTTCAGGACAACAAGCGTTTATAAGTAATCATAATAGCTTTAAAGGATAGTTAATGATGCATCTAGTAAACATACTGCATTATTAAAATATCAAAAATAAATAGAGATTTTTAGGGACAAAGCTGTCCCTGTGAGCAATACTTTTTGATATTCAATTTGATGAGCTTATCATACTGACTCTTCGACTATATCTAACTAAAGTATCATTTGAACAAAAAATGGCAACGGGAATTTGTACACTAGCATCAATTAAAGTTCCTATTTAGTTTAAGAATTATTTCTTATAGATAAAGAATTGCTATATACTATTGGCAGGAGAAAAAAGCTTTATTTAAATAGGCTTTTTTGATACAATTTCCAAAAATGCTTTTATTACAAATTAGCGAACGCCCCGCGATTTCACCCGCGTAGTTCTCGTTCTCGTGGAAATACGGGTCAACAAAGGGCTATGAAAATTAGAATAGAAATAACGTGGCTTTCTAACGGTAATGTTAAAAGAATTATTAAAATCGGTTCAGTAGATCCTTACATAACCACCTACAAGTTGTTAATCCTCTTAAACTCAGATAGCTACCTACTTAACCTTTTAAAAGTATTAGTAGATATAGATTAGTGATTTATTAAATAGATATACATAGATGTACCTACCTATTTATTACGAACGTTACGAAGTACGAAGTACCTACATACGAAGTTTTTGATTTTCTATCGCTTCCTATTGCTTCAGTAGTTCAGTACTAAACTTACTTGTAGGTATTAGCAGTACTTGTACATATGTTTTCTGTGCTAGCAGTCTAAGTACCTACTCACCGTTGTAATGTTAATATGGAATTTATAGTAGCATCTATAATAATATGATGCGAAAGTAAGTCTGTCTGCCTGTTACATTTCACGGCTAAACGACTGAACCAATCAAGATGAATTTTGGTATAATGGTAAATAGGACGTTGGAGCAGGACATAGGGTACTTTTTGGCCTTAAAATAAAAATAGAAGGGGGTGAAATAGGGGTTGAAAGTTTGTATGAAAATTCCTTCATTTTTAGAGTTACAGTTTTAAAAATTTGTCCATAAATCATAAAAAAATGCTAAATATAATGTGATTCAAGAATTTTCAAAATTCAACCCCTAAAGAGGTGAAATAGGCGTTGGAAGTTTACATTGGACTACATGCGGACGAAGTCGCGGGAGTCCGCTAGTACATATACACTTAGGTATATTACTATCCTCGGTATTATACCGTAGTATTTAACTATTTAATAAGTCTGTGAAATAAACTTAATTTGTTATTAATTGTTGGATTTGGTTTTTGAACGAAATCTATGCAGTTTAACAAATGTCAATTAACTGTCAAAATTGTTTGTCATGTTCAGTTGTCATTGTCAAAGCAGCACAACTTGTCAAAATGGCACGTCAGCAACAAGATGTTGATGAACTTTTTGATGTTAAAAATGCTTTTTACGTTGCAAATTACCAACAAGCCATCAACGAGGCACAAAATGTGAAAGTAAGTAAATTATTTCACCATAAAATCTCAATAGACTTTACAAAATACTGTAATATTTCGTGGTTATGCACCGGCGATGACGTGTTGACCTGTGTTTTGATGCAAAGAAATTCATGTTTTGTGCAATACTTACTATATTATTGTGTTAAAACGCTTTAATGTCACTTGACAACATTAACTATAGTTTAATTTTACAGTAATTAAATACACAAATTAATTTACTCAACTGTGGAAATGTGATGTGGAAAACGTCAAAGTGAATTTCTTTACATTGCTTCCTAACTCTTTATTGGTTTATTATAACTACATCATTTTATAAGTTATGCTTAACTTACATGTACAAAAAACTTAGTAACAAATCAAACTGGGACCACATGACCCTTAACTAACAAACCAACAAGTTCTTAGAGCAATAGGAAATGATATTATGAAAATGCTTTTCAGCCTTCTTCTCCCCTGGTAGCACTTCAAAGAGATGCTTTCCTGTACCGATCATACATTGCTCAGGGTAACTTCAGGATTGTGCTGCAAGAACTGAGAACAGCCGATCCTATGTTACAACCACTGAAGAGTTTGGTGGAGTATCTGTCTCCTGGTGCTAATAAGCCAGCAATAGTTGCTGATATTGATGCTAAAGTAAGTATAATTTTTGAAAACTAGCGGAATCCTGTGGTTTCACCCATATGGAACTATGCAGGTGAAACAACAGTAACCATTCATATCTTATTATTTTTAATATTATCAATAATCCCATTCCCGTCCAATTACTCGGGAAAGACTGTATTAGGAGTAAGTACAATAATAGACCAACAGAATGGGGATCAAACCACCACCTCTCGGCAATAAGTCTGACCGCTCTTACTGTTAAGCTATTGAGGCTTCTTTGTCACACAATGGACCTGGCGCCAGCCCTGTAAATCCATAGAATGCTAAGATTCCCTCTACCCCAATTGATGTAGCTTTTATGAGAATACCTTCAGATGAAGTTATTTGTGAATACTATTAATGTTTACAGGTTGCAAAGGGTATAGAGCTGTCAAATGAAGTGTTCCTCATAGTGGCTGCCACAATTTATTATCATGAAGAAAACTATGAAGCTGCCTTGAAGTAAGTTTCAGAATAACAATTTTCAAGCCTCACTCCTGACAGGTGACCTCTGTGCCTAGTGGCAGTTTTCAATGTTTCCATACTGTGACTATCACGTAACAGTAAACACCAATTTCTAAGGAATTGAAACAGCACCATCTAGTGGCACTACTGCATAACCATTTCAATTAGAAATTCGCGTTCACGGTTACGCGATAGTAACAGTATGAAAACATTGAAAACTGCTACTGTCACACAGGTCACCTGAAGTTTAGCAATTACAGGCAATGTTGATTAATAGCAAGACCAGAATTACTCTTAATGTGTGGCTTCTCTTAAGAATTTAACATTTATAACTAACCCTTAATCCTTGCATAATAAATAACCTTTTGTAGTTCGTTTTCTATATTTGAATTGTTTATATTGAATTGAACTATAACATGAAACATTTATGTTTAATTCTAGAATTCTCCATGGAACTGAAGCACTGGAATTGCGTGCCTTTACCTTGCAATGCTTGCTGGCTATGAACAGGCCGGACTTGGCTCGCAAGCAGTTGAAGGCTCTGCAGGATATAGAAGATGATGGTACCTTGACACAACTGGCACAAGCTTGGCTGAATCTAGCACAGGTGTGTGTAAATAATTATATGTGGCATGTAAACACATACAACACAAACAGAGAAGGGGAGTGTTAATCAATTCTAAAAAAAAATTATTTTTTAAGCTTACACCACACACAAGTCTCAGACTCTGCTGAGAATTTTTCTCTCTGCCTCATAATGAACCCAGCGCCCGCACGTGAATCCATGGAATTTAAAGATATTCTTCTCACTGTTCATGTGAACATACATTTTTGTCATATGTGATTGTATTATATTATTATGTATACTGCTGGGCCTCTTTTAATGAATTCATAACAACACAGTCTTGAGCAGTTCAGAGTTAATTCACATACAAGTTTTTAAGTAGATTATAGAGAGTATGTTTAAGTGGTTCAAGAGATATATAGAGATTGTTTTGCTATGCATTGGAGAGAATAGTTGGCCTGTTTGTTAAGAATTGAAAGTGCAGGAGAACTGTTACTGTTAAATATAAAATTAAGTCAGCAGTCTGGAATCCGTTGAACATTTTTTACAACTGATTACTCGTTAGTTTTTGATTTAGAGTATGTTCTACATACATAAAAACTTATTTATGGTCATAGTATTCCCTGTAAGATGTCTTACTTGGAGAGAATGATATTGATGTGTTGGTTGCAGGGTGGTCCGGGCGTGCAGGACGCGCACTACAGTATAATGGAGCTGGCAGAGAGACTTGGTACCCTGGGCGCTAGACCCGCAGCTGTGGGGGCCGCCGCCGCCGCCTCCAGGGGTGAGTTCTACCCATAAAGTTCATGTTTCGAGATCCATACCCATATGATAAAACAGGACCCTATTACTGAGACTGCTGTCTGCCCGCCTGCCATCAGGCTGTATCTCATAACCCATGATAGTTAGACAGTTAAAAAGTGTAGGTAGGGATGAGCATTCCCATCCCTAGCCCTGGACAAATGGATTCACTTACGAAAGGAGTTTTTTAAACTATTATCTCCCACGTTTACCTCACATACTCATTATTCATCTTTACAATAGTCGGAAATTATGTTACCGGGTAAAAGCATCTCCCTTAATATCCAAGATTGTAGACTTTGTTCATTTAATTTTTAAATAAAATAAATCATTGAATATTGTACTAAACTATTTTATTTTCTCGCAATCGTAGTGAAAAGTAGAGTGTAACACGCGGGACTAAACCCATTATAAACTTGGTTTCTATTTAGGCGGCCCTTGTCTTACGTCTCGGGCCCTAAAAATACCTCGTATATAATGGGTCTTTTTAGCCCCTTGTATAACAATCTACTATTTCTTCAAGAAACAGACTTTTATTAAACTGATTAATTAACCAGATTAATTAGTTATACTCGTACGTCATATTGTCATCTCCATATACTTTTATATGGCGTTATTTATACCTGGGCTCCCTGGACCAACATTGTATTAGCCGGTGGGCATTTTTCACTTTTTTTTTTATTCTTTACAAGTTAGCCCTTGACTACAATCTCACCTGATGGTAAGTGATGATGCAGTCTAAGATGGAAGCGGGCTACTGTTAGGAGGAGGATGAAAATCCACACCCCTTTCGGTTTCTACACGGCATCGCACCGGAACGCTAAATCGCTTGGCGGTACATCTTTGCCGGTAGGGTGGTAACTAGCCACGGCCGAAGCCTCCCACCAGCCAAAAATGATGATGTATTTCTGTTAAAACTGTGTATGTAGAGCGACTTTAAAGATTTGTGTGATATTGATCTTCAGGTATGTGGGAGGAAGCGGAGCAGATGCTGATGGAAGCGCAGACGCGGGCGCCGCAGCAGCCCGAGCTCCTGCTGGCGCTGGCCGTCACTGCAGCGCACAGCGGGAAACCGCCAGAGGTAGTACTAAAGTTTCTATGGTTCACTGTGTGATTATTTTTCTTACATTATACTGGGTGCTTGGGAGTATTTCCCATAACTTCAAGGTGTTGACGAGTCCACTTATAGGAGATGAACTGCATACCTAATATTCTTTTAATTAAAAAATAAAAACTTTTCATGTTTTCATACAAAGTAATTCAAATGATTCCGCCTATCCATGTAACACACGCCTTTATCTATTCTTGCATTTTCAAATAATTTTAAGGATGCGTATAAGGGAGACATTTTAAGATCTATTTACAAAATAAATATTATTTACCTCGAAAATTATTAATTTTAGAATACATGTTTCTTGAACATTTTTAATTAATTTTCAGTAAAAAAGAGGGTTATGGGAAATACTCTCGAGCACCTTGTGTAGGCCAGCGCTGGGCTCTGCATCAATCAAGCCCGACAGTAAGCGATGATGCAGTTGTGGTGGAACGTGCTTGCCTAAAAGATGCCTATTCATTTTTGATTTTGTAATGGAATGTAAGGAACCCATAAGGAAAGGGAAGACTCCGCCACTCCCGCGCAGAATTCACTTCAGAAACCAGCTGCCGGCGCAGACTACGTCGGACAGATGTTAGTAGCAACCCACGGCCCGATAAGACAACCAGCCTGCAGCGCTAACCGGCTTGACATCCGATAAAACTGGTTGTGTGTTGGTCGCCTATTGGATTGGTAGGCCTATGTCCTGCAGTAGACGTCCACCGGCTGAAATGATGATGATGATGAAAAGTTTTCTTTAATAGAATATAATACCCTATTCCAGGTGTCAAGTCGCTACCTGGCACAACTGCTGGACTCTCACGCCGAGCACCCCTTCGCGAAGGAGTACAACGCGAAGAGCAACGAGTTCAAACGTCTCTGCGCGCAGTACCAGCCCTCGGTGGCGAGCTAAGTGCACCCCTTCAATGACATATTTAGGGTTTGTCTGTTTTTCCAAAATTTTCAATCCCATCTTACAATAGACTGCGAAGTAATCGTAGCGCTGTCATACACAGCAATGAGATTCCAAGTTATTATTTTTTTGATTTTGGATTTTTTTACTGGTTGAATTCCATGTAAACAATCTAGCAGATAATGTAGTTTAGCAAATGTGATTTTTATTCAGTTCAGATAGATTTTAATAAATATGATGTATTTTCACATATGATTTTTCTTGTTATGCTGTATGTAAGAATATTATATTTAAATAAATGTATTGTAAACTTAAAATTTTGTTTGTGTTATGATTTATTGTCTATAACCTGCTGAAAGACTTGGCTTTACTAGTTCAATAGCACCTAGGTCAATATTTAAACAGGTACTGATCTAGTAGGATCTTTCAAAATGTAGCCCAAAAGAGAGAATAACATGAACAGAGAAGGGGAGTTCGTACGGTATAATTCCTTAACCTAACCTTACACCCATGGTCAAGTTCCAACCTTGGCTTGGTTAATTTTTTCTTTCTGCCACACGATGGAACCCGGTAACCATACAATAAGCTAAGATATTCTTCTCATGATAGAAATAAAACAAAGTCATAATCTTATAAACTATGTAATCCTAGTAGAAACTATAGTCATCATAATCATCGGATTCATCTTCTTCATCAGTCCTGGTAGCGTTGGCCAAGAGACGGAACTGGTGAAGTTTCTCGTCCATGTCTGCGAGATCCTGTGCATCCGTACTGTCGTAGGTATCGCCTTTGACTAGAGTCCAGTCCGTTGTTGTTTCTGAATCACGAGTGACTGCTCCTCGAAGACCTGTTAATTGAGGTTTTAATATTGAAGATTGTCTATATTACAAGCTACTGCTTCCAGCATTGAATTCTGGTTTTTGCAATTTTATTACAGAACTATAAAACTTTTTAAAAATAAAGCCATGTTACTTTTTGTTAACTTTATATTGGCGAAAGAATTGGGAATGTTTCCAGTTTCAGAGCCTATTCGCTACAAACAAACAGTAATGAAGTAGCCGTGATAGCCTAGTGGATACAACCTCTGCCTCCGATTCCGGAGGGTGTGCGTTTGAATCCGGTCCGGGGCATGCACCTCCAATTTTTCAGTTGTGTACATTTTAAGAAATTAAATATCACGTCTTTTAAACGGTGGAGGGAAACATCGTGAGGAAACCTGCATACCAGAGAATTTTAATTCTCTGCGTGTGTGAAGTCTGCCGATCCGCATTGGGCCAGCGTGGTGGACTATTGGCCTAACCCCTCTCATTCTGAGAGGAGACTCGAGCTCAGCAGTGAGCCGATTATTTATGATCAAATCAAAAAAAAGAAATGTCGTCATGGCTATAACACACTTGAGACGATTTACAAAAGTACCTTTCTCAAAGTAATGCATTATTTAACTTTTTTTGGCAATCAATATTACATATTTTTCAATTAATTAGGGAGAGACAATATATTCAGCAAGATATTCAGGAATACAACCTAGAATGCCTATTAAATGAGTAACGTCTTACCGTGAGGAGATATTTCAACAGGTCCTTCTCCCACGACGGGAGGAGCGGTGTACGCTTCCAGTGCTTGCTCCGTTCTGTTCTCCTTGTCCAGCTTATCCTGTTTGCGCTGTCGACGCCATGCTTTTTGCAAGTTGAAACGTTCCGGCCTGTAAATTATTGATTTTATTTGATTTTCAGAATTATAATAGCAGATATAGTCTAACTGATATTATAAAAAAAAATGGATGTGTGAATGGACGTGAGAAAGTGATATAATCTGGAATACAACATGGCTATTATCGAACTATGCGTGAAACAGTGGAGTAGCGTTGTCTAGTTAATCCAGACGTGTGTGAAGTCCCATAACGCTAGTAAGTCACACGTTATGCAGACTTGGCGTAAACATGATCGTGAGTGACTGGCGTAAGCGAGGTCCTTTTTCAGTTTCAGGTAGGTCAAAAAGGACCCTGGGAAACGCTACGCCCACTCCTAGCTACACCACTGGCGAAACAACATGTTTTCTTATATTTACCGTTCTCCTTCTTTGTAAACTTTATCTTCCAAGTTGTGTATGTCGTGTCGAATGTCTGCCAACAGGAGTAACATGAGGTCTAGAGAGCCTTTTGGCCCTTTTGCTCCTCGAGGTCCCCGCGCCCCTGTGTCTCCTTTTGGCCCTTCCATACCTGCTGGCCCAGGTGGACCCTGTAGCAAGATTTTAGAAAATTCATTGTAATATGATATTAAGGATCTAGTACAATCTCTTTAGAATGGTCGATAAAAAAAGTTATTATTATTAGGTATTTATTAGTTATTAGATATTATTCGCCAAAACAACGAACTTTAATAGGTACGCCTAGGATGCGTGCCACAAGAAAAATTGTTAATAATGATTGGTCGTCTATGTCATCTATCAGAAAGGCTCTTAAAGAGATATGTCGTTGGTATTTAACTTAACTAAATGAATTTCGTTAAAATAGTTTCAGATAGTTTTTGTAAGGAGCAATTTTTACAGGTCTTCTATCAGGCCTATACGATCTAGGACTTTTGGCTCATTAGGAAACGAAAATTGCATACTAACTCGAGGTCCTCTTTCACAACGACAGTAACCACCTTCCAATGGAGCCGTAGAGTCCAAAACCCTGTACGCGTAGTTACCTTCTGCGAAGCGATCTCCATCTGCGGAAATCATAAAATTATGGTCATCATTCTTAAAATTTTAATAGGTAACCTACTGTACAACTTCACGTTAACATTAGTATCTCAATTTTGCTATATTCTGCATCGATTTGTTGAAATTTAACTATACCAAGCGTTAACCGATATACAAGTAGAAGCTATGAAAGATATTCGTGCGTCAAAGTTTTTTCTATTTATAATATTAATGCATTGAAATGCACTCTATTTGCTTGTTCCTTCAACTACTTAACTTCAACCTTACCTTCCCCTTTCAACAAGGGGTTTTCCATCAACTTCTTCATGGCAACTTGCGTGTTGTGCAGCTGGTCGCTGAGTTGCTTCACTTTCCTCGACAGCCATGACACGGTGTCGCAAGTCGCGTAGCATCGAGACGACGCGCGTATTAGAGGCAGAGGCTCCTGTAAAAGTTCATCAGCCTTTTCAGTTATGTGCATTTTAGGATTAGGTAAATATAACATGTCTCAAAGGGTGAAGAAAAATCATAGTGGAAAAAACTGAAAAATTCCTTAATTCTCCGCGTGTGTGAAGTCTGCCAAAACACATTGGGCTAATATGGATTATAAGCCTAAGCCCTCTCTGAAAGAAGACTCGTGAGTCGTGCTCAACAGAGAGCCGAATATGGGCTCTTAATGAGGACTACAAGTCCAATATCGCTACCCTGTATCGCTGTTTTTGTAATTCGATTTCATCTATATCCCTCTTTATCATGTGTTAGACAGACAGAGAGATAGAGATGAATTCGAGACTCACTATAGAGTTATGAAAGCGTCATTACATTAAAGGTGCGTGTACATGCGACCAGAATCTAGACAAAATTTCGTCCAATGGCGTATGAGTTGTCTCTTTCGAGAGTCTATTTCGTACCAACGCAATGAAAGAGATTGTTTTGTTTCTGGTTGCGCCGCCATTAGTTGAATTATATTTCTCTTTGCGAGATTGTTGTTGGTCGCATGTAAGCTGGGCATGTAGCCATGTAGCACGTCGATTCTCTATCTACAAACGCTAACGCTAAAAAAATTATTGGAATGACTGATCCGATCGATAACTTGATCACGTGACCTATCGATAGCAAATTTCATTCCCATACATTTTTTTTATTTTCGAAGAGTTTGCGATTGTAGAATGAGAATCGATGTGTCGCATGGCTACATGCCTCCCTACCTATATAGTCTGGCGAGTTTGTTGATAACACTCCCATGATGATGACTGATGCGTGCGACAGGGGGAAAGACTACGCGGGTGTGATATCATGTATGCGGGGAATTGATGTGCATCAGTCGTGGGTTTTTCATTCATCGCTACACGCCCCCCGGACCACGCGGAACCTCGGGAGTGTTACGAGTGAAGTTGCTAAGCTATAGCAGCCACGACGTCATAAGTATGGTTCACGGGAAATATAGGTACCGGCAACGCAACCGCCGCAGGGACGCACTTCCTGCCGTCTGCGGCGACGACGAGCGGCGCGCTGCACTCGCAGTGGTACCCGCCGGGGTCGTTCACGCAGCGCTGCGAGCAGCCGCCGTTGTTGCTCTCGCATTCATTTATATCTGCAATCACATTATCAAAAAATAGATTCTTAATAATAGTAATAAGCGCGAGCCCCATCAGCGCGTTGAGTTACGTTGCGAAATGTATTTTAGATGATATGTTACATTGTGTGTGTAATATTGTATCATCACAGCGGCGCTTCAACGGAGTTTCGTTGCGACGACTTACAGTGTTTCACCTTTTTTTTAGCCCCCGACGCAAAAATAGGGGTGTTATAAGTTTGACGTGTCTGTCTGTCTATCTGTACGTTTGTCTGTCCGTCCGTCCATCTGTCTGTCAGTCTGTCTGTCTGTGTGTTCTTACATGTTTCATGAAAATCGGTTGAGTCGTTTAAAAGTTGTGGGGTGTGAAAGTGGGGAAGAACAACCGAATGTCTGCAAATATACTCGAGTGGGGTCTCAAATGAAAGCGCACTGAAAAAGAATATTGATGACTTGATCGAGATTGTTATTAATATCGTGTAATTAATTGTGACATTCGGGGGTTTTTCAAAATTATCAATTTTATTTTATTAATTCTATGACAAGCTGGCCCTTGACTGCGATCTCACCTGATGTTAGGTGTCGATGCAGTCCAAGTTTGAAGCGGGCTTACTTATGATGAGGTACTAGTTTATTCTACCACCAACTGACGGTTTCTATACGCGGCATCATATTCGAACAATAAATCACTTGGCAGTACCTACGTCTTTGCCCGTAGGTTGATAACTAGCCACGTACAAAGCCGCCTACCAACAGAGCAGAAGTGAACCAATTTAGAAAATATTAAATCCTAAAATGGCCTGTGCTGAGAATCGAACCCAGGACCTCTCTGTTGAGAAAAACAGCTAAGCTACGAGAGGTCGAGGTCACATGTTTCGAGTGTGTGCGTCCCCGTTGCGACGTCGCAACGCAACACACTGATGAAGCGTCTCCCTAATTCGTCTCACGCGTCGTTATTGATCACGAGTTTCTGGATTTGTGTCCTGAGTCGGTCTACGAAATATTGAGCTTTTGTTTGTTCCAGCTCATATTTTATTAATGTTTAGATACAAAGTTTGGTCTAACGCCGCCTCTGGGCAGGAAGCATCAGAAACAACGATATAAGTAGGTATGTTAATTAATTAGTTAGTGTATTAGTTTATCTTGTAAATATAGAACTAATTTCTCGCCAAGTTCCGCCTTACATCATGCCAATAAGGTCACAATAATAAACACAATAATTATTACTACTAGGACATAAGGCCCAAAATAAATTAGCTCCTCTATTATCATATAGGTATACTTATTTTTTCGATCAGATACGTAGGTATTACGAGCACGTACTAAGAACTGTAGAAACAGGTATGAAAGTAACTTCTATTCTTTCGCCTCTATATTCAACCAGTTGTCTCCCTACGGTTTTACCCGCGTAAAACGGGGATAGAATACAGTATATGCTAATCGCTGATAGCATAAACTGTGTTCTATCTTTCCTTTCCATTAGCCAAGGAAAGAATTTTACAATAGGTTTAGTAATTTTGGAGTCTATTCTCTACGTCATCAATCTTTTCTCTTTATAAACCGAAGATCCGAAGCCATGCCTCGGAGAGCACGTTAAGCCGTTGGCCCGGTCATTATAATTAACCTGATCGTGGTCGCTAATGAATTTAACATTATAAGCCCGCCAACCCGCATTGGAGCAGGGTGGTGGGTCTAAACTCCATATCCTATAGGACGAGGCACTGTAGTGGGACCGTAAAATTGGCTGATAATGATGAAAGCAAAGATGATTATGCCACAGTGATGGTGAAGACATACCAACACAGTAAGGCTGTGTTTTCCGACTGTAGCTCTCCTCGTCGAACCTGAACCCCGGGTGGCAGTAGCACCACAGCCGCTGCTCCCGCACCTCGCACGCCTGCTCGCACAGCCGCAAACTGCACGCTTCTACTGACTTCGGTATACATCTGGAATCCAAACATTGTAAAAGATTTAAACTTTAAAGATCAATCACCATTTTTGGGATAAAAATTTGTAGGAAGAAAATAGATTACCAGGGGGTAAGTTTGTGGTATTTTCCATACAATAGTAATCCTGGATCTAATAAACCGATTTTGAAAATTCTTTCACAACTAGAATGCCACGTTATTTGTGAGTGTCATAGGCTATATTTTATCCCCGTATTCTCACGGGAACAGGAACTACGCGGGTGAAACCGCATAGTGTTGACTAGTTAAATGTATGAGAGAAAAATTTCTATTACTACTAGGACTTCATAAAATGTAAAGGGCATACCGTCCAGCTATATAGTTGTAATCTTCGCAGCAGTGTATCCTGATGCACTGGACGTCCGCGTCGTCAACGCGACACGTTTCTCGAGAACGCAGCAATCTGTCCGTTGGGCATACAGCTTTTTGGTCATAACTGAAACAAAATATAATACCTATAAGCGAAATTGCGTGATTTGGATGTATAACAACAGAGGAGAGCGTGAGAGGAAAAACGCGCTCTATCTTTGCTTTATTGAACTCCTCACTCTGTAGTCTGTAGTCAGCCAATAAGTACCGTAGTAATCGTACAGGGATTTATCAAATTAAATTTCAAATTAGTCCTTTATTAACGTTATTTTTTTCCAGTTCGTCAGTGTGTTTTTTTGTTTTAAAGGGACTCCCCATGTGGTCCCATATTCATCAAGTCAGGATCTGATTATGAAAACCTCGAGAAACCTTCCCTTTTTAACCGACTTCCAAAAAGGAGGAGGTTCTACGTTCGGCTGTTTTTTTTTTTTTTTTTTTTTATGTATGTCCAGTGATAATTCCGTCAATTATGGACCGATTTTGAAAATTCTTTTTTTGTTTTGAAGGGTTTACTTCCAGGGTGGTCCCATTTTATTCATGTCAGGATCTGATGATAGCATCCTGGAGAAATTGAGGGGAACTTTCGAAAGCTGTAGAGACGGCTAGTGCGTTTGTTAGTGTTTCCTTAAGGTATTTTAAACCACTACAACTTCATGAAGGTTTGAAGTTGGTCTGATGATGGAGCCGAAACACAGACGATGGAACTCGTCAAGGATTTACAGCAGTCACCTTTTGTTTGGGCTTGATTAATTTGTATTGATGAGTACTTTCCACTTATATGGGTTGTGACTGTATTGAGGGTCTGGTGATGAAGACGAGGGACAGTGAAGAGAACGAAAAGTTTTAGGTACAGTGCTCTTTCGTGTGGTTCTTTCAAGAACGGCTTAAATTAGAGCATAATAATATTAAGATGTTATTTTTAACTTTTTAGTTTAGTGGGTACGGTTTTAGGTTTTTTTCACATTTCAAGTGCCAAAGATATCTTAAATTATCTTTAAAGAAGTCTAAATAAGTACCTAAGTCTAAATAACTACCTAAGTCTAAATAAGTACCTAACTCTTTTCAGCAGAAAGATGCTACGCAAAAGTAGTCCGCGATGACATTTCAATTGCTATCTATCTTTTTAAGGATATTCTACCTATCTTCTAAAAAATAGTCACGTTCCTACAATGCGGTAGGTATTTAATTGTAAAACTGTAAGTCAGTTTTGTAAAAGGAGTAGAAGAATATTGATCGTTTTTTTAATCGAGTGAACATTCCGTTGCCCTGAAACAAGTTATCGTATTACGCGTCTATGCGGGCCCTTGTAACTCCTTTATTAACAACAACAACAACAGCAACAACACCAGCAGGACGTCGACGAGATACCACTACCGGAGAGCTTGGATCAAGAGGGGCTGCGGGCTCCTGTGAGTGCTCCCGCTACCGGTGGTGTAGTGCGTCGCATGAGATGGTCTCGTCCACTCAATGAGAGCGTCATGCGAGCGTACTATGGGGCGACAGAGGGGGGAACTAACCTTACTGCGTACCGGTCAAGGATGTTGTCTATGTTTCAGACTCTTGAGCCAACAGTGACCGTGACTGCGCAGCGACTATCGGATCAGGTGCGAGCAATCCAGCGACGTCATCTGCTAGATGAAGCTCACCTTGAACGACTGCGCTCTACTTCAGTGCAAATCGATACCATCCGTAGCTTACCTCAGCAAACATTGCAAACCAACATCCCAGAGGTGCTACAGGATGGTATCGATATGCAAGTAAGTAGCCAGAATTATGAGCAATTGAGGAGAACTTTGGAGGATTCTATTGTGACATACAGGTACATGCCTCTTAATTTAAGACCAAAATTGCCTCGTTTGCCTGTACATAGACGAAATATGGCGTTAGTGGGGGTTCTAGATCAGATTTTAGGTGAATATCTCGTAACATCTGAGGACCTAAGTGATACGCATTCGATTCTATTCTGTGGAGCCGTTGCGGCGTGTCGTATTGCGGGTGTCAAATTCCCTGAACCACGCACGGTTCCGCAGAGGACGGGTCAAGCACCAGCTTGGCGGACCAGAATCGAAAGGCGTATCACACTGACTAGAACTCTCATAGCTAAGCTAATCTGCTTCAAGGAGGGCAACAATCGCCCTAGAGTTATGCGATTTGTGAATCAGGCTTTTGCTGGGACTGACACACGTCCGTTCCAGTACTTGGCTTGTGTCACCGAACGCATTGACTTCTTGAAGCAGAAAGTCTATGCATGGGCACAACGCATTAGGCGTTATAAAGAGCGCATAGACCGGTATAATCAGAATAGAATCTTCCAAAGTGACCAACGGAAAGTGTACAGGAACTGGGAACGATCCAGTGCCTGTGTGACAGATGGGGAACCTCCGACTTCTGATGCTATGTCAGATTTCTGGCGTAGCATCTGGTCGGCCCCCGTAGGCCACACTGAAGGCGATTGGATGAGTACTGTCAAGGAAGAGTGTGCAATGGTGGAACAAATGATTCCGATATCCATTACTACAGAAAATGTAAGTTGTGCAATTCGTCCGGCGTCAAACTGGAAATGCCCAGGACCGGACGGATTGCACAACTTCTGGTTAAAATGGTTTCGTAGCGCCCATTCTATCTTGGCAGTGCAATTTCAAAATGCCATTGACACTGGATCGCTACCGGCATTTTTAACAACTGGTGTCACGTTCCTGCTACACAAATCCGGAAGTACCACAGACCCCAAAAACTACCGACCGATAACATGCTTACCCACCATCTATAAGCTCCTTACATCCATTCTGTCATCAAAATTAACGATGCATATAAATGCAAATAATATTTTGGCCCCAACACAGAATGGATGTAAGGCCCGGTCTCGTGGTACAAAGGAACTTCTCCTCATAGATACTGCTATTTGCCAACAGGTTCGGCGAAACAGAAAAAATCTCACGGCTGCTTGGATAGACTACAAGAAGGCCTATGATTCGGTGCCTCATTCATGGCTCATGGAGGTCATGCGGTTGTACAAGGTCGATACAACACTATGCTCTTTTCTTGAGTCATGTATGAGACAGTGGATGACAGTTCTTCGTCACCCAGGCGCTTCTGAGTGTTCTGAATCGAATGAACTGATAGGGATTAGGCGAGGTATTTTCCAGGGCGATAGTTTGAGCCCTTTATGGTTTTGTCTAGCCCTTAATCCTCTCAGTACTTTACTGCGGGATTCAGGGCTAGGCTTTCGCCTTCGCAGGGGTGGTGAGCTCATATCTCACTTGCTTTACATGGATGACCTCAAGCTGTATGCATCAAAGCGTACAGACCTAGTGTCATTGCTGAAGATTACTCAAACCTTTAGCAATGACATAAGGATGGAATTTGGTGTAGACAAGTGTGCGGTCATCAATGTAGAGCGAGGAAGGATAGTGAGCTCCGAGAATATAGTTATTTCAGAAACTATCATTCTCAGATCACTCCTTGAAGGCGAGACCTATAAATACCTTGGAATGACAGAAGCACTTGGTATTGAGACAGGGAATATGAAACAGGTAGTGAAGGAACGCTTCTTTGGCCGCCTGAAAAAAGTCCTAAAAAGTCTTTTATCAGGCGGTAACAAGGTGCGTGCCTTCAATAGCTGGGTCATGCCCTTACTCATATACACTTTTGGCATTCTAAAGTGGACTCAAACCGAACTGGATTCCCTGGACTGTAAAGTCCGCAAACTGCTGACGTCATACCGGATGCATCACCCCCGTTCATCTGTAATGAGATTGTACATCCCACGCAAGTGTGGAGGACGTGGCTTCTTAAACGCCAAGAACCTCCATAATCGTGAGGTGTGCAATCTCAGAGATCATTTTCTCAAGATGAATGTGAGTATGTTTCAGGATGTCGTTGCAGTGGATAAGGGACTTACCCCGCTATCCCTAGGCAAAGAGAACTGGCGCAAGCCTATAGTAATTAGTAACTCAGATCGTGTGGCAATATGGAAGAGCAAGGAGTTGCATGGACGATTCTACAAGGCCCTTACTGGGCCGGATGTAGATCAAATAACATCTGTATCTTGGTTGCAATTTGGTGACCTCTTTGGGGAAACCGAGGGTTTTGTCTGTGCAATTATGGACGAAGTTATAAAGACGAGAAACTACCGGAAACACATTATGAAAGATGGCACTCTAGACATCTGTCGAGCGTGTCATCGTCCTGGGGAGTCCCTCAGGCATATTGTGTCCGGGTGTTCTCACCTTGCTAACGGCGAATACTTGCACAGACATAATCAAGTAGCCAAGATAATCCACCAACAGCTTGCTCTTCAATATGACCTTATCGATTTTGAGATGCCTTACTATAGGTACGACCCAGCGTCAGTTCTTGAAAATAGCAGTGCATTGCTCTACTGGGACCGAACGATTATCACTGACAGGTATATTGTAGCCAATAGACCTGATATAGTGCTAGTCGATCGGTCAGTGCGTCGTGCAATAATTGTTGATATTACGGTTCCACATGACGATAATCTGGTTAAAGCCGAAAAGGAAAAAGTATCAAAATACTTGGACCTTGCTCACGAGATTACCGCCATGTGGAATGTTGAGTCAATTATTATTGTTCCGATAGTTGTTTCAGTCAATGGTCTTATAGCGAAAAGCTTCGACCAACACCTTAAGAAGCTTTCGCTTAACTGTTGGATCAAGAGTCGGATACAAAAGGCAGTGATTCTTGAGACGGCGCGTATTGTGAGGAGGTTCCTCACTCTGGAGCCCTGACCACCGGTTGCTTGGGCACTCAAATGTCCCGCAGCGGGAGGGTGAATTTTTTTTATAAATTTTTAATAATGTTTTGTATTTTACACTTATATTGTTAAAAATTTAAAAAAAAAGAAGTAATAAATATGGGTATTATAAAAGTAGCTAAGTACTGTTTCTTAGAAATAACATGAACTTTCATACCAAACTATAAATATATTCAAGCAATGGTGACTGTTATTATGATAGCAGTAAAGGCGAATGTTCAGTGTATGGTTATGAAGTATTGAACATTTTCGTCAGTGTATCTACTTGGATACTTGGTACATCCCTGTGATGGGAATGGGAACAACGAATCTTATTAAATGCAGCTTTGGTTCATATAAATTGCCAATAGAGTTGAAATTACAGTATTAAAGTAACTAAAAGTACTAATGAACTTCTTTAGGGGAGACTCGGGTCGAACGATACATATAGCCAGATATTACCTACAGTACTTAGTCGATATGGGTCAATATTTTTATCCTCCAGATAAAAGAAGTATTCTCAATTCCAATTTATATAACTACTATCAAAGATTTTATAATAGAGATATATTACTAGCGCGTCCAAACTGATGCGAACAAAAACTGTTAATTGTCTTAATTTCATTGAGGTCGCTTATACACGAAATTTATTTGAACAATAATACCTAAATATTGTCTATAAGTCGAGTTGTGCCAAAACTATGTATGTACAATACATACATATGTAATGTAAGTAAACGCAAAATTGTGCATTCGGATCACTTCTTGCGATGATTTTGTAGGCACGTAACTTATTTCAATAGTCTTATGTATATAATAAAATGACTGTGTATACAATATTATGTACAGTTTATATTATACAATAAAATGTCGTTGCCTACTATGAACAGATTGCTCTGATTAATTAATTTGACTTAAATTGTGAAATAGATGCCTACTAAGTTTTATGCTTGACCTAATTTAAGGAATTGTCGGTATGATGTCATCTCAATATACCAAGAATTATATAATATTTGAGCTTATGATTTAATATTTTATATTTTCTTAAGAATATTTATTTAGAAGAATATTTTCTTAGAGTATCCATTAGATAGAGAAATGATTTCTAACATTCCAGGAAAATGAATACTAATGAATTCTTTCACTGACGGTTTTAGCGATTTAGTTTGTAAAGTAAATAATTTTCATTGATAGCCGCAATGTTGTACATGTTGTCCCATTGTAAGCTTTACTTTTCTAAAAGAGCTTTAGTTTTATATTATTTTTTATTCAGAAAAATACTAGGTACAATATCATAAGTCCCAGAAACCATAATTAAAAACAAGTATATGGTCTTGAAAACAAAATTAAAAGCTTTTTTATACAGAAGGAAGATTTGTATTCTTGTATGTATCGAATAAACTCAAAACTACTGGACCGATTTGAAAAATTCAATCACCATTTGAAGTCTACATCATCAGGGAGTAACATAGGCTATATTTTATCCCCGTATTCCTATGAGAATAGGAACTATGCGGGTGAAACTGTGAGGTTCTGCTAGTATCTTATAATTTCAGCTGAAGTAAATTTTATTCATTGATGAATGACGATGATAACTTTTTCCATTCATTAATTTGCTACAGCTACAACTTACGCTACACTACGTTACTTTTCTTATCACTTCCTTGAATTTTTAGGGCGTTGCACTCAACTCAACACAACACTCACCCACTTTCACTGGGTGGAAACTGGGAACACTCACACGTCAATGGCGTCGTCATGGTAGCCATCTTCGGCGTAATATCCTGTGTCTTCTTGACGACAAAGTACCAGGGCGACAGGGATTATAAGGAGAGTCGCGGCACACACGGCACCGACCGGCGCGCGCATCTTGACTGCTGTGGCCGCGGATATGCGTTTAGACAGTGATACCCAAAGTGCCTATATTATTTTATAGGCATGTATAAAAACCCTTGTTGGATGCAAATCGGAAAGCGTGTGGGCTTATCAACAAACGGCATCGTCCCTTTGTGATAATGACTTCGGTTGTTATTCAGTTCTTTGTAAATGCATCTGTGTTTCATAATAAGTACTTAGGTACCTTATCTAATTATTTATTTCAACGTTTATGAACTGAAATTCTTTCATTGTAAGCTTACGATATGGGTTTGATATGTAAATATGTAAAGTAAAATATGGTTTCAATCAACAAAAATAAGTACCTCGATTTTTATAACAAAAAATATTGTCATATTTATAATAACTTTCAAAATACTTTTTAACAATTTGCGTAAGATATTGAATAATAAAGTATTGGTAAGTAGAGTTCAAACTCTTCAATTAATTGTGCTTAGTTTACTTCCATTGCCACTCCACTTCTAGAATTATTATAATGTAAAGTAGCGTAGGTAGCTATTAAGACTAAGTGTTTGTACGACGATCCTTGTAATTATATAAAACCTAGGAGTATGTCGGGCACTAAAGTAAATATACCATTATACCCTTGAGCCTCTCAGGAATATAAATTACAGAAGATTAGTATTCTTAATGGACTCTGCATTAGTGCTCCGACTAATTTACAATTTTAATCAAACTCCTCATGGTTACAACTTTACGCATTTAAATAAAAATTCTTTACAATAATTGACGATAACAGCTAAAATAATTACTTTTATTTATTTTTAACAGCAATTAGAATAAGGCCCCAATTTTTGTCATAAGTGTTCAAGAAACATGTATAAAACGAACTTTTCTGTGTCGATAATTTCACCGGCAACACATGTTGAGACCGAAAATGAAAATTCTTTAGTTTTAAAGACGCTTATTTCGGAATCAGGAAATAAGGCAAAAAGGAAATATCAGATCCTAGATGCGTATGCAAAAAGAAGAATAATAATTTTTTCAGCTTCTATTTTTGTTTTGCGCTTACAAATTGTATACAATTTATTTCGTATTCTGACTCGTACAACATTCATAAATCAAGGACGTAGTAAATGATGAACGTGGTCTGACAAACACGACATTTATATTTTTAGACACAAAACTCATAAAAGTTCTTTTTGATGAGGAAACTACTTGTAAGTTTGAGCAACGCTGAATGCTAGAATGCTCCCGAAATACACCCAATGCGTGTGTTGCTACCGGCCACGGACGATCGTGTATATGTTGTGTACTATTGCCATTCGTTTTGGCCCAGTAGGATAGAAGAATTTTTCATTTAACTCTATCTTACATAATATAATAAGAAATTAGCGGATTCCCTTAGACCTTCTTGATCTAGCCATCTCGCAAAATCTGTACTTAGCAACTTTCCTGGCAAATGTCAGGTTTTCGAATTATCGTGATAAGCTAAGGGCAACCGTATAATCTGGCAAGTTCGTTGATGACACTCCCATGATATGCGGGGGACGGGGAGAAAGACTGTGAACTTGTGCGTGCGGGGAAGTGAGGTGCATCAGTCGTGGGTTTTTCATTCATCGCTACACGCCCCCCGGCCCGCGTGGACCATCGGAAGTATTACGAACAAAGTTGCCAAGTTGCCAAGTACATACGAGTACATTATCATTACAATAAGAAAATTATCACAACAAATTAATGTATTGAATAGTAATATATTAATGTGTTGTTGATGAGTAATTATTTTTGTTGATTTTTGTTAATATCTAAATTTTACTAAATAGTTTAGATACTTGTAGTACTCATAATACTCATAATTTAAATAAATTAGTTCATTTAAAATTTTCTTTGTACTTATTAAAGCGTCAAACATCAAGGTGTCCAATTTACCCGGGTTTCCCCTTCTTTCATTTTAAACAAAATTTTAATTCACCCAGGACCCAGGACCTCCGTCTTATAAATTTACCGCGCTTAAAGTAAGTTTAATTCAAGAAGACGCGCCCCACCCTTTGTCGCGAGGTTGTTTGTTAACTTTATTTATAGTCAAATATGAAATTAATTTTGATTTAATTTTGTGTGCGTGTGCACATATGCAGTGTGCAACTTGTTGCGTTGTAATAGAACTCTCATTCTTGCAGTTTTCATTTCACACTTGCACTGTAAGCAATTGCAAAAAATAGTGGGGCGCGTCATCGTGGATTGAACTATCTATAGCGTGGCTACTTCGTTCGTAACACCCCCGATGCGGCAGCGTGGGCCGTGTAACGATGAATGAAAAACCCACGACTGATGCACCTCACATATTTTGCCATCAAAATTCAAGTATCCTAAAGTAGAACAATTTTTTGGTCACAACGAGCGTATGATAGGTTAGTTTGTTTACTCTGGCACGCTCATGGCCGCATCTCGCCCCACTGACACACTGTTAGTGCTGTTGAATCATACGTTATTCTCAGACAATCATCAAACAGATCCGAAGGAGTCAGTCACGCATGTCAGCCACTCTTGATAGATACGAGTATGCGTGGACTGCCACGCCCTGTGCGCCATCTCTAGTCGATAATTTACGTTTTATAACAAGTGGTCGTTCGTTCGTTTGTTATCAACCCATATTCGGCACGCTGCTGAGCTCGAGTCTCCTCTCAGAATGAGAGGGGTTAGTCCAAATAGTCCACCGCGCAAACGCGGATTGGCAGCCTTCACACACGCAGAGAAATAAGAAAATTCTATATATGCACCTGCATACCAGAGAATTTTCTTATTTCTTCTCAATTTTCTTCTCACGATGTTTGCCTACGCCGTTTGCGACACGTGATATTTTTTCCGTTCACTGCGTTCTAAGGCCGAACAAACCACATGCGAGTCTAGTTACTAGTTTCAAAAAACATAGTACCTAAACATGAAACACTATTCATCTTGTAGACCAGGTGCTGTGAGGTATTCGTTGTGCATAATTCGAAAACAGCATTCTGTTTAAAATTTTAAACTCAGAAAAGCTTGCAGATTACGATTCTGCATGTTGCCAGGAGGTCCATTGGTCCATTCTTTTGTTATACCCTACCACCTTTGATATCGAGGATATGGACTAAACAAATGCTTTGTGTCAGTTTCATTTTTTGTTTTATTAATAATATCCAACTTTTAATTACGAAATTATTACAGTAATAGATAATAATAATAAACAAGTAATTTTTCAAATCACTTTGAAACTACTAAATGAATTCAACTGAAACTTTGCACGATTCGAGTTCATACTACGAAGAAGGTTAAACACAAGTCTTTAACCTGTAAACTTGAAAAAGGAAGGACATTCCATGGAAACTTAATAAATTGGCGTTAACCGTATTTCACCCACTTCAGTTTTTATTTTCGTGGCATGAAGTATCCTATAACAATTTTTCGTTGTATTTGCTTTAATTGAGTAGTTTCATTTGAATTCATAAAGTGTAAGGTAGTTTCGGAATGATTTCATGTTAAAAATTTGAATATTCGTAATAAAACATGCAATAAAACTGATACGGGTACAATGCATTTGTTCAGTCCATATCCTTGACACCAAAGGATGTGTAACTGTGTAGTGTATAACAAAAAAACATACATACAGCCGAACGTAGCACCTCCTACTTTTTGGAAGTCGGATAAAAAGAATGTACCAACAAACCTCGTGGTATCATACAGAGTTTAAAACTGTAAACAAAGTGCGATCCTCGAATTGTGTACCTACTCAATACCTCAAAGCGACTGTTCTATTGCTTTCTGTAAAGTTTGTTGTTTGATGCCGTTTGATTTTGTTGAAATTAAAATTAAATATTAGAGTCCTATAGAAATAGGATGACAAAGTATTGAAAATTTCGTAGTTAGGCATCTACAGCGCCACCTAGTTTAACATATCGTAAAATAAGAGTGTGAGGGAAAGAGGAACTTTGCCATAGAGGACTGTCTAACAAGTTCTTCATAATGCCGTTAGATGGCGTTAGTAGGTATTAGGTAGTTGCCCAAAGTAATGACACCTGTTTTGATACCGTTTCATTTCACGGCTAAACAAACAATTGAACCTGAAATGAACTGTTGAAATTTGGTATTATAAATAGGACCTTGGAGCAGAACAAAGGCTACTTTTATCCTATAATTCCCGCGGGATTTATAAAATAAACAGAACTTCAAGCGAATGGAGTGGCGGGCGTCCGATAGTTTAATGTTACGTAGAACAAACAACAACGTTGAAGATTTCTTTCAGCCGAAGAAGGGATTTTAAATTTACTCGAGCGCGGCAGATGAACGTATGGGAGTATATCTTGCACGTTGTTGAGTACCTCCTAGTGAATAAGTTGGGGCAATCAATAAAAACTAACTCCAATAATATTCAACCAGCACGTCTTAGAAGAATATTATGGTAACTTAGTTAATAGGTAAAATGTGTGCAGGGAATAGGAGTTAATTTAAAATGCTTTTAATATAAAAATCGACTTAGCCCTTGACTACAATCTGACCTGCTGGTAAGTGATGAAGCAATCTTAGATGACAGCGGGCCAACTTGTTAGGATTAGGATGAAAATCCACATCCCTTTTGGTTTCTACACGACATCGTACCGGAACGCTAAATCGCTTGGTGGTAGTCTTTGTCGGTAGGGTGGTAACTTGCCGCGGCCGAAGCCTCCCACCAGCCAAAAGTAGGTCATAAGTTGTTCATTAAAGTAGGTCTATGAACATGTTTGTACTGCTCATCACTGAAGAATACCCTCATAGGAAGAAAATCCTCAAGTGTTTATATAATTTTAATGCAGGTATTCCTATTGACTATTGTCACCAGAACCAGAACTGTACAAGCATGCAAAATTGCACAGTTCTAAGTTAACTAAGTTACCACGACGTGGTACTTTCTTCCAAAACTTACAGAATATACACGTACCTATATACAGACTAAAAGGGCAATTTAACGTAAATATTATATTAAACAAATTTTCCAATATTATACTTGGGAATTATATTAATACTAAATTTAAACTATATCTAAAGATTTGTTTAAACTATATCTAAAGACTCAGGAATTCGTTATGTTTTAGGTATGTAAAAACTTATACGTGTAATAAAATATCCATATTAGTAGTTAAGTAGTAATAATAAACAGCAGAAAATTAAACAGTCACTATCTCGAAACTCAGTTTTTGACGTAAAGTTCGAGTTTAATTTATGGTACAAAATAGTAGTCGTATTTAATTATTTATAAGTAACACTCAATAATTTACTTACGCACGAGCTTCATGTAAACACAACTAATTATATTTATTACCTAGCAAATAAATAAGTCGTTCTGCTTAGAATACTTAAGTTACGTTTTTATAATTGTTTACGAAAACTGTTCATTCATACGCTTCGCTTGACCGGGTCACATCGCGTCCGCTGAAAAAGCGCACTTCGGGAAAACTTTTTCACAAACTAACTACATGGAGCTTATTATATAAAACAGTATATTCTGTTACTTTAATTTTTAATAAATTATAAAATAAGTGTTACTTTAATTTCAATATGCGTTTTTCGGTATTATTTTTCTTTTCACTTTATGTTTCTCTAGTGGTGTCATGGGACCCTTCAGTAGTAAAGCTGGGGAGACCAGGGTATCATGATGTGCACAGCGGTAGGGAATACGCAAAGGATTTTAGCAACGATTGGACAGTGGAGGTTGACGGTGGAGATGAAGTTGCGCAGCTGGTTGCGTTACAATTGGGCTACGAGTACGGAGGGCCGGTAAGATTATGTGAATGTATTTATTATTGCCTGGTGTTTATAGCTTGAAAATTACAAAAAGTAATTGAAAAATTGCACCTATTTTTTTATTATTTTTAAGATTGAGATTTCACGATTTAAGAGCTCATGATAAGTAAAAAGTTCTTTTATAATAAATAATAATTGTAAAAGCATTTAACATAACTGTAAAAATATCTAATTACATTCGGCAGTCTATTTTTTCTTATCTTCTTTTAAATATGATCAAGAAATTTACAAAAAAACAGCTTGATCAATTCGTAATATTTTTAATATAAGCGTTGTTTACATTGGTGGATATAAGAATAATGAACGAAATAAACACTAAACGATCAGTTTAAAATTCAAATTCATATTTTTGCATATGGACGATGGTTTTGCTAGGTTCTTTGGGTAGCCTAGTAGGTAGTTAATAATATTATTAAACAATAAATAATATAATTTATAACAATTGTCTTAGTTTTAATCAGTTTGATTCATAATATTTTCCAACTTAGAACTTAGTAGTCCGCGATTTTGAAACTAATTTTAATGACTAATTTCCCAAGCGGTAACTTGTAAAATGCATGAGGACGGCCTCCATAGCGCATTGGTGTGCGCTTTGGATTTACAAGACGGAGGTCCTCGGTTCGATCCCCGGCTGGGTCGATTGAGGTTTTCATAATTGGTCCAGGTCTGACTGGTGGGAGGCTTCGACCGTGGCCATTTACCACCCTACCGATAAAGACGTACCACCAAGCGATTTAGCGTTCCAGTGGGATGTGTAGTAACCGAAAGGGGTGTGATTGTGATTTTCATCCTTCTCCGAAAAAAGTTAGCTTCCATCTTAGATTGCACAATCACTTACCATCAGGTGAAATAGTAGTTAAGGGCTAACTCGTAAAAAATTAAAAAAAAATAAAAATATTCATGCGTTACGGTCCTCACTCTCTTGTTCGGTAGGCTCATCAACAGCTTACAGTTAATGGGTCAACGAGGCTTATACATATTATAGGAGAATGATTTGGAACTTAGACCTACAAAGCTGTTCCAATACGGGTTGATGAGCTTTTAATTTTTATTAGAGGGCATTATACAATCGATACTGAAGCCACAAATATTTTTTTTCGATTTCTTGTCTGTCTGTCTATCTGTCCGTATTTTTTGTTGATCGGGCATCACGCTGAAACTCCTGAATGAATTCAAATAAAACTTGGCACTGTTGAGACCATAATACGGAAGAAGGTTATAGGATACTTTTTATAGCGAAAATAAAATAAGAAGAGGGTGAAATAGGGGTTGAAGGTTTGTATGAAAAGTCCTCCATTTTTAGAGTTACAGCACAGAAAAAATATGTATGTGACAGTAATAAAAAATTGTCCATAAATTATGAAAAAAAAAAATGCGAAAGCTCAGCAGTGAGCCGAATATAGGTTTATAATGATAACGATGAGTGTTCTTATGGCTATTTAAAAACTTATTAACATAATAAATAACTGAAGGCAAATTTGGTCAGGCGTTGGCTGAAATGTTTGCACTGCGAGGCCGGCCTACTGGAACGTGCTTCAGTACTATTAAACGGTATTAAAGGCATCAGTTCATTAAACGCACAAGCCTAGTTTTACACGACAGCCTAAAAATAAGTGTAGTTTTTCATGTGTCCTGTATATATTTTTTTTGTTCTGTCCGAGTAAGTTTCGTAGGCTTATGGCTACGGATAGCATTGGCACGCTAATTCACTAACTTTGACGTATGTTAGTTGACATATTATGCGAAAAGTAGCGTATAATTTTGTTGTTCAATTACCTCCTTTAACTTCAAAAGAAGAAGAGCCTGGAAAAACAGACAGACAGACAGACAAAAATTTTAAAAAAGCTTGGTTATATTTTGGTTTCATGTAAATAACTATAAGCACTTGAGAGAACACAGTAATTTTGAAATCACAGACAGACATTTCAGTTTTATTTATATGATTTGATATATTTTAATTAACAGTAATACATACTCATAATAATCAGTCGTACTTATCTTTTATAACTAATTTTATAAATGCGAATGCTTTGATTGATGGTTGTGTTAATATTTATCTGCTTATCTCGCTTAGATATAAAAATATTAAATTGTGGTCTTTTGCACTTCCCTGTGGTTGTGGTTTTCAAGAGGTCACTTCTCTACACACAGTCTATACTTAATATTATATCTACATATAATACTTTATAGAGGTAAGGTTGAAACTGAACTGATCTTGAATTTCTTTTTTTTTTATTCTTTACAAGTTAGCCCTTGACTGCAATCGAACGCCAAATCGCTTGGCGATACGTCTTTGCCGGTAGGGTAATAACTAGCCACGGCCTAAGCCTCCAGCTAGACCTGGACCGGGGATCGAATCCAGGACCTCTGTCTTGTAAATACACCGCGCATACCACTGCCCCACAAAGGCCGTCAAAAAAGACCGTGAAAATTCTTAAAATTACCAATTTAAATACCAATATTCCTTTTTCTAATGGGAACGGGAACTACGCAAGGGAAACCGCGGGGCGGCGGTCAGTAGGTATAGAACAAGGGCCTGCGATAGCCAGACACACCTCATGAACAATGAGGCCTAAAATACCTCTTTGACACCAAAATGAGCTATTATTGACTTATCCAATAGAAAAATTTAATTTATCTACTAAAGTGTGCTTTTAATTAAGGATCCACAACTTTGTCTGCGTGTAAAATTGGTTTATTCGGATAACTATTTTCGTAGTTTAGGGCTGGAAAGAGATTTTCATGACCAATTTCAATAAGGTGTGTTATGAACTGCCAGTGACTCGTTGGTATACCTACATGGCTTCGTACCATGAGGACCTGGGTTCGAGGTCTAGCTCCAGCTATACTGAAGTATACTGGGCTTTTCTTACACGAAATACCATATAGTTACAGTTAGTAGTAGTATTTATTATCTATATAAATAGTTGCTGAAACCTGGCTTTTTTCATTACTTATTAGTAATCATTTGAAAATATATTTTCAATATCATACAAAAATTCAGAATGGTGGCTGTTCAAAACTTTTAATTAACGAAAGATGCTCCAATATTGCGCAAACAACTAAAATTGGGTGTTTCAAAAATCCCTGAAATCCCTTCGACAGACAATAAAGGCACAATTCAATTACTGTCCCGACTTTTACGTTATTTGTTTTAATCAATTTCGCACTGTTTTACAAGTTAATTAAATTCTAAATGGTATAACATATTTTATAAAGTAATTAGTACAAGTTCCAACATTCGAAAGGTTTAGTTGATATAGTTAATAACTGACAAGATATTAAAGAAAAGCTGCATTGAGGGAAACTTGTAATCAACGATGCGATTTCGTTCGCGACTTTTTTTTAAACTTTTGAATGGAAATCAAAGATAAATATTTTCCATTTGCGCCACATTTATCATTGACTGCTCCTAACAATTGTAGCGTGACGGTCTATAGTATTCGTCGGTAAATGGACTAGATAGGTCGAAGCGTAGACTTCACCAGTCGATACTGTTCCAGCAGAACGTTGATATTTAACCTGTGTTGTGCCTCTAACCATTCGGTGATCGCTGCAGGTTTTCACCCTGTTGATCACGTAAACATCGTTGAATATATGCCGTGTGGTAGACAAGATGAAGTCAAATTCGTTTTTTGTGAAACTATCGAGGCTCATCTAAGTCGATTTCTGCTGTGGTGGCTTCTTGAAGAAGGAGTTCATCATAAAAAGGCCTTCCTTCTCCATGAAGTCAGCTAGTTAGCCCCTGTCGTTCCGTTGCCCATAGCCAAATTGGCCGACTCTCAACTCGTGAATAAATGATGAATGAACTCAATTAAAACGAACTTAATAATCGCTTCGTTCGCCCAGCTTTGCGTTAAAACCCCCCATCACAACATTTTAATAAGAGATTGAGGCATCTATGGCTTTAGAAATATCCTCATACAATACCTCTACCTCCTCGTCAGGATGTGTCGAGGTCGGTGCGTAAACCTGTATAAACTTCAACGAATACCGTTTAGTAATTTGGAGGACAAGAAACGCTACCCTGCTCGACACGCTCTCGACTTGTACAACACTGTTTACGAGGGACCTGTGAACAACAAATCCGACACCACCTTAAGACTGTTGGTCGCCCTCCCGGTAGTAGAATAAATTGCCCAGATTCGAGGATTATCGAGCAATCCTCCTCTCTTCGGACTTCAGATAATCCTATAATATCCCACCGCAACTTGCTCATAACTTCTTCCAACTCGATGACCTTTTCCTCGGTCCTCATAGTGCGTGCGTTATATGTTGCCAGTGTGCCTAGTGTGATTTTTCAATATTTTCATACTGCTACTATCGCGTAAACGTAACCGCGAATTCATATGGAATTGGAACAATTGTGCAGTAGTGCCACTAGATGGCGCTGTTTCAATTCCTTAGAAATTCGCGTTTACGTTAACGCGATAGTAACAGTTTCAAACTGCCACTAGGCCCTGGTCTAGTCGTCGGGTCCCATCAGGCAATATTAAATTATAAAAATAAACAGATAGATGGCGCAATTGTCCAGTGTCCACTCAAAGAGTGGAAGCAGAGAATGTCCTGCGATGTGTGGCATAACCTAGAAAAAGGCACCAACTCAGCATTTTACCACGTACTTTCTATAAAAAAGTATGCAGCACTGATTTTCAAAATAGACTTATGATTAAATATGGATACGTTATTGAACATTAGTTTGTCAAAACATAGTACAATCTTATCAGCTGATAGCCCAACACTGCCTAAATAAACTACACCGTGTCAGATAAAAGCCAATAAGAGATACCAGCGGAGTGATGACGTGGTACGGTATCTCGAGTGGCGTGGAGTGGCGTGGCGGAGTTATTAGCTAATCTATATACACATACGCATTATACCGTCACGGATAATTGATTACCAGTGGCGTGCATGAGGTGGTTAACTGGGGTATGCACTATTCGTACGGTTTGCAAAGATTTTCTACTATTAGATAGACAGGTATGTTACGTGCCTACAAAGTCACCGCAAAAAGTGATCCGAATTTAGCTACTCCACTGAGCGCACACATGCATAATTTTGTGTTTACTTACATTATATATGTGTATATCATTTTCACATTTCTTGAACACAACTCGCCATTGTAGACAATATTTAGGTAGTATTTGTTTAAATAACTTTCGTTGTTTACAATGCGACTAAATGAAATTAAGACAATTAGCCACTTTTTCCTCCGTCAGTTTCGACGCGCTAGTGACATATCTAATAGTATAATATCTTTGAAAGTTTGTGTAAAATACAACATTAATTCTCCAATTCTGCTTTGTAATGACTTTTTCTTCTTCAGTGCATTTTTGCGTTTAATAAGTGAATACACTATTCATACGATGTTTATAAATAAAGTGTCAAGTTAATTCATTCATTGTTCGGATAACATAAGGTGTTTTTTTAAAGTCTGCACTTTAATAGGAGTCTTCTGTTCAACTTCATCCGCTGGACATTAATATATAGATTTTTTAAATGTCCTTACTACTGATACAATTGCCTGTTGTAAAATACTAAGTATTTAAACAGTAAGTGCTGTTTTAGATAAGTTGATAAAAGCAATATCCACACCACTTTACTATGAAGTTCATCAGAGTAGGGCAATTGATTTATAGTTTATACCGATTGAAATTTTTTAACTTAGTTCTGACAGGAATAAAAGTATTGTTTTTTTTTAGTTTTTATTCGTTTTCTATACTATTATAATATTATAAAGAGGAAAACTTTGTTTGTATATTTGTTTGTTTGTTTGATTGTAATGAATAAGCTTAAAAACTACTGGACCGTTTTTAAAAATTCTTTCACCATTCGAAAGCTACATTATCCACAAGTAACATAGGCTAAATTTAATTTTGGAAAAAAATAGGGTTCCGTAAGATATTTGGGTTTTGTAAAAAATCAACCAGAAAAGGGTAGGATAGGGGTAGTTAAAAGTTTACATCGAGTTTCACGCGGACGAAGTCGCGGGCGTCGGCTAGTTTCTTCAATAAATTATTAGAAAGAAATCTTATATATTTAATATTAAAACTCAAGTGTCTCTATTGTAATCCTAACTTCGGTTGTTTATATTAATGTTTTGATAACTCCAAATATCTCATTAATGCATCCGTTTCGTAGATTTTGAAATAACAAAAATTGCTTGAGAAAAAACAGAAGAATTTGTGTTTTATACTTATTTATTTTTAAATTGTATTTTCTAATAAATAATTTAAGTATATCTTTAATTTATCTATAGAATTTTCAACCATTTAGATATCATCTTTGTCGACGAAGTCGATAACGACACAATATTCTTAATATTTAATTTGGCTTCCATTTTCACATTAATGTTTTTTTTTACAAGTAAGCCCTTGACTACAATCTCACCTGATGGTAAGTGATGATGCAATCTAAGATGAAAACGGGCTAACTTGTTAGGATGAAATCCACACTCCTTTCGGTTTCTACACAACATCATACCGGAACGCTAAATCGCTTGGCGGTACGTCTTTGTCGGTAGGGTGGTGACTAGCCACGGCAGAAGCCTCCCACCAGCCAGACCTGGACCAATTAAGAAAACCTCAATGGGCCCAGCCGGGGATCGAACCCAGGACCTCCGTCTTGTAAATCCACCGCGCATACCACTGCGCCACGGAGGCCGTCGTTTTGCTGCGATAAAGCTGTTTTTCAAATACGGTAAATAAAAATTTTGTAATTTTGTGTACACCACGATGTTATTGATGTCAAGGGTTTAAAAATACTAAAATTATAATCAACGGAATGACGATAACTATAGAGTATAGATTGGGCTTAAAATGGCTCCTAGACCTTCACTGGTCTTTCATTTAGACGAACGTGTAATTGTGACAAATGTTCCACATTATCTGTAGCGATTTGTCTCAATTCTACGCGCCAATCAGGCTTGACCTTATTGGTATTTCTACGTACTACCTACGCTGGCAATGATCTTTTATTTTGTAGGAAATGTGGATTTAAGTGTGATCAAGCAATGCAACAATAACTTATACAATAACTCTGTAATAATTGCAACTACTGTACTGCTGGCCCATTCACTAATTTGGTCTTACACAAAACCTATTAAAGTAAACAAATTAACTGAGAAATGTCATCTACCTATTGTATGATATCCACGAAAAGTTGTCATTAGGTACCGAAGGACATTTTTTTTACTTAGACTCTCTATTTCGTATTTGTCAACTATTCAACTAATATACGTCAAAGTTAGTGAATTAGCCTGCTGACCTATATTGTGGGCGATGTTGACGACAATTTTGTTTTTATTTAGTTAATATACTGTAAAAAAGTAAAAACCGTTAATTTCTAGGCTTAGTTAGACACCACATCGCCCTATACTTAGTTTCAGACGCAACGCGTAGTTCCCGTTCTCGTGGCAAAACGGGGATAAAAAATATAGCCTATGTTTCTCTCTGATTGGTTTTGATAAAAAAAAATAGAAATCGTAATATTAGCGTAGATGTAACAATGTATATAATATACCAGTACGGTGGTATTAGCACGTCTATATCGCATAATTAATTTTACAACGATAATATATAATTGTACCCTAAATAATAAACAAAAGGTACTTTTCTACATAAAATCATATTTATTCAGTTTCACACTAATAAGTCGGTTTAAAAACGAAACTAATTAACATCTGTAAATGAACGAAAATTTAAACGAACCCTAAACCACTCTAGGGGGTGAGGGGTGGCTAAACCGCAACCACATGAATACGACTGATTTTTTCCTGGCTATGACAGTACCAGGGCATTATGATAGAGAAACAGGTATTAGTGAATTTGTATGTGTGTTTATTTATTCAAAGTTCCTGTATTTTATTCTGTCACTGTGTTACATTATATTTTAATGAACCATTTTTGCGTCGTAAATGCATTAACACGTATTCAAATACGTAATTAAATCCAAGTAATCTATGCAGACTTATTTTGCTGTTAGGTGTTGAAATATTCCCAAGTTATTGCAGATAATTAAGTCACAGTCATCATGTTATTATCTACACATACCACATAATTAGATAGATATATTGGTACCAAGTTGGTGCTTTATAAAAAGTTTCCGAGACATTATGATATGACATTTCCATGTTTCTAAATTGACCCGACTAATTAGATCAAAATAAAATTAAAGGACTTTTTGTATATTGATGACTTTATCTAATTCCTAACTAAATAAAACTTGATAAAATAATAACGTAGTGCTTTATTTTTTTTTAAATTATCTATTTTACAGGCTATATTATATACATTATATACAGTACATACACACCCCTTTAACTACGCCAATTTACTTTACTACGAATTTGTATTTGTTTTGAAATTTGAAAAAAGAAAATTAACTTTTATTAATCAAGTAGGTACAAGTCAGAATTGGAACCAGTTAATGTAAAGAAAGAGACGTGTATCCAAACGGACGTCTGAATGGACGTACGCCCTCGTAGTTTCCAAGAAAATATATTGTATTTTCTAAGATTTTTTCTCAACGCCTAACTAGATTTGCGTCACAGCGTTGCAAAGTTGAATGGGCAAGCGGTGACCTAGAACACAAGTTTTTATACTTTTACTGTATTTTAATGTCTCGAGAGATGGGTTTTAGGTTTAACTTGTAGAGTTTCGGTTTATAAATCATGTTTTATATTCAATGTTTGTTTTAAATATTTCATTTAAATAGTTCCTACAGTTAGTACCTACATAAATTAAATAAAGAAAAGCATACACCAGTGAAACCAAAGAAATATAGTATTGGAGATATTAATGTTTTGTTGAGTCACTAAAAATTAAATTAATAAGCAGTAAATTGGGTTTTTAAATTAATTAATAAACATAGTACATGTAGAATTAAATATAAATAAAATTTGCTAGAAAAGTAACACATCAAACTTTATAATATAAACGTAGCAAAACTAGATGGCGTTGCTTTCGCGTCGACGTCAGGCGTCCATTCAGCCGTATTACGTCACAAGTGAAACTCATTTTCCTATGAAATTTCAGGTGCGTTCGTAATTTCAGCGTCGTTTGTACTAGGCAAGCATAGCAATAGAAGATGTGTTTTTCAGCCACACCACCAAACCAGATGGGCTGGTGAAAAGGGCGGGGCGTATGCCAGATATGTTTATTTTTGGCAATCGGCTCCTAATCGTTTTCAGATGTTAGTTCGGGACTTACAAAAACAAAGCTTACAAAACAAAATAAGTGCTTGTTTTACAATTTAGGAGTAGGTAGGGTCCGAAATTACCTACAAAGAAAAAACACAACTAACAAAATATGTGTACCTACTGTTGAACATCGATATTTACAATTTTATAATATGAAACATTGTACAGTCGACAGCTTCTATTCACCTCTTGTGGCGCAGACTTCCTCACGATTCTTAGGATTCTGCTTTTGTATCCTTAGCTTGCTCAAAGCAGCTTTGCTTAAAACTTAACAGGTAACTCACCGATAACGATCGGACTCATCATCATCATCGAGGGGTGGTGGTTCGATCCTCGCCTAGTTGGTCTATTGTCGTACCCACTCCTTATACAGTCTTTCCCGACTAGTTGGAGGGGAATGGGAATAATAAAATAACAGGATAATAAAATAACAGAAGAACCCAGGCTGTAAATATTAGGAGAATCCATCCAGATTATAAATATTAAAAGATTTTTTTTTAATATTGGAAGAATATTTAAAAAATCCAGGTTTTAAATTTTAAGAGTGCCCGAAGCAAAGTCAATCCACTTTTTTTTGTTAAGATACAAACACAACCTACGTGCAAAAGAATAAAAAAGTAAGTATAGTTAATCTACTATGAGGACTCATTAAGAATTTGTATTAGAGAAAGAGTAGTGCATACTGCATACCTAGTTAAAAAACCTTGTGCACGCCACTGGTCACAGACATCCAAACGTAGTCGTAAAACTTCTATTTGTAGTCTTTGCCGTTAGGGAAGTTGTTTATCCCCGATAGGTAGGTTAGCAAAGACCTGGACTTCTTGGGTTACTTTGCTAATAATTCTTCAGGACAATTAGGTATCCTTTGTTATTTTGAAGAGATATATCTGTGTATATCTGTGTGCTGACCGCCATAGCAGGAGAGCCAGAGGTTTTGAATTTCGAATTTAGGCGATTCTTTTTGTAGACGGCGATAGCCAACAAACCTCGCTCTACAAAGGTTTTTTTGCCAGCCTATGTTCCTACCATATTCCATAATTAAGTACCTACCGAGGCTAACTAATAGGGAATTTGAACACAGTAAAGATATATCTTTACTGTGGTTTGGACTTTAGAAGATAGCAGGTTTCAAAGATCTAGACTCGCAGTCCTCAAACTAAAAAGCATATATTTTTTTATATTTTTCTTGGCATAATTTGTGAAATCATGTCTCCATTCACCAGTCACTTGGCTTCGCGGACACTCTTCGAAAAACACCGTTATTTTTTTTTAAAGACAATTTTAAAAGTTTAGCGAAGAGTTGCCATGAAGCTTATGGTCTGACGAAGTCATACTTGAATACTCATCATATCCCGTAGAATTACATGTTAAAAAGTTACGGCGCTTATTTGGGTCAAAGGAAGGGAAATTATAATTATATTTTGCTATCAATTTATTTACTCAGTGTGGAACTAAGTTCTTTTGTAGCAGCTTTCTATTACTAGGTTAACAGCAAGTTAAAACTTCCCAGTTTACATATTTCCACGAAAAATTTTACCAAGTAACAGGCGAACATAGTGGCAATGAAGCTTTTCTTTTGTAACAATTTACAGCGATATTACATTTTCTTACATGAATGTACCTGAATATTAGAGTTATCAACTTCCACGTATAACCCTCAATGTAAATGGTGGACGTCCATCGCCTAATTTTTATCGTTAACTTAAATTTCTTGTATAATAAATATTATATTAAAATGATCCGATCATTGTGTTTACGTTTCTCATATTTTATAAGTATCTATCTAACTTGAGATTTTACGTGTTGCGTATGGCGTTTGATATAAATTGTTAGTTTAACTGTAATGTTAACATTTCGTATAATTTATTATTTACAATTGAAATATATTTCTGTTAGGTCAAAGTGTAACAATAGAGAGATTTCTAGACTGGTCAACCAAATCTGAGTTTTGGAAATCACAAATTCATTTAGGAAATGTTCTCTTTTCAAAGGATTATTTTCAAAATTTTCGATTTTTATTTAGTTTTTATTAAAAAGCTAAGTCAGTTTTATGTCTTTATTTTTATTTTTAGATTTTAAATATTATTTATTTATGTGCAGAAAAATCCTGCATATTTCATTTTTATAGATCATTGATCAAATGAACTCACATTTTTAGAAGCTTATAAAACTCTTTTTCAGTTTTTAATTTCTTTATTAATATTATATTCACCCATAGGGTGAAATGGCAATCTCATGTTGTTTATCGTATTGTATCACATATTTTTATGTGCGGGTAGGAGATTGCCCTAGCTCCATTTTACCCTATCCCGCCCTGTACATGTGCGTAAGTGTGCGTGCAGCCGCATATGTGTTGGGTATAGCTTCTCGTCGCTTTTGAACGCCTGGTACATACGTGACTGGTGTAACTCACATGTCCATGGACGTGATAATTTTCTCCACACACGTGTACCTACCTATTATTAGACAAGAACAGGCAAGATATAGTTGAATGAAATTGGGTTTATTTATTATTAGCAGAACCTCGCGATTTCACTTGCGTAGTTCCCGTTCCCGTGAGAATACGGGAATAAATATAGCCTATTTTACTCCCTGACACTGTAGTAGTTTTTGAACTTATTCGCTAGTTTTCATCGAATCACGACATACTGAGTTGACATAGGAACGACATAGGAAGTTGTCATGAATGTTTTTAAGACGCTGTATGTCTATCTGTGTGTGCGAATGTAAGTATGTAATCCTCTCATAACGTTTGAACAGTTTACCCAGTTTTATAGCGCTTCACAGAACTTAGATTTAATAAAACATTTGTAACTATCCGGACAACTAGATTTTGAGCAAACTCAAAACAAAAATTTCTAAAATTTGTTGTTTTTACATCTTTTATACCGAAGAAAAACACGGTCAAATGTTTCGACAATGATGTTACCTACCTACAGGATATTATTTTTTTATAAATCATATATTCTGCAATTCCTAGCCGTAATAACAGTCAGTGAACGGGCCCGGTTGTTTTTTCTTCTATTCTAAACATTCCATGTTGCAACATTGTAAAAGTTACAAATAAAATCCAGCTTATTTCTTTAATAGTTGTCAATTAACACATTGAAACAATAAATTACCTAAAGGTAGGTATAATGTTAATATAATCGCTGTGGATTGTAGAGTGTAAACACGTGTAGATGTTACACATTTACACACTTTTCGTGTTTAAATGTTACATGTGTGTCCATACGAGTTGCGAAAATTCCTCGTATCACATATTCTCCTGGTACTAACGTGTGTCCGGGACATCACATGACGACATTTAATGTAATGTGACGTGTCACATGGCATACATTCGTTCCAGAAAATTCTTATCTAGCTATAAAAGTACATATCTATAAAATAACTTTAAATATGAATTGATTATGAAACACGGCTATAACTCACGTGATATTAGATCGGAGTACGCTCGACTAGTTTCGAACCCTTACGGGGCCCTTAGTCATGAGCTGGTTCTTAATCAATTAATATGAATCACGATAGTTCAAATTCTAAAATAACTTTAAATAGTTTAAAAAACTAAAAAAACACGCTTTTAGCACGCACTAAAAATTACAAATATTGAATTTAAGTCACGTAACTATTTCTTTCGTATTCAGCAAACCCTTTCCTTTGATATCCATAATATCACGGGGATTTCAAACAGCCAGTTCGCCATCTTAGGGAGGCCGCCATATTGGACTTCTTAGCTAGTGATGTATTGTCATCAGAGCTCAGAGCGTGTGCAAAATTTCATCCTAATCGAAAACCGAGAAGTAGCTCAAATTAAGATTTCAAGATTGTCTTACATACATAGTCACAAGTGATAATAATTATAAAACGTGTAAAAATGAGTTCAAGCGATTTGCTCTGAGTTCTTACGACGAGTTCTATCTGAGAAACGTCATTACAAGTCCAATATGGCGGCCTCCTCAAGTTTGCGGACTGGCTGTTTGAAATCCATGATATGAATATCAAATGAAAGGGTTTGCTGTCAGAAATACCAAAAAAATTGGTTGCCTGTAAAGTCGGTATACGGGCGAAAGTTTTACATGACAACGACTTTGAGTGGTAAAATAATTTTAATGTGAATATTCATTCGTATAGTAGGAAGAAGGATGAAATAATAGTAACAATTTAAAACATTTATTTATACAAAGAATTATATTTAAAACATTAATTTATACAAAGAATCTCGCACTGAATTTCATATTAACAAAATTTTATTCACTCGCTCTCATTGTGAGCGCATAACGTGAGCGGAGCGTAACGCAGTTTCTTGAAGTGTCACCCGGCAAACCAATTTATAAGACGTTTATAAGACGTAGTTTTGAATATTATCTTTTTCTTGTTACAGATTCAGGGGTTTCCAAACATGTATGCTTTCCACGCGTACGAGCGCAAGCAACGTCGCACCCCTAACCAACACATACACACGCTCCACCAGGACCGAAGGGTGAGTCAAATCAGATGTATCTTTCGCTGTTATACCGCCCTGGTAGACGTTAGCCGCGTTACACGCGTGGTGTGTGCGGCCTACAAAAACAATTTTAGGTGCCGTTGGCCCGGTTTAACCTTGACCTAGTCTAACACGCTGAATCGTGCCACTCACATCGTACAACAAACATATTTAACGCATATTATATTCGTATATCAATTGGTTGTTATTAACAACGAGTTAATAATAACTCGTACCTACTTGAAAAATTTCGCCAGTACCTGTGCCAGTACAGTGTTTGCTTCAAAAAATTTGTAAGAATTTCTAAATATTCATGAAGATAAAATCTTGTAAATTCCCTCAAAAATGAGGACGACTTGTGCGTACTAATCTATTTAAATATATATGCAAATTATATAATGACAGTTGTATTATTTTTTTACTGTTACTGTAACTTTTAGACATTTACCTTTTCATATGTATAAAATCTTTAACTTATTTATACTCAACTCACTCAACTTATTTATAATTTAAATGATATTTTTATAAGCATTGACATAGGAACTAATTAAATAATATTTTTATAAGCATTGGCATAGGAACTAATAGATGATGACAGTATCTAAAATCCAATGCACTAATAATGGACACCAATTATTGGCGTCAATAGTAGACACGTACAAAACCATAGCTTTTACCCATGCTAATACTTTTGTTCACTAGGTGGCATTGTACTAAATAAGAAATAAACCTAAAGATAGACACCTAGATTACCCTAATAGTAGACACTGTCTAGGTCTACGTCACCTAAAGGTTATCTACCTTTAGGTGTCGTTAAAGGAGGTTGTTATTAAAAAAATGAGAATGTTATTAAATAAATAATAAACAGAAATTTAATCCGGTTTTAATTATAGTAATTAATAATTATTTATTTATCTATACTAATATTATAAAGAGGTAAAGTTTGTAAGTTTGTAAGTTTGTAAGTTTGTAACAATTCTTTGAAATGGGGTAATCTTCGGAACTACTGGTCCGATTTTAAAAATTCTTTCACCAGTAGAATGCTACGTTATCGGGGAGTGCTATAGGCTATATTTTATATTTCTATCATATATAACTACTGAGTTATCGCGGGTTTTCTCTTACAGGTCGGACCGAAAATCTTACTTATTCGCATGCGCTGCCTCAACCATTGCGTATAACTGAAATTGATGTATGAAGACTTTTTGAACCTTTATAAGTTCTACAAAAAAGTCCGCGACACCATATATCTATCTTTTATATTTTAGCATATATAGTACCTTTAGTACTTTAATAAATTATTTAAATTTTAAACTAAGGTTTACGTCATTATTTACACAACTAAACTTAAATCCTTATCAAAATAAATTATTTAATAATCACAAGGATATTATAGAGATAAGATTTGCCCTTTACAGTATGTTAATTAGTTATATAGTTTCGGAGATAATACAAAATTACTGAAAGTCTCAGAAATGCCGCTATATGACGCCCTGCGGTTTTAATTACGTGGTTCCCGTTCCCGTGTGAATATGAGGACCAAACATAGCCTATGACACTCGCAAATAATGTAGCTTTCTATTGGTAAAAGAATTTTCCAAATCGGTCCAGTAGATCCAGAGATTACCCCCGACAACCACACAAACTTTACCTCTTTATAGTATTAGCATAGAAGTCGCTTGGGAAATTATAGTCTTTTGGTCATTTGCACCACGCTCAAAAGGCTGGATTAATTTTGCTGAGGGTAGGGATAGGATAGGGGTAGGGAAGGGGTAGGATAGAGGTAGGATAGGGGTAGTGTAGGGTAGGGGCAAGGTAGAGGTAGAGGTAGGGGAAGGATATGGAAGGTATAGGGTAGGGGAGGAGTAGGATAGGGGTAGGGTAGGGTAAGGTAGGGTAGGGGTAGGGTAGGGTAGGGTTGGGTTGGCTTACGAGCAGGGTAAGGTAGAGGGAGAGAAGTTTACGTCATTTTTTACGCGGACGAAGTCGCGGGCGTCCGCTAGTAATAATAATAATTTGAAATAAGGGAATGAACGTTTGTTTTTGTTTCTTTTTTCAATTTGTTCCAGCAGTTTGGCAAAGATGTATAACAATTCTGCAGCCTGGGTGATAGACCTCACACAGGATAATATTTTGAATTTAGAACACTATGGATCGCGGGTTCCGGAATTCCTTGTAATGATAATTAATTTGTTTCATACCGATTTTTTTGAATTTAGAACATACTTAGACGTGATTATATTAAGAAATGTTTGGAAACTTTGTACATATATTATTGTAGCTACGAGTAGGTGCGTAAATTTTTTAAATGGCCTATAAGTTATGGTTTAAATACGAGTGAAAATTTAACCCCGATTGAATTAAAACAACAAGTAATTGACAGCGAATTGGACTGTTTACCGGCAAAGTCTAGTGTGGTCTAGAGAAAAATATCTAAAAACTTATGATTACACGTTTTATATTTTTTCGCTATTGAGGTGAAAAGTTGTATGTATCACACGAGAGCAAAGTACATTACGCTCAGGATTCTAACCAAGAATCATAGAATCCTTCGCTTGTTCGGGATTTAAACTCGGCACTCGACAAACAAATTTAGACTTTGCTCACTTGTTGAACAAATAACTATTTTTACAGATCCGTTGGGCAGAACAGCTTTTTACTAAAAATCGAGTCAAACGTTATCCATTTCCGCACTCTGATGACACGTTACACCGTGTAAAAAGAATAGACAACTTCACCAGGGATACAGAAAAATCAAAGGATGTACGATACCTCCAAAGACAACATAGACTGTTTAACGATGAGTTATGGGAATATGAGTGGTATTTGGTAAGAAATTAATTTCATAAAATTGATTTTTTTTTGACATATTAGTTCTTTAAACTCACTTCATAATAATTATTAAGACCAATTACTAGAGTAAAATTACTTTGAATATTATTTTATAATTTTATTATAATTAATATTAGATTGAAAGGATGCTAGTGCTGTTCTAGTGGTTTCAATGTTAAATTGCCTATAATTTACACATACATGGTCTAAAATCTTGCATAAGGGATCTGTTTCCCTCATCTGTTATTTATTTGTGAATGTGAATATTTTCTATCAATTACTTCTTATCCCATATAAATAACAGATGAGGGTATATACTCCTTATGCTAAAATTTTGATACGCTATTTCGAATTTAGAATTTTGATTCCACTAGAATTCATCATTATATTCTATCTATTTTTCGGGATATAAAGTAGCTTATGTGTTAATCCATGCTATAAATTTCAGCTAATTCAGTTCAGTTGTCGAGGCGTGAAAGACTAACAAACTATCATATCATCATAATCATCACTTTTCGCAAATCTCAGGAAACCATGGATTTTTCGGGATATAAAGTAGCATATTATGTTTTCAGAGTTAAATCTATTTCCTTTCCAAATTTCAGCCAAATCGCTTCACTAGTAGCGGCATTAAAGAGTGACAGACTTCCAAACATCCATACAAACTTTCGCGTTTATAATATTAGTAAGAAGTAGGAGAGATAATTCGGAGCTTAGAACATGTTCTTTCAATGCGGGCTGGTGTGCTAAGGGTTTTAGGTTTTATTTAAATTTATGTACAATGTTTTGACATTTGTATAAGTTAATGATAATGACTTGAAGGCTTAACTAAACGTGCTCTCAGAGACGTAATACAACTACCTACTTCTCAACTCCGGGTTACTGCTGATAATTTTTTGGAATAAAGCTCAATATAAAGCCCAGGGCTCGAACCAAGGAACGTGATCCGAAAAATCCAAAGAAACTAAAGAAGTATGTGAAATTGAATATTTAAAAGTGCCAATTTTATATGCATTATAAAAATATTGTACTCAACGGTATTTTTTGTACCCTGCAGCAAGATACACGTACCGATCCATACTTGCCTCGTCTAGATCTCAACGTGTTGCCTGTCTACGCGCTTGGTTACAACGGCCAGGGTGTTCGCGTGTCAATATTGGACGACGGCGTCGAGCACAATCATACCGACCTACACGAGAACTACGTTAGTCTTATGTGATTGATCCTAGTAATTCAAACAAAGGGTGTGCAAGTTGAGGTGGACGTTTCTGTTTTGTTTCTTTTTATCGCCCACCAACCAACCAACCATCAAGCGGGATCACTGTCGAAAGCGTAGGAACGCTATTAGCGAGACAATATTATATCTTAACCGTAGAACTTGTTGAAAACGAATCGCGTCACACTACGTGTTGGCAGTTCTACGCGCTTGGCAACGTCCGATGCAAACTTATGTCTTATTGCGGATTCGCGCAGGTAGTACTTAAGGTACGCGAATATCATCAAGACGCGTGAGGAGACGGCGGATGACCGTTGCGTCAAAATGTTACTGCAGATACCTAAAATTCAGTATTGCGCGTGTCACGCACGTACGCAAAGTCATAAAATTTCCATCGTAACTATTACAACGGCCGAAAAACTTACAGTGGCGGAGGTGTGAGCGTGTCAATATTGAACGACGGCTACACAACACACTGAACTATACGAGAACTACGTCAGTGTCATGTGATCCTAGTAATTCGAACAAAGGTGTGCAAGTTGTCGTGGACGTTCTGTTTTGTTAAACAACACGCTTACAGCAAGCAAGCAGCAGCGCCCAGTGTGTAAGAAAAGAAAATCTTGGAATCTCAATTTGACTGACTTCCCGGTCTTCGATTATTATGGATTATTAGGCGCATGCCCCGAACCGGATTCGAACCCACACCCTCCGGAATCGGAGGCAGAGGTCATATCCACTGGGCTATCACTGCTCTTATACTTAGTATTTAGATGCAATTCGGATTGGTTCTTTACATGATAAACACTGTTTGCGTCGCTTTTAAACCGAACGCATGCGAGGGAAAGGGTTGGCGTTGCGCGTACCTACCTTATTTTAGACGAAAATACGCCTATGTTTTATTAACAGACGATGGGTATGTACCTAATTATTATGTCCTTGTAAGTTTTGGATTATAGATCATTTATTTTAATTTAAGAATCTGATGCAGTATCGCAGTAACAGCGAGTTCTAGTAATGTAGATCAAAACGATAAGTTTACTATTATATACCTACAATCTACATATAAAAAAAATATTAAAGTACATTGTACAATAATATTAAAACTATTTAAATGAACTACCTAAATAATACTATGGTAGTGAATAAAAAACATTAGTAACAGACTACATTTTTCTGGACGACCCGCAACCACAACGCTCAGTCACCGGAAATAAATAAATAGGTACATATTCTTTACTGTGGCTCAGTCACCGTATCCACAATTCCACATTGAGACCGTGGGTGGTACTTACTTAAGTATTCTGTGCCGTGGTTCCATTAGGTTTGTAGAACATCTCTTTTACTTTTCTTGTGCCCTGGTAACTTCGCGGCCGATACATCGACTGCGGCGCATGAACCACCGCTCTGCGCAATTTTGATGGCCGTGAGGCCGAATCGGGTGTGTATCTGTACCCACTATAAATAGATGGCGCTAGCAGACAATTCAACGACTTTTTGTATTCTGTTATTTTGTATATCTGTAAATGCGAAAATGTTTGTGTTCTAACGCCTAATTCACTGAATCCACTATAAAAATATTTGACTAATGTAAAAAGCTACATTATTAGCGAGGAACATAGTTTATATTTCCCCCTATTCCCACGGGATGAGGAACTCAAAAAACGGGTGAAATCGCGAGGGTTTATCTATTCTAAAGATAAACATAAGAAAATAAACCCTATTTTGCCCTCGATATGTCCTACCACAATAACCTGAGAACGTAATTGATTTCATTCAGAACGATAATGAAGTCCAAACACAAGGTAACTGTAAGCTATGGTTGCCCTTCCGATTATTGAAAGTTTTCCTCGATTTCTCCTGGATCGCATCATCAGATCCTAATATTGTGACTGGGACCACCTCAGGAGTATACCCTTTCAAATAAAAAAAGTAAAAAAATATTCAAATCGGTCCAGGTGTCTTTGAATAATCAGGTAACATAGGTACATACAAAAAAAAACATACACTCGAATTGAGAATCTCCTCCTTTTTTTGAAGTCGGTTAAAAATTTAAGAAATAGGTATTTAATGTAATTTATACAAAATGTTCTTAAATTGAATATCTAAATTTAAATCATAAATGTATTATATTTGTGTATAATTTTAATTTTTTTTATTAATAGTTAGTTATATTTCCCTAGGACCCTGAAATAAGTTGGGATTGCAATGAAGGCGACTCCGATCCTTTTCCGAGATATGACGAAAAAAATAGTAATTCCCATGGGACTCGATGTGCTGGAGAGGTAAATAACAAAAATAATAACATTTGCTTACCCAATCATAATGATTATGAGACCGGAAATAATCAATGGATAACGTATCAGAATTTGTGATAATATGTGTATTTCATTCGTCAGATAGCTATGACGGCAAACAACGGAAAATGTGGCGTAGGTGTGGCTTGGGGAGCCAAAGTGGGAGGAGTTCGGATGCTTGACGGCCGTATCACTGATCGAATAGAAGGTGAAGCAATAGGTGAGCAAAAGCGATTACTTAAATTTTATTGACTCCTAGTAGATTTGTTCGTCATCCATGCTGAGCTCAAACTGTTTAACAAAAAAAAACTAATAAACCAAAGTCAGTCCCGTTCCCTGATTGGTTGGTTGTGGATTTGCTATTTATTTATTTAGATTAGAATTACGTAGATAGTGACAATCGTCATACAATATGAAGACAAAGAAATCTAATAGGCGGACACGGTGGTCATTATGATCAGTATTGACTGTGTAACTTGTACATATGTTTTCTGTGACTGTGTTCCCACTCACACTCCCATGAAACAAACCTTTGCAGAAAAGTGAAATAGCCTGTTTGTGTATGATCATTGAAAACCTGCTTTATATTTATGTTCTCCTAGTACATTTGATCGCCATGTCGAGTTCTCGCAATGTTTCAAACACGTTGTGATGCTTCTTCTTGCTGCAAAGGAATATCGCGATTTCTTTCGTCGGCTATTTATTAATAATTATTATTTATTATTATAATAATGTATCTCCTTGTCGTTTCGTTCTTAGCACAGTGCTTAATTCAATAATACTTTTTATTCAATGTTTTTTAAAAGTAACAAATTCTCAAATTAAAAACAAAATACTTGAAATATGTTTTAAGCTAATACCAATGACTTTACATTTCAAAACACGTAAAAAATCCATTTTATTATCAAATACGTACAAACACACTACGCGAAGAACGCACTACCGAAAATTAAACGGAACGTTTTTAACCACTTGGACTGACGTTTTGTAGTTTGAGTACAGAAGTTCGTTTTGTTATTGTGTCAAATTATTTTTTTCCTCTGCTATGTGACGCCGCCACTTTTTGCCAAATGGCGCGTGACGCGCATCTGTGACGACGCCACATTTTGCCAGATGACGTACTTATTTCATTTTAACCTTGACAAGTTGTTTAAACCTATTTTTTTGCGTCGGGGGTTTTATTGTCGGGAACTAGCACTGCGTTCGTCGTCAGATTCGCTTTCACAATCTGAAAGTAGAGCCAGTATCTCCAAATCACTATCGTCACTATCACTGAATAATGTCATGGCCATTTTAATTTTCTTTTTATAAACTTTTATTCAAAAATAATGCAACCATCCGAACAATTTCTCAGATTGCAATTTAAGATAGCTTACACCGATCTATGGATATGGCAAAACGGTCGGATAGGTTATTGACACGCAGAAATTTACATTTACAAACAGAGGCCTATCTCTAATCTGTGTGATCCGTCCTCCCAAAGATAGATTGATTTTTAAAATAGCAAACTCTATCCGAGGATAGCTTATTGGCATGCTTTATTTAAGAAATAGATTGATATATCAATCTTAGATAGGAAAACACGGATTAGGATTGATTATTAATTTCGGGATAGAGACATAAATTAATAAAAAATACCAAATCATTATTTTTCAATTATTTTTTAATTAACAATAGCGACAATTTCAAAGCGATCAACAAAGCGACCGACTTTTATACTGCATCTTCATACTGTGAACAAAACTGCTGTCTTCTTATGCTACCCTAGTAGCAATACTGAAACGTGACGTAACATCAAAACGTTATAAAGGATCGGGTTAGTAAATAAATAATTTTATGTTGCTCCGACTCCGTACATCTTTGATATAATTACTCTAAATTAAATCGTATTAAAAACAAATACCTTTTTAATACGATTTAATTTAGATTTAATTTTTAAATTTAAATGTTGTTTTTAATTTTATTATAATTAAAATTTTAATAAATAATTAATTATAACCTTGTTTACCTTAGAAGAAAATTAGAGTCGATGTGGAAAAGAGTTCATGTAAAAGGAATCCATGCTAAAGGAGTGCCGTGCCGGTTGGCTATTCCGCATGGCTCTCCGAACTGGATATGATATCTCTGGATATGATACTGAATAAGTAAAAGATTTTATATAAACGCTCTAATAAGCAGAAATTATTTTGTTCTTTATAATTTTTAATTATTTAAACCTATAAACCTAATTTGATGATGATAACAAAAGATGATATGATAACAAAAGCTAGTCGCGCGGTTTAATTAAATTGAAATTGAAATCATACACCATATTATTTCACCCCCTATTTTATTTTAGGGATAAAAAGTAGCCATTAACGACTTTAAAACGGTTATAATGAAATAAGTACGTCATCTGGCAAAAAATATGGCGACACACAGAGAGGAGGAGATGCCGCCACACGCCAAATGAGACAACTGGACGTCACTTTTCGTCAATTTGTAACAGGAGAACATAAATAAATAAGAGTATCTAAAAGATACGTTTACTACTACGCCATCTAATCAAAGACGTTTGAACTAAATAGCAAGCGTGGTAGAAAACTTTTCTTATCATGCTACGAATCATAATTTTATTGTTTCCACTGATTTTGTATAATACTTAGTTATTATAGTGTAATATAAATCTTTCCACTGAACTTAAGTCCACTTACTACGGGACCCAATAATTTTAGGATACGCTTGGGATAAGGTGGATATTTATAGCGCTTCATGGGGTCCTAACGACGATGGGAAAACTGTAGAAGGGCCTGGACGACTGGCTGTAGAAGCTTTTCGACGAGGCGTGGATAAGGTACTTTTTCATATTGTTTACATAGCTTCAGTATGTTGTAAATCTAAACTAAATCTAAAGTGTCTGGCTGTGATTTCACATCTGGACCGATTTTATTGGGACTTTCACTGGGATATAGCAACATATACTTAGGCTACTTTTTATACCGGAATATTTTATGGTTTCCGCGGGATTTATGAAAAACTGAAATTCTGCTTCATAATTAATGAATTAGGTAAATAAGAATAAAACGTTATTTAAAAATATAACCGACTTCCCACGCACTTGTCGCACTTAACCCTACATCTCAAAACTCCTGAGCCAATTTTGTTGAAACTTGTACTATTCTTTAAGTATGAGTAAACCTATCGAATTAAAAAAAAATCTATACAAGATACGAAAATTGATAACCTTTTTTTTCAAGTCGGTTAAAAATCAATTCTCTTATCTATTTTAATAAAAGAGCCGTGGTAACCCAGTGGATATGACCTCTGCCTCGAATCCGGCCGGGGCGAGCACCTCCAACTTTTTAGTTCATGTGCATTTTAGGTAATGAAATATCACGTGTCTCAAACGGCGAAGGAAAAATATCGCGAGGAAACCTCACCTGAGAATTTTCTTAATTCTCTGCGTGTGTGAAGTCTGCCAATCCGCATTGGGCCAGCGTGGTGGACTATTGGCCTAACGCCTCTCATTCTGAGAGGAGACTCGAGAGTGAACCGAATATGTTGTTCTCGGAGGTCAACAGTGAACCGAATATGTTGTTAGTGATGATCTGGGTTTGAGTCCTGTATCGGGCTTTAAAAACTGAAATATTGGATATTTTTTTTCTTCCGAGAAATACTATATCAATAGTTTTATATTTTATATATAAATATTTATATTAAATATTCGACCAGAATAGGCAAGAATATAGATTTACAAATATTTTAGGGTCGTGGTGGAAAAGGATCTATTTATGTATGGGCGAATGGCAACGGCGGAAGTCACGATGATAACTGCAACTGTGATGGGTAAAAAACAAAAACTATATCAAAATACCTTTACTTTTAACACCATAATAATTAATAAAGTGTACCTATTTTGTTTTTCAAAGGTACTCCTCCAGCATCTATACGATATCAATCGGTAGTGCATCTCAGCAAGGCCTGTTTCCCTGGTATGGAGAAATCTGTGCATCGACCCTCGCCACAGCGTACTCCTCTGGTGCATACAAAGACCAGAAAATAGTAATTATGTGTATTTAAATATAATGCTAACAAGTCATTATGTCCTAGTATCACATTCGACAGGTTACGTAAAGGATTCTTGCTTCGAATAGCGAGCGATCTTGTTTGTTCTACCGAGGCTTGTTCATTTTCGCAGATCATCAACTTAAAAATTCTAATGTACTTTCTAATTCTATGTAGCCTTGGTATAACATTCGACAGCATACGAAAACGGTCGCATCGCGTTTGTTAATTTACAATAATTAGCTTCACTTGTAACTAACTATGTATGTAAGAAAATCTTGGAACCTTAATTTGACCCACTTCCCGGTCTTCGATTAGAATCAAATTTTGCACACGCTCTGAGTTCTGATGACAATACATGACTAGCTAAGAAACGTCATTACAAATCCAATATGCCGGCCTCCTGGCTGTTTGAAATCCACCCCCATGTCACCCATGTTATGGATATCATAGGAAAGGGTTTGCTGTCAGGAATACGAAAAAAATAGTCACTTAAATCCAATATTTGTAATTTTTAGTGCGTGCTAGCTAGCCATTGACGATCAAGTATACCCACGTTTCTGCAGCACCCACGGCTATAACTGATCGTGTGTTAGTCGCTGCGTGCATGACGGCTCGACTTGACGCATTTATGAAACGTCTTCGCTGCGGGCAGCGCTGAAGAAACGTGGGTATACTTGATCGTCAATGGTTAGCTCTAAAAGCGTGTTTTTTAGTTTTTTAAACTATATATTATTTAAACACAGGGCCACAGAATGTTTTACAAGTTTCTATGTTGTCAATGTCAAAACAATGTTCCACATCTCCCCTACATTCTCCAATCTAAAATTTTGAATTTACCGCCCAAAAATCGTTCGTACTCGACTAAAATACTAAAAAAAAGAAGTCCGAACTAGGCCATAATATGGCTAAAATTTACCGGAGTGCGTCCCGTGTGCAGTTATGTGGAACGTTTTAGATTTAGGTTCTAGTAACTCATGTATGCCTAGTGTAATATTTCACAGATTACGAAAGATATTTTACGTCGGAAACCACAAAAACAAACATTAAATTGTACGATTGTACCGACCCGACCTTACCATTGGATTCTCGCTCGTTGTGATTGGACTACTATCACTCACAGGCTACTACTGACACGAACGACTCTTGCACACTGGGACATACGGGGACGTCGGCTGCAGCTCCTCTGGCTGCTGGTATTATAGCGCTGGCTCTTCATGCTAAGTGAGTAAGATAAACCTTTTCATAAACCATTGTGGTTATATTATTATGTAGTGGTTATTAATTTTATGTATAGAAGGATCTGTGTGACGTTATACTTGGATCAGTCCGCCTGTCTGTTATGTGAATGAAAAGTGTAAAAAACATCGAGTGGGTTGACAAAATAGTTTCATGGTGCTGTAATTAACTAATTAATATAAAATTTAATAGTGGATTGTTTAACTAATTTATTAATTCATCATCATCATCATATCAGCCGATGGACGTCCACTGCAGGACATAGGCCTTTTGTAGGGACTTCCAAACATCACGATACTGAGCCATCTGCATCCAGCGAATCCCTGCGACTCGCTTGATGTCGTCAGTCCACCTGGTGGGGGGTCGGCCAACACTGCGCTTACTAGTGCGGGGTCGCCATTCCAGCACTTTGGGACCCCAACCTCCATCGGCTCTTCGTACTATGTGCCCCGCCCACAGCCACTTCAGCTTCGCAACTCGTTGAGCTATGTAATTTATTAATTATAAAACATGAAACAAAAGAAATTTCAATGACTGCTAATGTTATTTACTAACCGGAATCGGAATTTTGTCATTATTTTGGTCATTAACTGTGTAATCTCGTCTTTTTCAGTCCAAATTTAACATGGCGAGACGTGCAACATCTAATTGTGTGGACGTCCGAGTATGCACCGCTCAGCGAAAATCCTGGATGGCAAATTAACGGGTAGGTATGCCTATTAAATAAATAAGTGCATTTTTTAAACTATTACAAATAGATAGCAAGCAAATCAGAAAAAAATATTTGTGTGTATTTTAGTGAGACTAACAAAACGGCAGCTTATTTTTGTAATAATTATAAAGATAGTATATGAAAATAATATAAGTTTTATTGATTTATTTCACAGAATTGGATTGCGATTTGACCTTCGATTTGGCTTTGGATTATTAAATGCAGAAGCACTTGTCACCGCAGCATTGAATTGGACCACGGTCCCCGAGAAACAAACGTGTCGTATTGATGCTTCTTTGTGAGTATGAAACCCTAGTAAATTCGTGATTCACTTTGTGCTCCAGGAGCGCGACGATCAAAGCGCACAAACTTTGCTGACCCGGTAGCAAAAACTGGAACTAGCGTTGAATTACGATCGCGACAACATGGACAGTGGCTCACTGGGCCAGAAAGTTTGTCTATAATGCACTTTATCATCACACTCATAAGCCTAGTTTGGACTACTTTAGTATTTTAGTCGAGTACGAACGATTTTTGGGTAAATCCAAAAATTGTTCGTCCTCGACTAAAATACCAATAGTCCGAACTAGGCATAGAGAGCTGTGACTTATCGTTGTGATCTTTGCTATCTATGGGTGACTTTATTATTAATTTTAACCGTCACATATCCCAAGCTATATTTTTACTGCTATATCTAGCACACAGTGTAGGATATGGAACAAAGATGGCACTTAGTCGCAAACACAGAATAAGTATGATCTAGAACGAGTCTTTACAAACAGCGAGGTGAAGCCGGTGAAACCCATAAAAATGAAACAAACGTCACGCATCTACTTGATATTCGCTTAAACAAACTTTTTTCATAATTTGTATTTAAAAAAACACTATAACAATAATTACGTAAATTAATATAATAATCAATAATTACCAATACTCTCATCTTATATCTTTAATTTTTGTGAACTATTTTTAAAATATTTAAAAACACAAGACGCCATTTTCCAAATAATATTGAAAATTACTGATGCGACGCTTCGTGTCGTATTGACTCGAGAATGTATTCGTTTTTGAATTTTGTATTTGGAGCGGTTCAGTATCAAGATTATTCAAGAAAAATGGTTTTTAAATATTTTAAAAACTATTCACAAAATCTAAAGAAATACGGAGTATTTTTTATTGGTGTATATATTTTAATCGATTAATAAATTAATTTACGTAATTGTTGTTAATTTTAAATTTTGAAATACAAAATATGAGAAAAGTTTATTTAAGCGGATTTCAAGGAGACGCGTGACGTTTGGTTTTTTTATAGGTTTCACCGGCTTCACCACGCTGCTTGTAAAGCCTCATTCTGGATTTTTTTTTTCTGTGATTAGAATAAGACCTTGCTCTAGTAACTACATCAAGGTTTCATTCTTAGATACATAAATAATAGGTTTCATTCGGTATTTAGGTTTTAACTTGTCTAGTTGATTTTTAATCTGTTGTGTTGTTCTACGATGACTACGTCACTACTCCTCATAATTTATGTACTCCTAGTGAAATTGTTCCCTTGTTCGCAATGAATCCACCAAAATTCAAAATGGCACCGTATCCACGCATGCGCCTCAGTAGATTTGTCCACAGACTACATATTACAAGATTGGTTGGTCCACAGAGTTAAACAACCTAACGAAGTTATAGTGTCACAAACTTATCTGGGGCTCTAGCCATGTTGACTTTCTGCGATAGAAAACGCTTACGAAAATTTAAAAATATATTGAAATTGAAGTTCGAAATTCGAGAAAAGTCGTAGCCATATTTACCACGATATATATTCGTATATCAAAATTCCTAGTGCAAATATAAATACAGAACGTTAAGTGGTAGCCAAATTGCAATTTTGACAAGCGCCTACGATTCGAAGTCAAAGTAATTTTTACACAACCTAACAATTACATCGCTTACACTCGATAAACAGAATATTCAATTACCTACTTGATCGATGTTTTACTGTTCCGTCAGAAGAATCGATTCTTTTTAAATACTGTTTTAATTACAAATTTGATATAATTAAGTTACACATACCTTACACATAAAAATGTTACTTTACATGTAATTTTCGCAAAAAACAAAAATTAGCTCATATAAGCTTTATATTTTACAAACGGTTCATTAAATCGAAAAATGTTGGTACAGGACCCCTCATAACTTTCAAAGATCTATCCGACATCCCACCCATGAAATAAATGGGTAAAAAAATCACCTCCACTTTACATGTAGGTAAGTATCTTATAAAAATATTTTTCAATATTTTATTTTTCGACTTAACTCACATTTTTAATGTACATGCTCATGCTAGTTTACAGCTTTCTAGTAGTAACAGTCTCTGCACCAAACTGCAGACGGACGGACGGACAGACAGAGGGACAAGGCGAAACATAAGGATTCTTTATGCATTATGGAACCCTAAAAAAGGCAAAATTAATTTAGTACTAATATACATTCATTGTTCTTGTGCAAAACGTTTAATACAAAGCTCAATAGATGGCGCTGTACCTAGGTTACACCGCCAGATAACGAGCATTGTTTAAATAATATTTTGTTTAAAATAACCTATTTTAACCACAAGAACTTAGGTATTAAAAGATAATCATTAATAGTGATAAAATGTTATGCCTTATTTTCAATTTATTTTACTTACTAGTATACAACTTCTAAATTTACCTACATTGTCATTACTCTTTCTAATTTATGAAGTCCTAGTAAAATGGTTCCCTTGTTCCTATTGAATCGGTAACTGTGGCACCAAAACCAAAATGGCACCGTGTCCCGCGCATGCGTCTTAGTAGATTTGTCCACAGACTGCATATTATAAGATTGTTACACAGAGTAAAACAACTTAAAAATGTTACTAAAGCATCACAAACTTTTGGCTCGGTGACGGTGTCGCTATTGGCGCGCTTTTGCCGTAATATTTTTTGCGCATCATTTCGTAGTGAGATATTAGGTATTATTTATGGCTGCAGATATAACTACAAAACTAACTGAGTAGACGGCAATATAAACAAATTAAAAACAATCAATTCGAATTGACGCTTCTTTGTGGGCATGAAACCCTGGTACAACTGTCGATCACTTTGTGCTCCAGGAGTGCGATGGTCACAAAAGCATGGGCTCTGCTGTCTGTATGTAAGAACGTAGAGAGAGCCACAAACTTTTCTGGTATCCGAAACTGAGTTTTGGAACCGTGGATTGATATGGAGTTCATAAAAGGAGCAACTATTAGGAGACTCCCGGTAAGGGAAAACAACAAAGTACCTGGTTTTATAAATTTGTACTGATGAGGACTTTCCACCTACATGGGATGTGACTGTCATTAGGGGTCTGTTAAAATGAAGGATAGTTCATGGAACTCCTCAATAATGAATAATGTTAACTATTTTTAAATGTTAGCTTTCTGTATTCTCCGTTGAAAACAAAAAATACTCGTGAAAGAATTATTTCGATACGTTAATTAATTTCCGAGATATTGAATTTTAAAGTGAGCACGCGGTGATCAGCTCGCGTTTAACGCAGTGACGTCATCATACAACACTTGCTCGCCCGTTATAAGCAATTTCGGACTTCTGCCTTACCTACTGACGAACTAATGGTTAGAATTGAAAAATTCTTTTTGTGTTGAAAAGCCCGTTTAACGAGGAAGGCTATAAGCTACATAACATCACGCTACGACTAATAGGAGCAAAGCACCGATCAAAAATGTGGCCAAAACGGGGAAAATAATGTCGTCGGCTAATCTTCTTAATATAATAAATGCGAAAGGTCATTCTCACGATATCTCGAAAACCTCTTGACGACAAAGATAAAATTTGGCAGCGAGGTAGTCTATAGTTAGTAGCTAATAATGGATTTTGGATAGGGCCGGATTAAATAGGTCTAGAGGTTCTCACAAGTTTGTATAAAGGTCTTTCATTTGTTATGTTACAAACTTGAAATTTAGCAGAGAAGTGGTTTATAGTTGGTAGACGTCAGTTACAAACCCATTTTATGACAGGGCCGGATTAAAGAGGTCTAAAGGCTCTTAAGCTTAAAAATTAAAAACTCATATGAACTTGCGAAACCCTTTAGACCATCTTAATCCGGCCCTATCGCAAAATCCATTCATAACAAACGTACAATAACTCTGTTAAACTCTTTACTACCTCCCTGCCAAATTTCAAGTTTGTAGCATAAAAAATCAAGGACTTTTATACAAACTTGTGAGAGCCTCTAGACTTCTTTAATCCGGCCCTATCGCAAAATCCATTATTAGCAGATACTTACTAACTATGGACTACTTCCCTGCCAAATTTCATCTTTATACGTCAAGCGGTTTTCGAAATTTCGTGAGAATGACCTTTCACTTTTGTATATTAGGAAGACTAGCCGACGACCGAACACTATTTTCCCCGTGTTTAAATTTTTTTTACCCTCTACTGCCAAGAAGAATATTTGTCTCGGCCTGGGCGTTCTAGGCATGTTTTTGTCTAGTGTTTGATTCCATAGATTATACGACGAGATGTGTTATATACTATGCACAAAAATTAAGGGAGCAGAAAAAAAATCCAAATTTTTGGGGGATTTTCAACAGGCTGTAACTTATACAAAAATGGTCGTACAGCAAAAAAAAAAAAACAAAATTGTAGCTCTATGTGTTTAGTTTTTGGATCTGAGTTTGAAAAATTTTTTTTGAAAATATTTTTCGAGTAATCATAAGAAAACCACCGAAAAAAAAATTTCGAAATTTTTTTGGTTTTTTTTTTTAATCTACGGACGTGGAAAAATTTTTTTCGACTCAACCTCTATATGGACCGGATAGCTTGTTTATTCAGATTTAATTTCGTTTTTTTTAAATCTCGATACGAGCATTTCTCGCTGAGATATCGACCTTTGAATGGAAAAAGATCATTTTGTCTTTGATTACCAATATCTCAGCAACCAATGATTGCACAGAAATTTTGAGGTTGGTTTTAAAAACTTGAATAAATTTTCTACAAGGATTAGCAATTGAATTTTGAAAAAAATTTTTTTTTTCAATCATTACATGAATTTGAAATTCATTCGGAAAACTTCGCGACATCTTTTCGTCCAAAATTCCTCAGTGCCTGAAGACAAAAGTCTTCGAACAGTGCGTGTTGCCAGTGATGACCTATGGTTCCGAGACTTGGTCGCTAACTATGGGCCTGATAAGAAGGCTCAGAGTCACACAGCGGGCGATGGAACGAGCTATGTTAGGAGTATCTCTGCGTGATCGAATCAGAAATGAGGAGATCCGCAGAAGAACCAAAGTCACAGACATAGCTCAACGAGTTGCGAAGCTGAAGTGGCAATGGGCGGGGCACATAGTTCGAAGAGCCGATGGACGTTGGGGTCCCAAAGTGCTGGAATGGCGACCCCGCACTAGTAAGCGCAGTGTTGGCCGACCCCCCACCAGGTGGACTGACGACATCAAGCGAGTCGCAGGGATTCGCTGGATGCAGATGGCTCAGTATCGTGATGTTTGGAAGTCCCTACAAAAGGCCTATGTCCTGCAGTGGACGTCCATCGGCTGATATGATGATGATGATGACATGAATTTGAAAAAGCATCCAAAAAAGGGCTTTTTGTCGTTTTTTGGAAAATCAAGCGCCCAATCAAAAATATTGCGGAAACCACTGACGTTAAGTGTGCCTTTTACTGTTCAATATACCCACAAAAACCCTACAAAGTTTCAATTCAATCCAGCCAACCGTTTTTTTTTCCCACTTGATCGAATTTTTGAAAAAATTAAAGGAGCAAGAATTTCGCTCTGAAAATGTCATAATTTTTATAATGCGGGCTGTTATCAGGAGCAGAGGTGGCAATACGCGGTATTAGCACAACACACACACACACACACACACACACACACACACTCTCTCTCACACACACACACACACACACACACACACAAACACACACACGCACACGCACACACACATCTTCGGAGAGTGAGTTTGGAGTCACAAAATACTGTGGAAGTGACGAACCACAGTGTGTCAATCTCTGATGAAACCACACACATACACGTGCGCAAGCACAAAACCGTAAATCCGCCGTGCAACCTCCACGTGGTACGCTTTGGGTAACGCTAATGTCGGCGGTAATTTTTTTTTTAATTTTTTTTAATTTGGGCCAATTGAAAAAAAATAAAAATTTTTTTTTTATTTCTCAAAAATTTTCGATTTTTTTTTTCTTAAATTTTTCAAGTCATACAGAATTGAGAGAAAAATGAAAAAAAAAAATTTTTCATTTTTGATAAAAATTATGACATTTTCAGAGCGAAATTCTTGCTCCTTTAATTTTTTCAAAAATTCGATCAAGTGGGAAAAAAAAAACGGTTGGCTGGATTGAATTGAAACTTTGTAGGGTTTTTGTGGGTATATTGAACAATAAAAGGCACACTTAACGTCAGTGGTTTCCGCAATATTTTTGATTGGGCGCTTGATTTTCCAAAAAACGACAAAAAGTCCTTTTTTGGATGCTTTTTCAAATTCATGTAATGATTGAAAAAAAAGTTTTTTTTCAAAATTCAATTGCTAATCCTTGTAGAAAATTTATTCAAGTTTTTAAAACCAACCTCAAAATTTCTGTGCGATCATTGGTTGCTGAGATATTGGTAATCAAAGACAAAATGATCTTTTTCCATTCAAACATCGATATCTCAGCGAGAAATGCTCGTATCGAGATTTAAAAAAAACGAAATTAAATCTGAATAAACAAGCTATCCGGTCCATATGGAGGTTGAGTCGAAAAAATTTTTTCCACGTCCGTAGATTAAAAACAAAAACCAAAAAAATTTCGAAAATTTTTTTTCGGTGGTTTTCTTATGATTACTCGAAAATATTTTCAAAAAAAATTTTTCAAACTCAGATCCAAAAACTAAACACTTAGAGCTACAATTTTGTTTTTTTTTTTTTGCTGTACGACCATTTTCGTATAAGTTACAGCCTGTTGAAAATCCCCCAAAAATTTGGATTTTTTTCTGCTCCCTTAATTTTTGTGCATAGTGTATAACAAAACCAAAATAAAATAGATTTTATACAACATCTAGGGCTGGGAGGACGTATAAAAGCCAAAGGTTTTTGTCAACACACAGAATATGTGCTCATTAAAAGAATAATTCAGAAATGAAATTAAATCAGGTTAGCCTCATCTGTACAACTCATAGCAGGCCAGCGATAGCTTGTCTGAGGACATAGTGGCTTCCTACAAACCCTGTTGATTTTGAATCTGTTGAATTACGACGACTACGTCATTCCTCCTAGCTTATGTAGTCCTAGTAAAATTGGTCCCCTGTTCGTAATGAATCCACCTAAATCCAAAATGGCACCGTGGCCGCGCATGCGCTTCAGTTTTGTCCACAGATTGAAGAGGTCCACAGAGTAAAACAAACTAACGAATAACGATATTATAAAAAAAGTGCCACAAACTCAGAAATTCCTCTATGGCCACAAACATTGAATTGCCTGTTGAAGGTGTCACTAGGTGTCACTGTTGTCGCTCTTTCAGTCAAATTTTTTCCGTATCAATTTTCGTTGATATTGATTTAGGCATTATTATCAATATACGAAAATAATAATAATTACTCCAAAGAAAGGCAGACAGAGCAGACTAGAAATTTATACAAATCAAAAATATTGCTGAGACGTTATTTCCAGTTTTGGCCACCGTTGTGGCACTCCACAGATTAATCAATAATATGTTACTTTGTGTGTGTGTGGCACTCTTAGAACAAGGAAGGGACGTTACGAGCGCGCAGTGTGTCGGTACGATATGGATAAAATTCGAAGCGCAAACGAGACGCCAAATTATGACTTTCACGTGAGTGAAAAGCACGGAGCGATTGACGCGCGACGCAAATTTTATGACGTGAGCGCCAAAACCATTTTTACCTAATTGCAAGTAAATTAAACAACATAACAAGTAAATTAAACAAAATGGCCATGTTCAAGATATATACTAATTTTCTATACAAAACAAAAATTTAAGAAAATAAGTTTGCTTTTCCTGAGATTGAAAGCAAAATGTGAGCAAAACATGTATTTTTCAAAAAAATAAACAATCGAGAAAAGTTTTACAAATTGTGTATTTTGTATAGTCATAGCGAAGCTAACACTTTGAAATATCATTTACCCATATATCAGGCTCCAAACTTTTCCAGAATCTGAGATCCAGAACCATATTTTGTAAACACCAAATTACATATTGCACACTCCGAGTTTTGTATTATTATAAGATAATTAAAAGTTAATGGGTTTGCTTATTTCATTTTATGATACCTATCTGAATAGTTTTATTAAATGTTTTGATACTTATTGTCAAAGATTTTCTACTGGTATAAAATCTATGCATAATGCTAATAATAATTAATAAAATATGTCAAATCTTTATATGTTTTAGGTAGGTAGGTACTTTAAAGGGCATGCAAGCAGAATTTACTGGCTAAAATTTCAGGTGCATTTAATGTGTTTACAGATAAATCATTTGTCTGCAAACTATGTTCAATGTTAAGATTAGCTTGTAATCAAAGCATACCTTGGTATATATAAATCCCTTGATTATTGTCACATTTAATATATTTTTCCTATAATTTTGTAGAGCAAAGGAAAAAGAATTCATGTCATCCGGCGAAACAGTTGATATCGCTATCAACGTCCGCGATTGTGCTGTGAACTACATCGAACACGTGGAACTTGTAACAACAGTTCAATATACGCGTCGTGGTGCTTTGGAAATATATCTCGTATCACCTCAAGGTAGTGCGTCCTTTTCTATCATATGGGCTTCTGTACTCTGCTCTGTTCCATTTGGGGACGCAGTACTTGTGTGCAACCTGCTACGATATCTGCGCCTCTGGTAGTTTTAGAAAACTATTCGTCTTCTTCGTTCATGTCTCACGATTTTTTTGTTGTTTGTTTACTGCACAATTGATTGATTATTTATTTTATTGATTATTATTTCTTTGTTGTGATAGGCTAGGCTATTTTAGTATTGATTATTTATTTTAATTCAGTTTTTTTAGGTTTGGTTAATTCCACAAATTTGCAAAAGTATAAATTAAATGTGATTTTAGGTACAAAGATCCAACTCCTGAGTGCTCGTTCAAGGGATACGTCAACGGCTGGTCTAGTAAACTGGCCGCTCACCTCGGTAGCCACTTGGGGTGAACAGTCACGAGGACTGTGGAATGTTATCATTCAGGACACGGTAATTAATTCTATAAGCACAACGCTCAGAGCAAAATCAATGATTTAAAAAACAAGGCTAAAAGTTCGTCGAAATATTTTATTTGACCTTTGAAATAATCTATTTTAGTAGGTAGATAGATTGGTTTGGTTACCTTATTAACCAAAAGTTTGTCAATGATCATACATACTATCTCAATTTCCAGGGGTAGTTTATTGCTACTGGTGTGGTGTACTTACAGATAACCATTTAACGTATATTAATTTTTAACGGCAGAATTTCAATTTTCTCTAGACGAACGAGTCAAACGCCGGTAAAATTGGGCCCATCGAACTAGTCATCCATGGCACGGTAGAAATGCCTGCTCACATGAAAAACAGTCCGAGACACAAATACGACAGCTATGAAAAACAAGAACAATTTTACTATCTCGACAGTGGTGGGCCATACAATGAGAACGCTGCCCTGTTTATACCAGAGCAACATAGCACTCAGGAGGTCGCATTCAATAATATGGACACTGTGATATTGGACGAAATGGAAAAGGAACTACTGAGAAATCATCATAGCAAATATTACGCGTCGAGTGTTGAAGTGTAGGCCATGTATGTAGGTAATTTACTTGAAGGTTAATTACTTGATTTAATTAATCATTACATAAACATACGCACGTTTTTAATATCCTCAGCACTTCTGAGTTCTTGGTGATTTTATAATTTGTTATATAAACTTTATATTATATTTGTATGTATTATTTATATAACTGTTATGTTGTGTACATAACAAAATATATAATTTTAAAACCATTACACACAAATATAAATTTTAGCAATACCTACTCATTGTGTGTTAACTTACTCCTATTACTTTTATTATACTCGTAGTCAGTTTTTGTACTTGTACGATTAATATGTACTTGTAATCATCATAAAATAGTAATCGTAATATTCATACTGTAACGACCTTGGTAAATATTTAGTTGAAATACATAATTTGAAGTATTTATCTGCACGGTCTTGTTTACTTTTTTTTTTCAAGTAGGAAGGTATTTTAATGTATTGCTGCAATTAAGCTGCAAGTCTGTCTCTATAAAGCTTAACCACAAAAATAAATTCTCGACATCTTGCGGAAAACAAAGGAAAATTTTCTCGTAGCATTTCACCTTCGATTGTGAGGCATATGCGAATAAATGGGTAAAAATGTACTCAAGGCGCATTTTATTACTAACTACTAACTACTGTAACCTACCTAGGAGTGAGTAACCTAATCTTTGTCTTATGTATTAGTAGTATGTGTTTGTGATAAAATAAACTAAAGAAATAAAGTAGGTTATCTTCTCTACTATATAAAAATAAGTCGGGTTTTCCTTCCTGAAGCTATAACTCCAGAAAGCACGAACTGATTTCCACGGTTTTGCATTCGTTGGAAAGGTTTTGGGCTCCGTGAGGTTTATAGCTAAGAAAATTCAGGAAAAGGTAGGGGTAGGGTAGGTGTAGGGGTAGGTTAGGGGTAGGGGTAGGGTAGGGTAGGGGTAGGGTAGGGTAGGGTAGGGGTAGAGTTGGGTAGGAGTAGTTGAAAGTTTACATCGAGTTCCACGCGGACGAAGTCGCGGGCGTCCGCTAGTTGCTTATATAAACTAGCCAATTTAGAATTTTTATGTAAAAAAAGTCATTTTAATGAAACCACTATTTTATTTGGAATCTTTATTATCTTATTCAAAAAGTCATTATAATTTAACCCTGTAGGTTAAACTTAAAACACAGTATAAAGTTATAAAAAATACAAAGTAATAAAAAATACAAAGTTATAAAATATAAAAAAATACAGTAAGTACACCAGATATTTTTTACCAGTCTAGTTTTAGACTGCACTACTGCAGCAAATGCCTTTTAGAACAGGCGCTGTGAGGATGTGAGTGTGCATAATCCGAGGACCGCATTCTTTTTACAGTTTAGAACTCAGAAAAACCCCTTTCGGTTTGTACACGGCATCGTACCGGAACGCTAAATCGCTTGGCGGTACGTCTTTGCCGGTAGGGTGGTAACTAGCCACGGCCGAAGCCTCTCACCAGCCAGACCTGGACCAATTAAGAAAATCTCAATGTGCCGAGCCGGGGATCGAACCCAGGACCATGACCACCATATGTTGCTGTCCTTATTTACGTTGCTTTTTCTTTCCTTTGAGATTACACTACTTAACTGTATTTTTATTAGTAACTAGCGGACGCCTGAGTCTTTTCCCGCGTGGAAATAAATTTAAACTTTAAAATCCTATTTCACCACTTTAGGGGTTGAATTTTAAAAAACCCTTAAATCACATTATATTTCGTATTTTTTTATGATTTATGAACAAATCTTAAAACTCTAAAAATGAGGGATTTTCCATACAAATTTTTAACTTCTATTTCAACCCCTTCTGTTTTTATTTTAGGGTCAGAAATTACCCTATGTTTTGCTCCAAGGTCCCATTTACCAAAATACATCTTGATCGCTTCAGCCGTTTAAGTGTGAAAAGGTAACAGACAGACAGACTTACTATCGCATTTATAATATTAAGCATAGATAGTATAAATTTATTTAGGTCCTGTTCTGTTCTTCCCTCATTAGGGTCTGACTGAATAACACCGTACTCACAACAATATTAGCTGAGTCAGGTCCATTTTATTGGTACAACACAATTTCAATTTCTACTTGTAAGTAATCATAATTAACTTTCGCAAACTGCTTCTGTTCAAAACATATCGGTAATAGGTAGGTACCCTTTCTAAATATTATCTTAACAGTATAGTTACTAAATTAAAATCACTGTTTTATAGGACGGTTGAGTAATAATCACTATGCCAATCTAGATCTAGCTGAATCACTATCAAAATTACTTAGTCACAGTATACCCAAGCTCTCTTAATTCTGACACCATAAAGTCATCTTTATATCTATTCACTCCTCTGACCCATTCCTCGAAAGTGATGGTTTGTCGACTTCTGCCCCCGTACTCTGGGGGTAAGTACTCGGGGTCAATGTGCTTGTGGAGAGATGTCATGTCGTAGCCGTGGAAATGCATGCGGTTCCACGCAGCCGCTGGTATGAACTGCTTGAACACGTAGAAGAATGTGTTGAGTATCCAGCTGTATCTGATTACGTGTAGACCGTGGTTCAAAAGTGGGAATGATACCTGCAATATAGAAATAATGTAATTGGATATTCACATTATTAGGTATACTTTAATAATTATCTAAGCATAAATGAATACAAAGTCCTTCGTTGCATCTATCTGTATTCTCGTTAAAAATATACAGAAAGGATTTTCCTGCGGTTTTCACGTTTCTTGGCTCGAGAACTTACGCCAATGGTATTCAGATTTTGGTACCAAACTCAGACCAATCACCTTCTATAGGACCTGCCTCGCTAGAGGTTACCCCTCGTTTGAGGTTATTAGGTCAAAAATATATGATCATGATCATACAAATTGCATTTATAGGATCGATGTTTTATTGTGTTAAAATTACACGTGTGTGTAGTAAGATACATTTATAGTTGTGTGTAGAAAATATAATTTTGTTGGTGAATTTGAGTGCGATACAAGTCCAATAGAAGGTAATTGGTCTGAGATGACTTGACAGCAGTGAACAATGTTAAATTAGTATTCAAAATTGCTAATCAATACTACACTACCAATACGCAGATTTGCCGTTGCGTGTAATACAATCGATATGTGTCATATAGACGGAGAGCCAGCGACAGCCAGACCTTCGTCATTTTATAAAAACTGATAGTTTGTCAGCTCATGCTCCTACCATAGATAAGTACAGTAGCCAAGTATGGAGTTTGGATACCATAGATAAGTACAGTATGCAGTTTGGACAGTGGTGGCTTTGGACGATAGCAGGTTCCAAGGATTCAGACCCTCAACCGCCCAAATATAAAGTATAATTTTTTTATATTTTTATCTGAATAATATGAGAAATGTTAACCCCATTCACCAGACACTTGGCTTCATGGCAAACCTTCGCTGAATTTTCAAATTAAATAGTGTTTTCGAAGGGTTGCCGCGAAGTTAAGTGACTGGGAATATAATTTCTCATACTATGCCGAGGAAAACATAAAAAAAAACTACACTTTATACTAAGACGGTTGAGGGTCTGGATCCTTAAAACCTGCTACCTCCCAAAGCCCCCACATACCAAAATCTACCTATAACTGGCTACCGTATTTACTTATGGTAGGAGCCTGAGCTGACAAACTTTGAGCTTTCATAAAATGACGAAAGTCTGGGGTTCACGGGCTAATAAGGCGGGCTTAGAATAGAAGAAAGAAGAACAATAACAAAAAAATAGCTTTACCCCCATAAGGCTGACGATTTGATGGGCGATTGCCGGAGTGAGCTGCCTCACGTGACTCACACTTAAGCCCTCCAAGTCCACGATAATTGTGACTCCTAACACTTGCAACTTGGGCTGCATGGCTGCTATTTCGTCCATCAGTAATGCGCATCGTACCACGTCTTCTATAGGAACGGCGCTTGTGTCCCATCGACCTTTAAACATGATAATTAATAATTAAGATAAAGCAATCTGTTCCAGGAAGTCCGATTGGCTTTCAATGTAAGGCCAAGTGCGTTTGTGAATACAAACTGGGTCTCAGCCTCTCATATTTGAGCCCATCACTGGGGTATCAGGACCCAACAAGAGGATATTCCTCTAGTTCTAACGTCCATGAGTTTTACAGGCCAATGCGCTAACTGTCAACTATCTATAGTCAAACGCTTCTGTACTGTGCGTGTGACGTGTCGTGAAGGGGCTGGACAATTATCGAGAGGTCGTCGGTTCGTTCTCCGTCCGCTGGATTATTATCGTATAATCGTATATACCCTAACACAGTATATTCCGACTAGCTAGAGGAGCATGGAAATATTGGTAATTTTTCAAAGATATGGCAAATATTCCTAAAAAAAAATCAAAAAAAGGCCAGCAGTCCAACCAAAACTGGACAAATTTAATCAATTCTGATAGATTTAAAATAATATGATTTTTTTTAATAACAGTTTTTCATTATACAAAGTACATACCTTGTGATAAGTAAAGTCCTAGTCTTAAACTTAAAGACAAAAGAGGAAATGTTACCAAATCTCATTATCGTAATCCTTCCATTAGTGGGGCTGTCAGGCAAGGTTCCCCCGTACACGTCTTTCACCCTATCCAGACAGAAGGGATTGCAATCGTACAAATGTGGATACTTCTTCCTCAGGTCTTCATAGCGGATCATCTGCAAACAATAGTGAACAGTTATAACAGTATATCAAGATTCGAAGAATGTACAGCTCGTGCGGATTAACTTGACACTTGGCTCGAATGATGTTTGTACTGTGTTTGTTTGGTTGTGTTTTTAAACTGGGTTGTTAAGTTAAGCGCACGAGTTATATGTGAATGTACAAGACCAATAATTACTTTTATTTTATGATATCCTGGTATATGTACTTAGTAGTACTTATAAGCGTAGGCTGAATTTCGGTTCAGCACTAAATTTAAAAACCATTTTAGAGTAGGGTTCCGTGCTGTGCCAGAGAACAGTCTAATATGTTACCTTGTTGAAAATTCTTAAAATTCTTTTCAGAGAATACACAGTGCTATTTTTACAACATATAGTAATCTAGCCATTATAATTACGTCTGTATAATTATAAGGTGCGCCGAGCAGAGGCGCACAACGAGCATAGATGAGGTAATAGCTATGCCAACCTAAACGAGATTCTTCTCAAGTTTCAAAGCCACGTTTCCATGTCAAGGAATCTATTATAGTGTAACGCGCGAGTGCAATTATTCGGTGCCTTGTGCAACACCACATCCACATTATGTCCAGTACCAGCAGACTAATTCACTATCTTTGTCGTTTGCTAGTTTACATAATCCTGTGTTTACTGGTGGCCTATTCACTATTTTGGTCTTCATTACCTATTGAAACAAACATCAAATCGATTGAGAAATTTCATCTATCTACATAATGATATCCACCAGTAGGCACCGGATGACATTTTGTTACATAGAATCTCGATTTCGTATGTGTCAACTAGCATATGACAATGATAGTGAATTAGCCTGCTAGTGGATATCATACAGTATGTAGACGACAGTTTGTCAATTAATTTGATGTTTATTTTAATAGGTTGATAATAAAGAGAAAAATAGTGAAAAGGCCAGTTGGTAGACTGACGCTTCAATGAAGTAGATTGAACGCAAGCTAATGTAATGAAATTTGTAAAAATGCACAATACAATTGGTCCTTAGAAACTATGATTAATTCAATCTTTTTTAAATCCGATTATATTGCTGTTGAATGGTTGAAAAGCTGTTATGTTGCTATTTGGAGCGCAAAGAGAAGCCTTTACTGTTACCTTGAAAGTGTTCAAACTATAAATAAGGGGGGCACCCGCGATTTCGTTCGTGTGTTTTTTTTTAATAAATCCCGCGGGACCATAGATTATTCCGGGATTAAAAGTAGTCTATTTTTGCTCCAGTGACCTATTTTTGTCTTCATCATCATCATCCGATGGACGTCCATTGCAGGACATAGGCTTTTTGTAGGGATTTCCAAACATCACGATCTTGAGCCGCTTGCATCCAGCGAATCCCTGCGACTCGCTTGATGTCGTCAGTCCACCTGGTGGGGGGTCAACCAACTCTGCGCTTTGTAGTGCGGGGTCGTCATCCCAGCACTTTTGCATTCCTAATATTAATGTGGAGTATGGAAGTATAGATATCCATACTAATTTATAAATCTTTTTTCATATTGGAAGAAGATAGAAGGAGGACGCCGGAGGGGGAACCTATATATAAGCTGCTCGCAAATCCCACGAATACTATGTATATCCTAGGCGAAAAATTGTTTCTTTAATAATTATACTCAGAGGCACAATTATTCGCCCACTTCAATGTGACGCGAATATATGAGAGTGGGCGAATAATTGTGCCTCTGAGTATATTTAATGAAGTTACAACAGCCGTACGCAAGTAAAAAACAGTCAGTCATTTGTTTTTTGTAGCTCTGGATGATGTTACGAGCTGTCATTTTTTATTGGTTATTAACATCCAGTTCACCTTGACTTTATTTCGTGTATATTGTATACGCCAGCAGTCGTTGGTCTATATTTTGGAGTATTGTAATTGAGAAGTTGCTGTTTTTTTTATTTTTTACAAGTTAGCCCTTGACTACAATCTCACCTGATGGTAAGTGATGATGCAATCTAAGATGGAAGCGGGATAACTTGTTAGGAGGAGGACGAAAATTCACACCCTTTCGGTTTCTACACGGCGTCGTACCGTAACTCTAAATTGCTTGGCGGTACGACTTTGACGGTAGGGCGGTAAATAGCCACGGCCGAAGTCTTTCGCCGGTCAGACCTGGACCAATTAAGAAAACCTTAATCGGTCCAGCCGGGGATCGAACCCAGGACGAAGCCGTCAAAAATCTACTTTTTTCACTAATAAAATGCTACAGTGTCAGCGAGCAACATAGGCTCAAGGCTGTATTATATATCCGTATTCCCATGGGAACGGGAACTAGTAGTAGGGAGTGAAACTGTAAAGTAAGATAGTCTTATGACAAAAATACGTACTAATTTATGAGCAAGCGCCGGTATAAACTTCCTACATCGCAGAAATCTTAGAAGATACGCGTCGTCAGTCCTCCGCGGATTGCATTCACCTCGCTCTGTGAAATAAAATTGAAAAATATAATAATAATAGACTATGAGCCTGCGAGAGTCAGACATATGTCATTAAATGAATAAATAAATTATAAACAAGGTGAGAGCGCCGGGTTATCATGAAATGAATCTGGTGGCATGGTTCCTCATCACGATGTCTCGTAGCAAATATTAAAAAGTTAAGTTTTATTAGTACTAGCTGACGCGCGGTTTCACCCGCGTGATTCCGTTCCCGTTGGAATACGGGGATAATATATATAGCCTTCCTCGATAAATCTGTCTATCACTGAAATAATTATTCAAATCGGACCAGTAGTTCCTGAGATTAGCACGTTCAAACAAACAAACAAGAGCTGGGGTTACGTGATTAAAATTAATCAAATGAATATGTTTGCCCCATTCGCACAACCTGTCAGAAACGCAATCTCTGGACTTTAATAAACATGACTTTATAAAATGAGGTTTGTCTGGCTAGCACAGGCTTTTGTTCTATAATACACTTACGCTTACTGTACTTTTAGAATGCCTTACTTATAATGACGTAAGTGGTTATACTTTACGCTTTTCTGAGTAGTATCTCTATTATAGATCTTATCTGGATTACGAAGATCCGTAGATTGAAACGGCGTAGCCGAAATAGTTTAGTTAAGATTTTATTTTTACTAATCTTTCAAAGTGATGAAATAAATATTTGTTTAGTTTTAAATATACAGAGAATCATACATTCAACATTAAAATAAACAACACTACATCAAAATTAATAAAACTTTTTTGGTCAATTGCTTGACATGCACCTGTGATAACCAGATTTCGTAATTTTGTAAGAACTGCAAAAATAGATGGAGGGCAAAGGTGTGGATTCTGTAGAAGGTGTGGAAAGAAAAAAAAAAGCCTGAAAACCTTGGTCAGTGGAACAATAAAAGCATTGCTAAGCAAAAGCTTGGTAATGAATTCACTACAATATGAACTTATGTAGCCGTGATAGCCCAGTGGATATGACCTCTGCCTCCGATTCCAAAAAAAAAAAAACATACATACAGCCGAACGTAGAACTTCCTTCTTTTTGGAAGTCGGTTAAAAAGCATTGCTAAGCAAAAGCTTGGTAATGAATTCACTACAATATGAACTTATGTAGCCGTGATAGCCCAGTGGATATGACCTCTGCCTCCGATTCCGGTGGGTGTGGGTTCGAATTCGGTCCGGGGCACGCACTTCTAACTTTTCAGTTATTGTATTTTATGATATAACATATCACGTGTCTCAAACAGTGAGGGAAAATATCGTGAGGAAACCTGCATACCAGAGAATTTTCTGAATTCTCTGCGTGTGTGAAGTCTGCCAATCCGCCTAACCCCTGTCATTCCGAGAGGAGACTTGAGCTCAGCAGTGAGCCGAATACGGGTTGATAACGAATGTACTATGGTGTGGGCAGGTGTAGATCAAACAAATTTCTAGTCCAATTTGATGTATCTCTGGCAAATACGACAAACTGCGCAGCTATTATTAAATACTAACAAACGAACGCGTGAAATTCAGTTTTATACGTCATATCCCTCGTATATATGCTGCTCAATAACTTTCGCTATCTTCCAGCGAAAGTCCGGTTAAAATCGGTTCAGCCGTTCCAAAGATAAGACCAAACAAACAGAAAGACGGGAAAAATTTTAAAAACTTCGTTTTGTGCTTTGTGTTTCGTTTGTGTGCATGAAAAAACACAGTCATCTTAAAATCGCAGTAAAACCTCAGTCATCTAAAAAACACAGTCATCTTAAAATCACAATACTTCAATTATATTTATGTATGTATGAATCAAATAATTGATTAACCCAGCAGGGATCTTTTCGTTTACTATGCACAACCACACGCGTCGTGTTCAGTTCAGTCTCGCTTAAACTTGGTTCAAAACAATTATGTCTAATGGTGATAAAAAGCGCCTGATAAGTATAACGACTAAACGAGCTAAATAAAAAACCTCTAATCTTACCATAGATTATATTCCTAAGTTCCTCGATAGCTTTGGGCCTGGTCTTCGGGTCTTCGTTACAGTTATACTGTGCCACCTCTTCAAAATCTGGGTCTTCGTACCGACTGACCTCGGCCTCGAAAGCAATATCTAAGAAAGGCATCGTGATCTGCAAAAAAAAAGATTCAGAGTCAATAATACGGCAAAATAACAACACATTTACATATTTAGACAGTCAAGTGAGATACTATGTTTCTTATTATAAAAAAGTGTATTTTTGTAATTAACTGACTTCATAAAAAAGATGGACTTCTGAATTCGACGCGTATGTTTTTAATGTTTATTATCTCGTAACTTTGACATTTATTAACCAACTTTGAAAATTATTTTTCGTTTGAAAGAATATACTTCCAGATTGGTGCCATTTTATTTCATGAAAATCAGTTCAGTAATGCCGATTTTAAAAAAGGCACAAGGAAAATCAATCTGAAAATAAAAAACGAAATAATTTTAACTTAAACTGAGCACTGAGAAACTGAGAAGGTAGCACTCACATACGATGTTATTTTTCGCTTTTTAGTTTAGTAACATCATTTTGCAGTGGGCTGTATTTTTTTTAAATAAGCTACGTAGAGCCGTCATAGCCCAGTAGTTATGGCCTCTGCCTACGATTCCGAAGGATGTGGATTCGAATCTGGTCCGGGGCATGCACCTCCAACTTTTCAGTTGTGTACATTAATATCACGTCAAACGGTGAAGGAAAAACATCGTGAGGATATCTGCACACCAGAGAATTTTCTTAATTCTCTGCGTGTGTGAAGTCTGCCAATCCGATTTAGGCCAGCATGGTGGACCATTGGCCTAACCCCTCTTATTCTGAGAGGAGACTCGAGCTCAGCAGTGAGCCGAATATGGGTTGATAATGATGATGATGATGATAATGAAAGCTACGTAAAAAAGTGAAAACTTAACAGAGCCGTGATTGTGGACATGACACTTTAATCACTAAGTGGCCACCGGAGAAAGTCCACAAGTACCTACTTGTAAAAAAGTAACTCGAAAAGTAGCCCTTGACCCTGCCTTTCAAGGTAATGGTTTACTTGCACATGTACGTAATAAAGCTATTTAAAATTTTCAACCGACGAAAAAACGGAGAGTTTATCAATTCGACGCGTATATTTTTTTATGTATGAACACGCGTATCCATTTAATTAGTAGGTAGCCGGATTTTGATGATTCTTTTTGATTGAAAAAGGCATACTTTAAAGATGGTCCCCTCCCTATACACTTTATAAAAAAGATGTAACCCTAGATCACAGTCGTTCATCCGCTGATTGTCGAATTTAAACTCTATGTGTTTGAGAATTCGACACTCAGCGGGTGAATGGTCACCTGGGGGTCTATGAATTCCACTGCAAGGAAGTTTTAACTTCATAAAACAGAGCCTTTGTCGTCATGTATATAAAAAATAATTACATATACACGTCAATAGGTTACAGCCGTAATTGTCGTGCTAAAGTAAACAAGTGCTGTGAAGTAACGCAGTAACAACCCGTGATTACTTCCCACATTTGACTTGAGTAACGCCAGTAATGACACTAAGACACTAAGCAACCCATTACTGTAATTGCGTCTCTAGCATGTCCCTTTCTTACAACACGAAAGTGGCTAGAAATCCTTGTCACACCAGATGAAAATATGGCGGAAAAGCTAGACTTTTTTTTTTATTCTTTACAAGTTAGCCCTTGATTACAATCTCACCTGATGGTAAGTGATGATGTAATCTAAAATGGAAGCGGGCTAACTTGTTAGGAGGAGGATGAAAATCCACACCCCTTTCGGTTTCTACAAGACATCGTACCGGAACGCTAAATCGCTTGGCGGTACGTCTTTGTCGGTAGTGTTCATAACTAGCCACGGCCAAAGCCCCCCACCAGCTAGACCTGGACCAATTAAGAAAACCTCAATCGGCCCAGCTGGGGATCGAACCCAGGACCTCCGTTTTGTAAATCTACCGCGCTCACCACTGCGCCACGGAGGTCGTCAAAAGATATTTGGTAGGTGTGATTTTAGCAAATTGTATCGAGTTACTAGATAGTGATGTAGCTAGGCGACACCACACTAAAACTGCTTGCTTTTGTTTGACTATTTTCAAAGAAATATACTTGTATCGGCCATAATGAAACAAAAGTATAGTTTTACAAAATAGAACGCCAAAAACTTGGTAGAACAGACAATTTTTGGGAACAGTAGCGCTATTCTGTAACAATGTTCTTATGTCTTATCGACATAATCCAATCTCCAATTCGTCTTTATCTCTCTGACGATTTATAAGAACCGTAATATAATAGCGTTACTGAAAGAAGAAAGAAAGAAAGATTTTTATTTGGCAAACACAACAAAGGGATCAAAAAGCATAAGCACAATAGAAAAATATTAATTCACACAAAATTGCATTCACAAAAAACTGTAATAGTCAATTTTGTGAGTGCTCCAGCTATCCGAAATAGCTAAAAACTGTATCTCGGATGAAAATTGTATCTCGTATTCGGATAAAACCTTTAGGTATACAGGTAAAAAATAAAAAGGGCCCTCGCTGTAACCAGGCCAATCCACTAGCAATAATTTAGGTTTCTGGTACTGCAGGGCATTCAACGCAAATGTCCATCAATATAATTCCCTGAGCCCGTCGATAACTGATACTTACGTCCATCCGTACGTTTCCCTGAGCCCGTCGATAACTATACTGATACTTACGTCCGTCCGTACGTTTTGGAGGGTCCGTATCCAATAATACACTGTAATCTTTGGGTCCGTAGCTACTACGTGAGCCAGTACAGGCAGGGAGCCGGTCTAATTCCCTGCCTTCTGCTAAGATGAAGCTGACTACGCACAGATAGTATCACTATTAAAGGGCTTGAAAATTTTAAATTCAAAATTCATATAGAGTTTACAAGTACTTTTAACACGTCAAGTATGACTATTTATAGAAACTAAAGACTTTATTACTGGTTTGGAATGCAGGTTCTGATAAGAAGAGCCGTAAGATACTCAACAATGTACGTAGGTAATTAATATTGTTTTAATAACTACTAGGTAGCTAAAGCAACGTTACTCACAGGGGTTACCTGTGAATTACCTTATTATATTGCTGGCCCAAGAGTATCATCTAAGCCACAACAAAAACAAAACACAGTCAGTTACACACAATTAAATTACACTCTAGTGAACATCGTCTACTGAATCACTGAATCACTTGAGCGACTAGCGACTTCGTGCGTAAACTTCCAATTAAAACTATGGAAAGTGGTACAAAAGATTTGTACTATGAGCTTGTAAGCCTATAGAGACGTGATAGCCCAGTGGATATGACCTCTGCTTTCGAATCGGTGGGCTTAGGTTCGAATCTGGTTCTGTACCTCCAACTTATCAGTTATGTGCATTTTAAGAAATTAAATATCACTTGTTTCAAACGGTGAAGGAAAAACATAGTGAGGAAACCTGCATTGCTGAGATTTTCTCAATTCTCTACATGTGTGAAGTCTGCTAATCCGCATTGGGCCCAGTGTGGTAGACTAAGGACTAACCCCTCTCATTCTGAGAGGAGACTCGTAATCAATAGTATATGAATATGGGTTGTTAATGATGAAGCCTATAGACTTGTAGTAAAACACATTCTATAACAAAGTTTTATATTATCCTACTAGTCTTATTAATATTATAAACGCGAAAGTTTGCATGGATGTTTGGATATTTGTTTGGATGTTTGTTACTCTTTAACGCCGCTACTACTGACTATTTTGGCTGAAAATTGGAATGGAAATAGATTTTATTCTGGATTAACACATAGGCTACTTTTTATCCCGGAAAAATCCATGGTTCCGTAGGGATTTGTGAAAAACTAAACTCCACGCGGACGAAGTCGCGGGCGTCCACTAGTTCCAAATATTTGACTGACAAAATTATCTTAACCGATGATATTTCAAGATGGTAATCTGCTACCGTGGTACCGGGGAAAGGGTATCTATGAGTACTTCATTGGACCTTTATCTATAACTACGCAATTGTATGCAGAGCCTTGGTGACCTAAGGTGTGGGTTTTATGCTCGGTAGAGTCTGCTCTTCGGACCGTTGGTAGACTTAACTAACTTAACAGACTTTACATTTTTAATGTGCATAAATATTTCTTCGAATCATTTCACCGTGGCTAGTTGC